>NC_137247.1:6587643-7187120 GCF_051294905.1 Botryllus schlosseri | reverse complement strand
TACTTGTAGCTTACGGGTTATTTGAATGCTGGTTATGTTTTGTTGTAATTGAGTTAACGGAAATAGTATTACGTCTCGACATCTGACCATCTTACCATATTCAAAGAATCAACCACGAAAACATTGTCAAGTAAATCCGTTAACCGACCAACTCAAACAGTATCAATATGAAAAACAGCCAAACATACACGAATCCATACAAGCACTAAAACCTAAAATCCATAACAAGCCTGGTTGTATTCATATCCCTACACGTCTTTTTTATTCAACTTGAAAAGTCGTTATTATTCTGTAAGACAAAGAAATTACTATGCGGTATATTTTGTAAGATAAAAGTAATTACTTCTCGGTGCCCGCGACTTGAGATTGACATAATATGTTTGAGTATGCGAGATTTGAAAGTCTACCCAACATGTTGAGAATTCATTTCTTACTATCGAACGCAGGTGTTATATTGAAAATTATCATGATGTAAACATAAGGATTGACACATTGATTTGACATATGTAATAGTTGATCATGACTTGACTATTAAATTATTTGCGTTAATTAGACTCGGTGTTGTGGTAAAGATTATTGTGACAGCAACAAACTTTTCAGTACCATTGTTATTAACATATTGAGTTGTAAACTATGTGTGTCTAAAATGTTCCCGATTGGAAAATTATTCAGCCTTGGTACAAACCACGCAGAGTATTGTGGATATCAGGAAATATTTTACAAATGTAATTGTCTGCGGTAAACAAGACTAAAGATGAAACAACAATTTCCTTTGTTGAACAATAACCGGTGCAATACTTTATTGTCGGTGAGAATTGAAACACTTTCGCGCATTACCTGGTGTCAAGATATCACACTAGGTGAATAGACATACCACCATTTGATTAATGCTTAATCCGTTCGCATCATTTCACACTCACTTTGATCATTACAAAAGTAAATTGGAATATGTTTGCTAGGCACCACCTATTCAACTATACTTGAGTAATACAGAAACCTCTCAGCATTAATAAAATCGAAATGTGCGCTACACTGAAATCTACAAAAATGTGTTTGTATTGCTGTTCGTAGTAGCGATATCGATTTGAACCTCCATCATCTAACCAAACTACTGAGAGTCGTTGTCAATTTACATGACGTTCACTGATTACATACTAGAACTATTTGTGCAACGCACACGATCAGAGAAATTGGACATTTTTCCATTACCATTCGTCAAAGTAAATGTCGTCGCAATAATCAGTCACTAAAAGACCATATACTTGTATGTGATTGAATCGCCGACAATTAACTCGGTAAATCAAACCCCTGAGAAATTTCACTCAGTCATTGGATAGGAAACAGCGTCGCTTAATCGGTGTGAGTCGTTTTTCTAAATGCTAATCATATCTGTCCAGCCAAGAACAATTTTCACTTACCTGGTAATGAAACCAAACGGTGGGTCTTCGTTCGATATTTTGTTTGTGTCAAATACTTTGCAATGAACACATTTGAGTGGCTGAGCTTTACATCATCAAGCTGTCATTTGTAAATCAAGATTTCGGTAAACTTGTAAATGTAACGATTAACTAACCGTCATTTAGTGATTGGTGAACATACCAAACGATGCACATCCACCTCCGAAATACTGCATTGATCTTAATTTCCATCATCGTGATAATCGAAGTACATTTCTTTCGAATTCGTAACAACCGACTTTTCTATGGTGTGATAAATTTTTGACAAGTTATGCTTAGAAGATTGGTTGCATATCGCGAAAAATAATATACCACTCATATTGATACTGTTTCTCCATTGATCGATATTTTCAAACGAGTAAAATTTATTACTTGAGTTTCTCCGCTTACTATATGTAAATGTAAACTCAGTCGTCTTTTAACATCACAAATACATTGATAAAAGGTAGGCAATCAAACGCTACAAGTTTAACTTTTGTAGGTTGTGTATGATTACCCCATACAACTCATTTCTTACTGAAGACATATGAAATATATTCATGTTACACAAAAATACTAGATATTCCCACACTACAAACCTGTACAATGATTGGTGGTACTTTCAAACTGTTTCGATACCTCAAGAACTTTATTGTCTGAATGGTTGTTCATGTATCTTAATAATCAAGTGGTTCAACACAGAACTAGCACGAACAGAAACATCAGAGTTGTTTACACAAAAGTTTGTGAGTGTACAGAATGCGAATACCATGTGTAAGTCCAACACAATTGTGGTATCCATCCGAGTTTAGTTAACACAATTTACGACACCGAGGTCGCGTCATCTTTCGTAAAATAACAATCCAACCAAGTCTTCAGGATATGTCCATGTCATAGCAATAAATCAGCTACTCCAACAACAGAGTACATATGTTTTCTAGTTACGACCCTTACATCTTACACACAAATCAATCTACTTTGCTAACGAAAAGTGCTGAGTCATCACATGGTTGCCCTAGCAACAAAACAACTAAACGTACTATCATACAAAATGGTCGTTATAGTCACCAACGGTACATGGTACAAGTAACAAGTCTCGAGAATCCAGTTATTGAAAAAACGTGAAAGTATTTCTACGCCAAGTCGTTATGTTGACGAACGCGTATATTGTAATATCATGATCGATTTGCATTCGTTCGTCACAAAATGTCACTACTCTAAATAATTATTTTTCACTCAAACACAAACGCATACTTGTCACCATTCGTTTTCATCAAGCACGAGATCAAGAAACTTACTTACCACGACATGAATTGTTATTTTTATATTGTGTAAATAGATAATAATTAATTTTAATAACACTATATCAACATCATCGAGTTTTGCGAATAGATTTACATGTAGTCTTGTGGTTTTAATCGAAGCGCACAGCGTGTTCTAATGTAGAGTCATCTCTATTGTACAACAACTCGGTAATCGAAATGTATGCATTAACATTTAAACAGCGATCTTGGTTCGTCACGCGAAAAATATCTTTACTGTCGCAACACTGTGATACTCTGCACAAGATGTGTAAATCCTTTTCACACTCATAATAATACACTAACGGGATACCGACGTCAAGCAACAACGTTTAACAACATCACTGACACTGAACATACGATACCTACCCAAGTAAAAATATCATTTTCACCAGGAGGTCAGCCGTTACCTGTGTACAATTACCATTTGCCCTTGGGGGTCTAGCGTTACCCAGAGTAAGAAACCATTTTCACTTGGAAATACATTTTTTCCCCGGGTAACAAACCTTTTTCACTTGGAAATATATTTTTTCCCTGAGCAACAAACAGTTTTCACTTGGAAATATATTTTTTCCCTGAGCAACAAACAATTTTCACATGGAAATATATTTTTTCCCCGGGTAACAAACCTTTTTCGCTTGGAAATATATTTTTTGCCTGGGTTACAAACCTTTTTCACTTGGAAATATATTTTTTCTCTGAGCAACAAGCCATTTTCACTCGGTAGTCCGTCGCTTACCTGAGTAAAAATATCATTTTCACTTGGAAAAATACTTTTACCTAGAGTAACTAATCATTTTCTTTTAGAAATATATTTTCTCCCTGGCTAACAAACCCTTTTCGGTTGGAAAACTATCATTTACCTGAGCACCAATACAGTTTTCACTTGGAAATCTATCTTTTACCTGGGTAACAATACCATTTTCGTTTTAAAAACGGACAACAACACCAGACAATTTGATATTTTTGTATATTGTTACAACAGGCAGCGACAAAATATACACCAACAACGACTCCAATACATTTGTGTAATAGCTTATTCACTTGTTCTGGTGCATCCCATCGAAATCCTCAGTTACCCGCATGCAATGTGCTGTTGTACATCGACGTGTATGTTTTGGAAATTGGACAATAGGTTTCGACATGTCTGCGATGTCCGGGTTCGTGCTTTGGATTTTCCAGAGTCAAAATGTCTGAATAAAACACCTCCTCGACTTCGGTAAATGTTTGGCACGCAGATAACGGCGGTCGGAAATCGAGGAATTTATGTTTCCATCGGGCTAACAACTCCAGGTTACTTGTGATTTATCTCACACGTGTTTACTATGTTGTGTCGCTCTTTATTGATCAATACATACCACACCATTCAGTTTGAAATCGGAAACCCCGAGAAAGAATTAACCGGATCCGGATATCAACTCTGAATCGATAAACATGCCACAACCTGTGTTTCCATGAAAATTACAAGACATCGCAAAAATCAAGTATACTTCGCTATTATTTGCCCGCACAAGTAATCACGTAAACGAGGTGTATGACATTACATAAATCATGGATAACATCGTGTCTAGCATTACAAACATCATGGGCGACAAATTCGTCTTCTCAAGTCCCGTCATGCGCAGACTCTGTACATTCAGTGTGGGTATAGATGACTTGGAGATAGACAAACAGACATCTTTGACCGTAACATGGTTATTCGTTCAAATACCATTGGTGATATCGATACAGTGAACAGAGCATTATGCATACCGATACATTCATAGTCATATATGCGAACCATGTACTATCATGTACCCCGATTTTCGTTGAATATTCACGACACCAACAAATCTGTACATTTCTTTTCCCTCAACCTCGACGATAGAGTCGTCATCCCAATGTACCAATCGAGTGTATGGTTCATCAGGTGTAAAATCCAAATCAAATGTAACCAAGGTATCGTTTTTCATTTTCAATATTTCCACCGCTGCGTCTTGTCTGTGTCGTAAAACAACGGTGTGAGGCCAGAGGAATCTATGGAAAGTTACGCGTAGTCCCATCCTTACTCGTGTATATGATCAGGTAACGACAAAGTTTTTTCAATTGCCTTGTGGTGCTGATCCGTTTCGAAATGCAAGCGGATGAAATAGATCAAAAGTTTCGAAGATGCGTTTTATAATTGCTCTAGGTGTGAAATGGACATCACACTCTTACAGCGGGGATCAACACGAATTTAGTCTTCACACCACAGAAACCCAGTAACTAGGATTACAAAAACTGCAATCGAATTTAAGATTTCCATACGCGGAATCACTGTTAAAGATGTCTGACTGCGACGTTGCACCCGTGTAAAGAATTCTCGTGCTAAGGCCATGTTACGGTCAAAGATGTCTGTTTGTCTATCTCCAAGTCATCTATACCCACACTGAATGTACAGAGTCTGCGCATGACGGGACTTGAGAAGACGAATTTGTCGCCCATGATGTTTGTAATGCTAGACACGATGTTATCCATGATTTATGTAATGTCATACACCTCGTTTACGTGATTACTTGTGCGGGCAAATAATAGCGAAGTATACTTGATTTTTGCGATGTCTTGTAATTTTCATGGAAACACAGGTTGTGGCATGTTTATCGATTCAGAGTTGATATCCGGATCCGGTTAATTCTTTCTCGGGGTTTCCGATTTCAAACTGAATGGTGTGGTATGTATTGATCAATAAAGAGCGACACAACATAGTAAACACGTGTGAGATAAATCACAAGTAACCTGGAGTTGTTAGCCCGATGGAAACATAAATTCCTCGATTTCCGACCGCCGTTATCTGCGTGCCAAACATTTACCGAAGTCGAGGAGGTGTTTTATTCAGACATTTTGACTCTGGAAAATCCAAAGCACGAACCCGGACATCGCAGACATGTCGAAACCTATTGTCCAATTTCCAAAACATACACGTCGATGTACAACAGCACATTGCATGCGGGTAACTGAGGATTTCGATGGGATGCACCAGAACAAGTGAATAAGCTATTACACAAATGTATTGGAGTCGTTGTTGGTGTATATTTTGTCGCTGCCTGTTGTAACAATATACAAAAATATCAAATTGTCTGGTGTTGTTGTCCGTTTTTAAAACGAAAATGGTATTGTTACCCAGGTAAAAGATAGATTTCCAAGTGAAAACTGTATTGGTGCTCAGGTAAATGATAGTTTTCCAACCGAAAAGGGTTTGTTAGCCAGGGAGAAAATATATTTCTAAAAGAAAATGATTAGTTACTCTAGGTAAAAGTATTTTTCCAAGTGAAAATGATATTTTTACTCAGGTAAGCGACGGACTACCGAGTGAAAATGGCTTGTTGCTCAGAGAAAAAATATATTTCCAAGTGAAAAAGGTTTGTAACCCAGGCAAAAAATATATTTCCAAGCGAAAAAGGTTTGTTACCCGGGGAAAAAATATATTTCCATGTGAAAATTGTTTGTTGCTCAGGGAAAAAATATATTTCCAAGTGAAAACTGTTTGTTGCTCAGGGAAAAAATATATTTCCAAGTGAAAAAGGTTTGTTACCCGGGGAAAAAATGTATTTCCAAGTGAAAATGGTTTCTTACTCTGGGTAACGCTAGACCCCCAAGGGCAAATGGTAATTGTACACAGGTAACGGCTGACCTCCTGGTGAAAATGATATTTTTACTTGGGTAGGTATCGTATGTTCAGTGTCAGTGATGTTGTTAAACGTTGTTGCTTGACGTCGGTATCCCGTTAGTGTATTATTATGAGTGTGAAAAGGATTTACACATCTTGTGCAGAGTATCACAGTGTTGCGACAGTAAAGATATTTTTCGCGTGACGAACCAAGATCGCTGTTTAAATGTTAATGCATACATTTCGATTACCGAGTTGTTGTACAATAGAGATGACTCTACATTAGAACACGCTGTGCGCTTCGATTAAAACCACAAGACTACATGTAAATCTATTCGCAAAACTCGATGATGTTGATATAGTGTTATTAAAATTAATTATTATCTATTTACACAATATAAAAATAACAATTCATGTCGTGGTAAGTAAGTTTCTTGATCTCGTGCTTGATGAAAACGAATGGTGACAAGTATGCGTTTGTGTTTGAGTGAAAAATAATTATTTAGAGTAGTGACATTTTGTGACGAACGAATGCAAATCGATCATGATATTACAATATACGCGTTCGTCAACATAACGACTTGGCGTAGAAATACTTTCACGTTTTTTCAATAACTGGATTCTCGAGACTTGTTACTTGTACCATGTACCGTTGGTGACTATAACGACCATTTTGTATGATAGTACGTTTAGTTGTTTTGTTGCTAGGGCAACCATGTGATGACTCAGCACTTTTCGTTAGCAAAGTAGATTGATTTGTGTGTAAGATGTAAGGGTCGTAACTAGAAAACATATGTACTCTGTTGTTGGAGTAGCTGATTTATTGCTATGACATGGACATATCCTGAAGACTTGGTTGGATTGTTATTTTACGAAAGATGACGCGACCTCGGTGTCGTAAATTGTGTTAACTAAACTCGGATGGATACCACAATTGTGTTGGACTTACACATGGTATTCGCATTCTGTACACTCACAAACTTTTGTGTAAACAACTCTGATGTTTCTGTTCGTGCTAGTTCTGTGTTGAACCACTTGATTATTAAGATACATGAACAACCATTCAGACAATAAAGTTCTTGAGGTATCGAAACAGTTTGAAAGTACCACCAATCATTGTACAGGTTTGTAGTGTGGGAATATCTAGTATTTTTGTGTAACATGAATATATTTCATATGTCTTCAGTAAGAAATGAGTTGTATGGGGTAATCATACACAACCTACAAAAGTTAAACTTGTAGCGTTTGATTGCCTACCTTTTATCAATGTATTTGTGATGTTAAAAGACGACTGAGTTTACATTTACATATAGTAAGCGGAGAAACTCAAGTAATAAATTTTACTCGTTTGAAAATATCGATCAATGGAGAAACAGTATCAATATGAGTGGTATATTATTTTTCGCGATATGCAACCAATCTTCTAAGCATAACTTGTCAAAAATTTATCACACCATAGAAAAGTCGGTTGTTACGAATTCGAAAGAAATGTACTTCGATTATCACGATGATGGAAATTAAGATCAATGCAGTATTTCGGAGGTGGATGTGCATCGTTTGGTATGTTCACCAATCACTAAATGACGGTTAGTTAATCGTTACATTTACAAGTTTACCGAAATCTTGATTTACAAATGACAGCTTGATGATGTAAAGCTCAGCCACTCAAATGTGTTCATTGCAAAGTATTTGACACAAACAAAATATCGAACGAAGACCCACCGTTTGGTTTCATTACCAGGTAAGTGAAAATTGTTCTTGGCTGGACAGATATGATTAGCATTTAGAAAAACGACTCACACCGATTAAGCGACGCTGTTTCCTATCCAATGACTGAGTGAAATTTCTCAGGGGTTTGATTTACCGAGTTAATTGTCGGCGATTCAATCACATACAAGTATATGGTCTTTTAGTGACTGATTATTGCGACGACATTTACTTTGACGAATGGTAATGGAAAAATGTCCAATTTCTCTGATCGTGTGCGTTGCACAAATAGTTCTAGTATGTAATCAGTGAACGTCATGTAAATTGACAACGACTCTCAGTAGTTTGGTTAGATGATGGAGGTTCAAATCGATATCGCTACTACGAACAGCAATACAAACACATTTTTGTAGATTTCAGTGTAGCGCACATTTCGATTTTATTAATGCTGAGAGGTTTCTGTATTACTCAAGTATAGTTGAATAGGTGGTGCCTAGCAAACATATTCCAATTTACTTTTGTAATGATCAAAGTGAGTGTGAAATGATGCGAACGGATTAAGCATTAATCAAATGGTGGTATGTCTATTCACCTAGTGTGATATCTTGACACCAGGTAATGCGCGAAAGTGTTTCAATTCTCACCGACAATAAAGTATTGCACCGGTTATTGTTCAACAAAGGAAATTGTTGTTTCATCTTTAGTCTTGTTTACCGCAGACAATTACATTTGTAAAATATTTCCTGATATCCACAATACTCTGCGTGGTTTGTACCAAGGCTGAATAATTTTCCAATCGGGAACATTTTAGACACACATAGTTTACAACTCAATATGTTAATAACAATGGTACTGAAAAGTTTGTTGCTGTCACAATAATCTTTACCACAACACCGAGTCTAATTAACGCAAATAATTTAATAGTCAAGTCATGATCAACTATTACATATGTCAAATCAATGTGTCAATCCTTATGTTTACATCATGATAATTTTCAATATAACACCTGCGTTCGATTGTAAGAAATGAATTCTCAACATGTTGGGTAGACTTTCAAATCTCGCATACTCAAACATATTATGTCAATCTCAAGTCGCGGGCACCGAGAAGTAATTACTTTTATCTTACAAAATATACCGCATAGTAATTTCTTTGTCTTACAGAATAATAACGACTTTTCAAGTTGAATAAAAAAGACGTGTAGGGATATGAATACAACCAGGCTTGTTATGGATTTTAGGTTTTAGTGCTTGTATGGATTCGTGTATGTTTGGCTGTTTTTCATATTGATACTGTTTGAGTTGGTCGGTTAACGGATTTACTTGACAATGTTTTCGTGGTTGATTCTTTGAATATGGTAAGATGGTCAGATGTCGAGACGTAATACTATTTCCGTTAACTCAATTACAACAAAACATAACCAGCATTCAAATAACCCGTAAGCTACAAGTGGATTTAAAACTTGATGCTGTTTTGTGGTTAACTCAAGTCAGTGGTCATATTTGTGTTGATTTCAGGAATGATCATGACGAGTTGGTCGGGTAAATTAGTGGTAGTAACTACGACCGTACAGAGTTGCTGACACCCCAATATCTTTTACGCTGTAATATACGGATTTAATTGTGATAAATTAATTCTCAGTTATTGTTTGGACATTCAAATCTCGTATACTCAAAATATAATATGTCCAAGTCAAATCGTATATGTACCGATTAGTAAATACTTTGTCTTCAGAATAGTAACGATCTTTACAATTGAATAAAAAAGACCGATCATACGAATACAGCCAGGATGAATTAATTCGAGTTTGTGAGTTGTAGTGATATAATCAAGTAAGTGAAAACTAGATTTTTACCAATTGTTAATGTTGTGAAGAATTCTTTTGAGTATGGTAAGATGTTAAAATATCTCTTTGACAAACGGAAAGCGGGATCGCGAATAGAGTTGAAATGTTTCATTACTTGTTTCAAATCAATGTGCATATAATATCGAAATGGGACTGCGGGAAAGTTGGTAGTCATGTTTGTCAATCTATTTCAATTCAGACTATGTCAAAGTCCAAATATTTCATTTTGGATTATTTGGATTTACCTATATAGAACCCGAATGGATTCCGACACCGTACTAAAACTAGATCGCTATGTCTGATGCGTTATCGTGTCAGCGACGTAGGATTTTACAATTATTTCACACCTTTTTTGAATAAGCCTCAACTTCACAGAGGATTAGGGTTGGATCAGAAATAAGTGAGAATTTGTCGGTATTCGAATCACCGTCTGCGACGGTTCTGTTATTCGTTACTTATTAAATTTTACCAGTGAAATCCAGTTCTGTGACATACTGATTATCAAAATATTACATTGTGGTGATTGGAATGTATGTAACAACAAGTTGCGAGGGATGGCTATGTCTTAGGTGTTATCTCGTGAGCGATCGTGGGATTTGCAACCTATTTCACACCTTTTTGAAGTGTTAGTTTGCGAACGCGGCTATTGTTGGTATCACCATCTACGCCGGTTATGTGACAAACTTATTACCAAAATATTACATTGTCAACGATCGGCATGTATGTAACAGCGAGTCGCGAGCGATGGTTATGTCTTAGGTATTATCTTGTGAGCGATCGCGGGATTTTACCAATATTTCGCACCTTTTTGGAGTGTTAGTTTGTGAACGCGGTTATTGTTGGTATTCGAATCGTCGTCAGTTTGTGAACGCGGATATTGTTGGTATTCGAATCGCCGTCTACGCCGGCTCTATCGCAAACTAATTATCAAAACATTATCATGCGGCTGATTCCTAGATTTATCCAACTATTTCACACCTTTTTACTGAAATTACGACATGTCAACGCAGTCTATACCTGAGAGTACGACATGCAACCGCGGCCATAAGAATAACGACATATTAAAGTCGCATTCACCGTAAACGTTGGGCTCAACTCGAATCGGTCATATAAAATAATTTGGGATATACACATTAACTAAGAGTCAATCACGTGACTATTTACCATACCTGATACTTCTTCAACACCGGTCGAGAGATGCATATACCGAAAAGGGTCACCGGTTCAAGACGAGTTTCGAGGCACCGGTCGAGAGATCCCTATACCGAAAAGGGTTACCGGTCGAGAGATGGCTATACTAGCACCGGTTGAGTGATCCCTATACCGAAAAGGGTCACCGGTTCAAGACGAGTTTCGAGGCACCGGTCGAGAGATGCCTATACCAACCTAGGCACCGGTCGGGTGGAAGGGGGGTCTGAAAGGGTCACCGGTTCAGGACGAGTTTTCGCGGCACCGGTCGGGTGCACCCATAAGAGCCCTGCCACCCCCAGAGCGATCTACTACACTACTGGCGTACGCTGTGGAGGTTGGGTTCCATAATCAGAACCCTTGCCTTCTGGTATGACAATTCTATACCAAATATATATGGGCTCATTTGTAATTAAGCAATTGGTATCACGCTTTCCCGAGGTGTATTATCGAATTTCTGAATTGATTTCTGAAAGGGAACAGCAGTAAATATTCATTATATTACCTTCGTTTTATGTGAAAATTATACTTGAATGTTTTTGTTCTTTAAACATTCTGTTGGTTTGGTGTACAGGTCATTTTGTACACCAGCGATCCACAGTACAGTAATGTATTAGATGTGTGGTTAGATGTGTATTGTGGTAGATTTCATTTTTATGACTCAGCGAAAATTTGGGGCTGCGAAGTAGTAAAGGTTAAGGACCACCCGTTTAAATGTTATATACGTTCACTTTACGTTCAATATACGCCCATTTCAATTTAAACGTCGCATTCTAATTCCACATATATTTTCAGTCAAAGATGTGCATATTTTGTGTTTGGTTGGTAGAGTTTTAATACTTGCCTAAAGCATTCCTTCAAATTTAATTTCAGGTAATTAATAAATTTGCTGCCCAGAGACACGCAGACATTTCAGAGGTCATGCAAAGAGTCAACATCAACGAGTCTAGAGAATTGCTACCGGTAATGATCTTTATCAGTTAACCAGAATGGGATTCATCTATGTGTAGTGCATATAGAATAAACATCACGCTCTATGATTCCTATTGGTTCAAAAATGTCTGGAAATCGTTTAGTAATCCGTCGACTACGTATATTACTTTCGAGCTATAATTATTCATCATATACCTATGGCCTATTTAGATTTTATTCGCGCCTCATCTCCAACGTTTTATGCGGCGAGTATTACTGACCCCAGACGACATACCTCAAACCGCTCATCAGTACCACGCAATACGTTATTTGTAGGCCGTAGGGTTATCATATGTCCTCCTTTTTGGGAAGTCGTTCTCCTTTATAGCTTTCACAGCCAGGCTAATGGACAACCACAACTAACAAACGACAGGAAATGTGCAATGTAGATGTATCGGGGGGGGGGGCATTGATAATGGTTCTGAAAAACACTGTATAGTGTAGACGTATCAAATTACCGTTTATGATTATCGTGATGGTGCAAATAGTAATAATCAAATAAATTTCTCGTAAGTATTCAATCTGCATTTTGCTACCGTGGAAAATGCACGGAAAATGAATTCTCACTTGCCGGTATGTCGATTTGAGCCTTTCATGTGAACATAGAAGACGGGACAACTTTACTGATATAATTTGAATGACGTTACAAATGATCAGAATTACCAGAACATCACACTGAACTTTTACTTATGGGGGATTGGGAGTCGGAGCGTCATAAAGATTTGCGTGATTCCCAGCCATTCGTGCTGTCAATTTATCACTCTTTTCCTTTTAGACTATCGCGTTCGCAAATATTATCGATCGAGATCATGAAATCATGCTACGAGCAGCTAATTTGCGGAATGAATACGAAAGAAGGTCCGCACTTTTTAATATATCTCTTCGAATACTGCTAATCACTGCACATAAATTTCTGTATGGCGTGGGGACAGAATCTGAGAATTTGATTTTCATTTAGTGTATTACTTGCACTTCACACTCATGACCGGGCATTCGTGCAATTCCCCAAGTGTGTCTTTAATAGTTTAGGTCAGTGATTCTCAACCTTTTCGACCTCGCGGCACCCTCTGAAAACGAAAGATAGTTCGGTGCTGGTTGGTTCTCAACTGTCTCTGGCATACGGCACCTGAAAACTGCCAGAGTACTTAGCAGCACCATGGTGGTCTATGACGAAGTACTTCTACATTTTGGAGCACTTTGCTCTTCAAATAATAAATTACGGTATCTTCTATATCTGCGGACATGTCACAAACACTTCTACGGATGGTATCATTTGACACGGAAATCATTTTCAAGTTTACCGTAGCTTTGGTCCCAGAGACTTTCTCCGCTTCCGTGTGAGGTTTCGAATTTTTAGCTATTACCTCTGCGCCCACATGACTAGCCTGCTGCGATCTTGTTGAAACTTCGGTCTGCGCTTATATAATGTTATATGTAACAAGATTTGTTTGACAATAAACTCTGCCCACTACTGCATTGTTAATGTAATTAACCATCGCATCGAAGAGGCCAAGCACAAACGCCACAAACGAATACAGAGGCTTAGAGGCGTATACAAGGATACCAAACGCATTTCTACGCAGATCGTGTAGCACGCGTGACGATAGCAATACCTCAATAGTTCTACTAGGAGGGGCGGTCACCCACAGTTCAATTATAGTTTCAACAAACCGGGATAATAACCTCAGCGGCGGATAAATGTGTTAACTGATTTAATTTGATTAATTTTAATTCTCAATTCACAAATTAATCACCGGTATCATGACGTTGCGTTCCGTGCCTACATTTAACGGCACCGCCGACACGCTTCCTAACAATCGCATTGTGGATGGCTATTGTTTTTGACTCGAATTTGTAAACGTGAACATCACTTCCAAAGCAGTTCATTTCTCGCTGGTGATTAGGGAAGAAGATGAGGATTTTAAAACTGCATTGTCATAAAGGCGCCGCCATGTCTGCTCTTCTCTGCGTTCAATCAACGCAATGTGCGGTACTAAATTCAGCCTTAATGGCAGGATATATATATGTAGGGTAAAGCGAATTAGCGGAGTCGCCGGAGATATTGATTGCGGGCATGAAACTAATTTTATTTGTTAAATGTACAAACTTTACATCGAGCCCGTTTTTGCGAATTGATAGTTTGCTATAGACTAAAATTATTTTGCGCATAATTTCAAAATTTCGAATAAATCTCTCGCGGCACCAGCGCGAGACGTAAACGGCACACCGGTTGAGAACCACTGGATTAGGTGATCTTTTCCCACGTGTACTAATTATGTAAAACGTATCATTCGCGAAACGAGCTTAAGGGGGTGCGCCTGACTTCAGTGGACACCAGCGAGTAGCTGATTCCCAGGGTTGTAATGACTCGAGTCATGACTCGACTCGAGTCCGACTCGAGTCACGATTTTCTGATGACTCCACTTGACTCTACTCTTTTTCTCAAAATACAGAAATGACTCGACTCGAGTCAAATTATGTGACTCGAGATTTAGACGCCCAAGACCGACATTTCATTATAATTTCGAAGAATAGTAAAGTGTCGAGTCATGACTCGAGTCACGATTTTCTGATGACTCCACTTGACTCTACTCTTTTTCTCAAAATACAGAAATGACTCGACTCGAGTCAAATTATGTGACTCGATATTTAGACGCCCAAGACCGACATTTCATTATAATTTCGAAGAATAGTAAAGTAACCAGAATATTGGGATTTCGTCTATTGGTACTGGTACTTGAAAATGCGACCAGAAACTGCTAAAAGTGAGGAAGATGAGTATATGATAAATTCGAACCATTTGATATAACTAAACTGAGGTAAATAAAGGGGTTTTAACTACTTTAACTGGAAACTGAACAGAACAGTCAACACAATGACTTGGACTCGGAATCGAGTCATAATACCATGACTCGAACTCGACCCTCTGCTCGATGACTTGGACTCGGACTTGACTCGATGGTGAATTGAATATGACTCAACTTGACTCGAGTCAAAACTATAAAAGTGAGATTGACTTGTGACTCGGAGCTGTGTGACTTGGTTACAATCCTGCTGATTCCGCTGTCATTCTTCGGAAATCAAATTTTTCGACTTCTTGTATTCTATATTATGCCATTGTTTTTGCATATGTGCCATCTGTTTAAACTACTTTTATTTGGTTTTTCGGTTGATGAAGTACGTATGAATTACTTTTGTTGCTTCTTTCTCTCTCAATCTCATTAGCGATTCCACGGTGCCGATGTGTATATTTAGACTTGACCTCCGACTGACTTGACTATATTTCATATTATTCACTATACTCAACCGTAATCATCGAGGGATATAGGATTGTTATATAAAAATGGAGAGTTGGTGAGATGTGATTATACTTTGTCCGTCGATTAAATGAGACAACAGTCTGATGCTGTTAGGATTTTCTCTTGGTACACCGACTCAAAGGTGGTAGAGAATTTGAAAATCACAACGTAGTAAGTTATTCTTTGTAGTTTCAGAAAGTCTCTCCACAGTATCACTTGAATCAATAAATTTAAGGTTATTTAGGTATGTTTGGTCATTTTCAAAATTCAAACTTCGATTTGGTTACGTAAAGATTGATTTGTGGCCTATGGAAAACACATAAAAAGAGAAAGATAAGTTTACTACCATTCACACAATGGTATTGCTTCCGGACGGAGGAGTTAGTCCGGTATCAATAAAGGATAGGATGAAATCTGCAGTTTGAGCCAAATTTGTGCAGAACCACGGAACCGGAAAGCGTACAGCCGGGCAATAAAGCAACTTTCTAAAATCCACTGGATCTTTTCTGGTACCCTTCGGTACGACGACTTACACCCTCCCGGGGAAAAAAGATTTATATCATTCCAGCTTCCGACATTGTCGAAATCTCGAAATCTCGAAACCTGGATTCTGTCGCTATAGGTTTGGTCTCGGGATCGATAAGTTGGAAGAACCTCGGAATATTTGCATGAAACATTTTCATGAATCCCATCTCCCAGATTCATATCGGCAAATATAGATTGGAAAAGACACCAAAACGAATGTTATGGTTCTCGCTTCCGGCAATTTTGAGGTATACTACCACAGGGCCACGCATTGCGGTTGCCGCATCATTAGATGTCAGCCTGTCAGTCAGCTCACATGGTGTAATCGACCACTGCAACCTTAACGCTACCATATACTGGATATAGTTCTATGTTCTAGTTTGGCCCCGGATGCAATAGCGGATCAATGTCCTCGACTCCCACGCTAATAATAATATTTGCTCCGTTCGAAGAGATTGTGATTCTAGCAATAAGCAACCCAAAATGTCTGCGTAACGAATCGTTATTACCGGTTTCGTTGGAATAAAGCGAATTAAGTCGTACCTTTTGATATTCCCCATCTTCTCGCATACAAAGCACCCAGCTTCCTTAGCGGGGCAGAATCTCTGTCGAACACATGACGAGTACCGCAACAAAAAGTATTCTTTTGAGACTTTCAAGTCTCCAATGTTGCAGCAACAACCGTGTAAAACGGATCTGTTTTAGTCTTGGGTGCGAAGTCATCACCGCTATCGGCATGGCGGAGAGATAATGTATCTATCGAGGTTAAAGCACCAGGATGTGGTTCTGGGATCGGCATGGCGGAGAGATAATGTATCTGTCGAGGTTAAAGCATCAGGCTGTGGTTCTGGGAAATCTTTTTGATTTTTTTCTGAAGTATCAGCAACCTGGATCGTCTTTTAGGGCGAGGTCCTCGTACTCGAGCAACCTTTGCCGAATGCCTGAAGACCGCAATCTGGTAATCATTGCATTCATTACGGGTTCTTCCTTGCATTGTTTCGCCGAAAAGCCAGTAAAATCACACTGCGCATAACAAGGACAGGGAAACTCTGAGTGTATTCAGATAAATAGCCGATAGATGCTGATTCCCGATGGCCACTTCATGGCCTGCGTTCCTTCTCTACGTATAAGCCCACAAGAGGTGTGATGGTGCCAGCGAAAAGGATTCATCCGATAAGTGTCCGGTAAATAGCGAAGATACTGAGACTCTCGATAAATGGATCTTCAGCTCCGCTAGAAGCATCGACTGAACTTAGATGCACCTCTATCATGACCACACAGTGCTTGAACTCCTAGTCAGCATCATCATTCCTTTGCATAGCTTTCAACACGGGAACACGATTTGACACCTGGTTCGGGACCATCGAAGTCCTTTTCAGTTAATAAATTGTGATGACCTTTATTACAAGATGTATCCGACGCTTTCAATAAAAAGAGTAGATCGGTAATCAAGTAATAATTTGTATTAAATTAAAGGACGAGACAATCGGGCACAGGAATTTACCACACTGTACACGCGAGGCTGCAGCATACACTTGCGACGCGCTCAAAAGATCTTGCAACGTCTCTTGGTTGATACTTCGTTACCAGAGATTCATATCTAGCATGTGCAAAACAGCCGACCACGTTGAGTGTTGAAACATCAGATGACAATGATGAATACCGGAGCCGCGTTCAACAGCAACTCTTCAGAACAACAGAGCTCTCAAAGTGTTGGTGTTAAGAAATGGTAACATAGGCTACGCTGTGGTTGCTAGGAAAGATCAGGAGATAAGAATACTGTTTGTTGCAAGATGTCCCTGCGAGCAATCCTTTCGAGCAATCCCAAGGATGTGGGACATAACGATAAAGAAAATAAACGGACTTTGCTGCGAAAATGACATAAGAGTTGCACTTGTCAAGGCGAAGCTGTGCAATTCGAACTGATCGCTGAAAGACAAAGCAGAAGTCGCACTGATCTGCAGTAAATATTCTTTATTTTGTTGTTTATTTGCAATTCGAAAATCATGTTCGAGTGGTTTAGTTTTTGAAATTTGATGTTGATCGATGTGAATTTAGTGTACCATACAATATATATATATATACCTCTGACTGTTCTGGATTTATATATTACTTACAGTTCGTGAATGAGCTTGCGCATATGACACTGCAACTGCGATATAGCTTTACTCCACAAGGAATTGACATCTAGCTATAAAGAGTTCTGAAGAATCAAAATCGCAAATTAATCTTTAATCGCACCTTCGATTGGCCGGCACAATTGCCTTCTTTCTCGAAAACTTGTGCATCACTTCACTATACCACATCCATTTACCGCGGGTACAACAGATGACTCCGCTAACTCGCTAATAACAAATTGTGGTATCGCGAGTTCTTAAACCAATGGTTTTCCTGTGCCATTTCAGTTCTTTCAAGTTGAATAACCTTACTAATAGTCGATTATGAATATATTTACGGTCGATATTTTATGTATTTATATATTTGATCAAAACATGACAATGATGAATTTAGAGTAGCAAAAAAAAAAATTGATACTGATTTCATTTCATTTTGTATACCTTGCATTTCGATTTCATACCGTGTCGTTAATAATATATTCACCATGTCATTAATTATTATACATCAATGATAAACACCATAATAAATTTGCTGAAATACCAAAATTACTCGATTGCTTTCCGTATTTCACATTCCAGGACTACAAAATCAGTGATGCCTATTAGCCTATTATATATTTCGTGAAGGTGGTGTGCATCTGCACAGAGCTGGTCTAGGTAGTCATTTATGATTCTCAAGTATACAGTAATCCAGAAAACTTAAACTCGATGGCAATAGTAATAGCGATTATCAAGATCATTCAAATCGTTTGAAACGTAAGACATAGAAAACGAATGGCATGAAAATTACTCGAGTTTGAGGAAACAGATGTGGTCGAGGTCTTGCAGACTTTTGTCGGTCAATCGTCGATGACCAGCATATTTTGCAAAAATTATCCAAACACTTATTACTTGACAAGATATTGAATGTAACAAGGGAATAGTTCTTCCACTTCCAAAACTGTTGAAGAAAAGGTATAGAAGTAGTCTCAAGTTCTCAACACATACCCATTAAGTACAAACTGGAAATATATCAAATATAATTGAATACTCTGAACAAGTACAGGTACTTCGTTACTGACAACTACATTGCTGGGAATTGAGACGAATACAATGTTACAAATAAAACACCACTTTACAAAAATGATGTTTCGGAAAACTGAGCCTAAAGAGGACTTACATTTGAAGTTAATCGGTTTCACCCCAACATTGCACGCCATATGAATGAATGAACGACACGAAATGAATTATGCATTACGATTTTGCAGAAAAACATTTGACAAGTGGCCATCCTATCCGGCTCCATACCTAGTCGGCGAATTGGCAAAACAAGGATTTTTCTATCTTGGAAATTTGGACAGGACGCAGTGCTTTTCATGTTCCGGCGTCCTGCGCAACTGGGCGCCTAACGATGACGTATCGGATCAGCATAAGACACACTTCAGTAATTGCAGGTAAGACAACATAGTGAATCGAATCAGTAATCGGTATTGGCCTGATGCGTGGATCTACCTGAACAAAACGACACCTATGGTGTATATCTGTAAGTGAATGTGTTCTCTTTATGTTTTGCCGTTATAGTTAGAGAATCAGCTTTTATTGCGTCAAGTGCGTAGAGATAACTAATTTATTTTTGCTCCAATGCAACTGTGGCTATATAGTAATGGCACACTCCCCGATCCTAAAATATTTTGTGAATCACCTCGCAAACGCCTCCTCAAAATATATAGGGTAGGCGAGTAAACGGAACTTGGATCGACCTGCATGACATTTGATCCTGGGTATATTGCATCGATGCTGTGTTGGCGTCCAGTTGAAATATATCAGTAGGCTACATCTTCGATACGCACACCATAGTGCCCGAATGCCTTCTCTTAGCTGGTAACCGCACGGTTGTCTGGATTATGTCATCATCAGAAATTATTTCTGTAATTCCAATTTTTTCGAAATTGCAATGAACGTAGTTGTGACATGAGCTGATAATATATGCTAGGTTGACCGACTTCGCAATGATCCCAAGCCGGAGGGCTAGTATTTCGGAACTTACATAAATCGATTGCCTCAAGCTCGATTTCGTCGTTACAGGTGTTGAAATCGCCGACAGTTTGAGGGAAATGGAGGAAGCCGTGCCCCGTAAGCAATGTTTAAAGAACAAGATCGAATTCACCCTGATTCCATGCGGGCTCCCTTGTCTTTGCGTGCATGGGCTGCGCGGCTAATATCACACGTTATATCATCATCCAGGGCAGACTAGCAGAGTACATTAAGGTCTACAGGGCATGTCGGGGCAGCAGGCGTATCCTGACTTTCAAAGTTATGTTCCTCAGTTATACCATAGTAGCATGTAGCGTGTATCAAGTCACTATACCCACTATGATAAGTAAAATGTCACTTGTCTTCAGTCAATCGAATGATTCTGAAGCTCGGCCGCCTGTCGTCGCTGATTGCCTTAGGCATTACGGACCAGACGGAAAAGGTGGGAGGTAACCCGCACGTGGTCTTTTCTGCTTCGGCGAATGACGTCCACATTCAGAGAATTTTCAAGACAAACGTTGAAAGTCATGCAGTACTCTGCCAAACTTGAATGTTATTGGTGAAATAACCATGGATATCCCCACCAGTTCAGACTCACATGCCCTTTCTATTACCAATGAGAGTCACTCGAACAACATGCAACAAAAAATAGCAATATATATTGCTAGGATGTCAATTAGCTCTGTGACCAGACTCAAAATACTCCTGTTACCCACTAGTTAAGACTTACTGCTGTTAATGCCTTACTCAGCGTTCCACACACTTGAATAATGAATGAAGTGACTGTGGGTTTTTGACAGTCTACTTCGATATTGTGATGCTTAGATATGTGGGAAGTTGAGGGATGCGATGTATTGTATTGGCCAGCATATGACTAACATACCGATCCCGGGTGGAAGAAAGAGAGCAAGGTAGGAAGGAAGTATGTGAAGATATCCCAGATATTGGATAAGCAGAAGAATATATTATAACAGAAGGCTTGTGGAAGAGGTTAATCCGCTGCGACAACCATTTTGAAGATGTTTTGAGATAAAGAGGAATAGCGTCCCATGATTTAGAAATGACTTAGTTATAGGCACTTGATCATTATATATATATATACCCAAGACGCATCCAGCTTCGATTGCGTTGAAGGATTTTATCAACCCATCTTCAATATCATTTATCGCATATAAACATCGGCGTGATTTTAACCATTTATCGAATCGTCATTCAAAATCAGGATCCTACCTGTGAAATTATCGTTTTCCAGATTCGCCAAAGGCGAATACGCAGGCAACGTGGCCATGTCCGACTCGGAGAGATCCGAATTGGACGAAGAGTATCGACGGAAAATCGAAAGTCTTACAACGAACAGAGGCGAGCCGCCGGATCCGTCTCCGGAAGAACAACGTCGACTGATGGAGCGATTTCCTTGTCGCAATCCGATGAACCCTCATATGGCGTCACTGCAACAGAGAATATCCACGTTCGATAGTCGCTGGCCGAGGCAAAGAATTCATGCGCCGGTCGAACAGATTGCGAAATCGGGCATGTTCTTTCTAGGTATGGGACACTTGTCGTAGTGCTTTCCTGATATCCGTCTATACTATAGATTTAATTTGCGCAGAGGCCGTCTGTGACGACGTTCTCAAGTAGATTTCACCTACTTGCACTACTTACTGAAGTCTTTACGTTTTTAGACTAATACTCCCACTTCTACTTCATCAATTGTTTAAGAAAAACTACTTTTTTTACAATTTGAATATTGAAAAGTAGACAACAGTTTCGGGTTACGTTTGCACCACTTTTAGGGGTGAGACGGAATATATTTTCGAAAATTTCTATATTTGTAGTGGCGTTAGTCATTTCGCGAAGGTAATTTTGCGAAGGAGATTTCGCAAAATTGACGTCTTGTAATTTCAAAAGTATCTACCTCAAGTTGACAACTAAAAGTATGCGATCGATCACCCACGTCTACTTATTGAAGTTACTTACTTGAGAACTTTTCATACTATTCACTTTTACCTTCACATGAAGTATTTTTGACACGTCTCGAAAGTTGCTACTTCTACTTGAATCACTACGCTGCCTCCACTCATACCAGAGTAGAAACGATGAGTGGATTAATTACCTCTGCATTAATGTGTGAAAACTCTGACTCAAAACGTTGTTTCGCCTCTAAAGGAGAGTCCGATAAGACGAAGTGCTTCTATTGCAACGGCGGTCTCCAAAATTGGGATCGCGACGATGAGCCGTGGACCGAACATGCCAAGTGGTTTCCGGGGTGAGTAGTAATGTTTTCGTGCCTTGTAAAACGGATGTCGAATGACTGTGACCGAAGCACCAATGGTCCGGCATTGGCCACGTGCTGCCAGAGGTTAATATTGCCTCTAGCCGGCTGATCAGTCCGTCAAAGCGTTTTGACGCATCCATCCGGGCACAGCGCCACACTCGACCGACTGACCGGATGACCTTGGACCACCGATGAACAAATATCACTGACTTAATGTAAGCAGTTCAAGCAGACACTTATCCTTTCACTACTAACCGTCAGTATAACGTCTGGCAGATTGAGAGTGCATATGGGACGACAAACGTATTCTATGAACAGTTAATACATTTCAACCACATTTCAACATCATGAAATCGACCATAAAATCTCATATATATATATATATATATATGCATCCCTTGTTTCAAAGTATTTCGATTGGAACTATTCGCATCCAATTACGAATAAAATGCGTAATCCCATTTTTCTGCTATTACATTTATTGTAAGTCCGAATAACGTTTTGTATGTTCAATTTGCCTACTGTCACGGGCAAGAACTATTGGACAAGGTAAATTGCAACAAAGTGTTGTTACCTCGTAGCCACTACCACCACCGGGAATTCCAATCTCTGAATAAACATAAATTATGATTGCTTTTGTTTTGTTTTTATTACACACAATATTGGCGCTTATCGCCTATAACAGCGGAGCTCAAACTCTTAAAGACACTTCCCCTTTATGATAGTGAAACATTTCGCGCCTCCCTTATCGTAATATTAAAAATAGCATATAGAATGCTAGCAACGTCAACAGTTAGTTTGGTGGCATGGAACGTTATGGCTGTTGAAGAGAGAGTTCGCGGATATGAAATTCGGACTAGACTCAGAGCACTAGCCAGGAAACAGAGGTAAATCGCAGAAAAAAATTAGTTGAATGTGGCTTTGCGCCCCCTTCAGATGCTTCCACGCCCCAAAGTGGGTTGCGCCCCCAGTTTGAGAACCACTGGCCTATATGATCATTTTCGTCACCAACAGTAATTATGAATATTCGAATCTGTTTGTAGTGCAGATAGCTTTTATTGCAGCGAAATATACCATTCATTGTGATCCAATACTGTGCGACAGTTACAGTGTTCACTGTTCAGCACTTTCCTTACCCCAAATATCAAGCATCTATTGGATAATTCGCTTCGAAATCGGATAATCACTCACTGGCATATTGGACACAAGGAGAGATGTATTATTGGATTTATACGTATAGTTCTGCAAGTTGCGAACGGATTGTGAGATTGGAGATATCAGATGCGACATCTTAACTTTTCTATTGAAAGGACGAACAAAAACAAGATTTACCTACAATTTCGGACCAACGTTTTACCAAGCAAGATCGTTACATACATTGCAAATAGCAGGTCAATATCGTTTTAGATGCGAGTTCGTTTTGCGAATGAAAGGAGTCGAATTCGTGCGTCGCTTAAGAGATGTGCATCCCAATCTCAATCGACCGTCCATAAGAAACGCAATATCCCTTGACGTACCGCCGAACGAAATACGTCGCAATCCACGGAATCCACCTGCGGAGCGTATCAATATGATAGAGCTGGAGAACATGGGATTCACGAGAAGTCAAATTGAAAGAGCCATCAGCAGGTATTATGAAGGCTCGCAAAACCATGATGAGGAACACGCCGGAAATATAAACAAATTCCTGGCGCCTGCCTCCAGAAATACACATGATCTTGAACTTGGTGAAGAAAAAGGAATTCTATTCTGCCAAATCGTCACGATTTACGAAGCAATTCATGGGCACGTGTTACGTTCATAAAATCTTTAACCTGACCAAATTGTATTCGATAGACGTATCTATTGAACGAGTTCTATGTGCTATCGCAACTGCATGTGATTATGGCTACTTGGTGATCATCATAATGAGTGTTTGGGTTTAAAAGTATCCATATGGAATCGAAAAGCTGTCTGGATTATCGACTTTGGTTAATAATCTGTAAGTCAGATCTTCTTTAAATCGCGATGAGCTTCGGGATTTTGCACTTCCAAGTGTAAGTCGATAAATGCTAGCCGTCAATTAAAATTACTTACGAACTTGAAAGTGGATAGTACGGCGTTCTCTTTCTATATCTGGCACTGTAAATGCAGTTGTAAAAAATCAAGAAAACTGGTAAGCAATGGAATCTTGATGGCTCCAAATGAGGCGACAGCGACAAAATTTATCTTGCATTGTTTATTCGCAGGCGTGGAAATACTCGATTCAATACTGAGGATATTGTGCAAGACCTGCTGGAACCTGAAGATGAAATGCCAATCGAATCACCCACGCCAACGTTGCGGCAACCGACAAGTATGTATCAGCAAGCGATTTCAGCTAATGCAGGACAGAAACGCGAAGGGACACCCGCGAACAGCGTGACGGTTAAGAAAACGCGAACGTCATCCATTTCGGAATCGGCATCAGGTAAGTTTATACAATAGTATTTGAATACATATGCTCTTCAAATACATTCGATTGCTCACCGTTGTGTCGATTATGGAGTTGAGCATTGAGGTACAAGTGAGATCAAACATATACTTCTGTTTTACGTAATTCCTAGCTCTGTC
Source organism: Botryllus schlosseri (assembly GCF_051294905.1). NCBI lineage: Eukaryota > Metazoa > Chordata > Ascidiacea > Stolidobranchia > Styelidae > Botryllus > Botryllus schlosseri. The sequence goes on along the minus strand of NC_137247.1, from coordinate 7,162,224 downwards.
GCATTGATAATTCCAATATGTGCACTTGAGCAGGCTTCTATCAAATCATAATCACCCCTGATGAGGCAGCGAACCTGGCATCGCGTGATCGGCTCAAGGAAGAAGGAAGTAAACCCATCAAATGTTCTAGTTCGTGTCAACTGTAACACTTTTCATAATAGCGCATTGTGCCAATGAATGCACATATTGCTACTAGATAGACCCATGCGCGGAGAACACGAATTCGCGCTGGGTCACAAGACACACTATCATACTCTGAAATAAAGAATCAGCTTAGGACTTAGTAGTAATGACTTTTGGTATCCGTTTGGCGTGCGTACATTATGGTCGATATGTCAGGGATTCAGACACGCAATGTATTCGCCGATCTAATGGTTATGTCAGCTGATTGCAAATTGAGCAAAACTCTGTACGTAATCGATATACTTGGCGTTCCATACCGAATATCGAGAGAAGGGATGATATGGATGTGCAAAAGCAAAACCTCATAGCTAAGTCTTACCACTGGCAGATATACCGGGTGCTGTATTCCACCCACGCGTAACAATACCTCAGTCCGCCGGTTTATGTCATGTGCTACACCCAATTCAGCGCAATTTATCAGGCTCTGACAGGGTTTGCGAATATCTACAAACATGTGGTCTGTCCTTGGGGACTTTCCATGCGGACGCAATTGGAAATAGGAAATTGCAATGCACGTAATTATGACATGAGCTGATATTAAAGACTCGGTTGCTTGACTTGGCTATGATTCCAAGTTAGAATGTTTATATTTAAACATGCGATCTCGAAACTGTCGTAAAATAAATACATTAAGCCCCACTTCGTCGTTACAGGTGTTGAAATCGCCGACAGTTTGAGAGAAATGGAGGAAGCCGTGCTTTGTAAGCAATGTAAAAAGAACAAGAGCGAGATCACCCTGATTCCATGCGGGCACCTCTGTCTTTGCGAGGGCTGCGCTGCTAATGCCACGCGTTGTATCATCTGCAAGGGTAGAATAACAGAAAAGATCAAGGTCTACAGGGCTTGACGGTGCGCGCACGACAAGCGTTTCCAGAGCTTCAAAGTATTGTCCCCCAATTATACCTTAATAACATGTAGAATGTATCAAATCACTATACCCACTATAATCAGTGAAATATCACTTGTTGTAATTGAAATGAATGCCTTTGGAGCTCTGGCGCCTGTCGTCGCAGACCGCCTCAGGGGTAACGGACCAGACGGAAAAGAGGGAGGTAACCTGCACGTGGTCTTTTCTGCTTCGACCAATCACCTCCGCGCGCGGGGAAATTTTTAAGAAAAACGTTGTCGTACAATTCTCTGCGAAACTTGAATATTGTTGGCGAAATACCACTTGGTAGCAGTACCAGTTCAGACACTCGTACCCTTTCTATTTTGGACACTGTTGATGACGACGATGTAAACTTATACAGCGGGTCGGCTGTGATTCGACAACTATTGACTGTGGCCAATTATGAATGAAATGAAATTCGAAGCCGAAGAGTCCACGACGGTTTGACCAAGAGATCAAGTCCACTCGGTACCATCTTTATTCCTCCTCAATCTCCTCCCTATGACGCTTTCTTGCGACGGGAACGTGATCGCAATAACCCAAGCATTATTCAGACGTATATGCCCGTATACACTCGCTGTTATCGCGCCTATTAAAGTCGATGGCAATAGTATACTAGTACCGGGATACTCAACGGCCGGACCTTATCAGTTTTGAATCTGAATCTTATCCGACTCAGTAGTGATCTATATCTATATCTATATATATTTTTTGACAAAACCAACTCCGTTATCTTCGATTAGCAAAAACAAAGTGCCTTGTTTTTATTCTTTCTGTTCAGCTCTTCTGACCGCGTTTTCTGTTTGATTTTAAAGAGTAGATTTCTCACAAGACCAGTGAAAACCTTCATCACTCCCTTAAGCTCTCTTTCACCCCTTCAGAACCACTATTTAAAGAACCATCAATATATAACAAAATGCCAACTCTCTCACTGGCCGTGACTAATAAAACAATCAACACGATTCCTCATTGGTTTTGCTAATAACGCGTCACCGGAAATCCGGAATTTGTATATAGCTATAGCGTTCGGTTGACTGCAAATTATTTCATGATTGTTATGCGATGCCGGACCTAAAACAAATTTTAAACATTTGTAACCTGATCTTTGTTAAAAATTGTACGGTATCCTTGTAACCATCCTATTTGATACGCAAATGCACCTCGAGCCTCGAGCGCCACACGAAAACGGTGGAAATGCCATCAATGATACCTAATACATTTATAAATCATGTAAATGCTGTCCGTCCATTGTAATCAATTTTCATCCGCAGATATTGATATTTTCAGCTTGCGAGTATTACTAAAAATGAAACCAGGGTTTTGATCCAAATTGTTTTCAATACGCTAGCTCCCAAATGTGAGGCTTAATCGAGTTGGAATAAGCAAAGTGTTGCTTATACAACAGCGATTCGACAACTGGATTTAGTAATCCATTCACCCGTGGTATATCAGACCAGATCCTATTCCTCAGAGTTGCACCAAGATATAAAATCAAATGCAATATTTTGATCCAAATGATGCCTGCATGTAAGGACGTAGGAAGGTATACAACACATTTAGGCACGCATAATATTTTTAACTGCGATATAATTCTGAATTAGGTTCTGTTGTGTGGGACGTTTATGGTGTGAATACTCACATTTTTTTTCATTTAGAGTGTATAGAATATTCACTTGTAAATTTATCATCTGTTGATTTCAACATGAAGACCCTCGTTCCATGTGATTGCATTTCGAAATGTGATAAAGCGAGATCACCATCCGTAAAAGCTCCATCACTTCAACGTTCAAATATTATGATACTTTCCGTCGATGTTCATGAATAATTGAATTTAAATATTTTTTTCACTCAAAACATCACCAATTTTCATATTTATTGTTCAAAAATACAGCGCGAAGGGTGAGTTGAGGCACAAGTGCGCAATTCTCCAGAAACAATTTGGAATTTATAATAACTACAGTATCAATCAAATGCTATTGTGCGCACTGATTCTGAAAATCCGCATATTAACAATGTCAAAGCACTAGAACCCCCTCAATTTCGCCAAGGAAGGTGAAATTATATTTTATTACATACAATGTCAGCGCATAGACGCAATAGCCAGTTGAACCACAATCGCATCTCACTCACTCACAATGAAATAATTCTTCGATTTTCTTTTCGTCTTTCTTTGAGCAATATGTATTAAATAACTGAATATTTCACTAAAGAAGTAAAACATTGAATTATGTATTGTAGGATTGCAACGGCTATCAGGGTGTAAAGATACGCTCTCGCCTACCCGCTTTGTATTACCGTTGCTATTCAGATATTTGCGTATATTTGTCAGTTACTTTGCATGTGTGTGTGTATGTGCGTGGGCGTGGGTGGGGGCGGGGTTAATGCCTCACCAGCCCTGAACCTCGACACATGTCACTGGTAATGGGTGTAGTTATAAAAATTTCCACCGGGACAGTTGTATAATTTGTGAAATTTTTGTGCTTTTGCGTGTTATATTAGTCTATTTGCTGTTTAATAGTGTCGTAGATGCCCACATTCACAGCAAAAGTAGGTATGAGTAGTTCCATAATGAACAGATTATCCGAGTGATTCGATGAATTCTTCGTTTCTTCTATTGCGATATTTGGAATCTGATTTACAAGCTGTCGTAATCTAGTTAGGAGGCTTTCGCTTTTCTACGGCGCGACCACTTGTTGCATCCGAGACTCTAATGGAAGGCATTACTGTCAATAGTCCGTGCGGTACGAGGAGGAATGCTGCGGGTTCACAGTACCACAAAAAGGTCGCGCAAGACTAGTGAGACCAGTCAGATTATTCCGCCATTACTTCTGCTCTAAACCTCGACAAATTCAACTTGCGGCTCGTCAATTTGTCAGCAGCCCTACGCTTGACAGTCGCAAAGAAAGGGCATCCTACTAATGTCGGACATAGTCATTTCCGTATCCAGGGCAGGGTTGTAACCAGGTCACAAGGCTCCGAGTCACAAGTCAATCTCACTTTTATATTTTTGACTCTAGTCAAGTCGAGTCATTTTCAATTCCCACCGAGTCAAGTCCGAGTCCAAGTCAGCGAACAGAGTATCGAGTCCAAGTCATTGTGTTGACTGCTCAGTTTCCAGTTAAAGTCTTCCTAAACCCACTTTTTTAACTCTGTTTGGTGATATTGAATGGTTTGCATTTATAGTATATCAATTTTCCTCACTTTTAGCAGTTTCTGGTCGCATTTTCAAGCATCAGTACCAACAAACGAAATCCCAATAGTGTGTTGGCTTCGAAATTACAATGAAATGTCGGTCTTCGCCGTCTGAATCTCGAGTCAATGACTTGCTTCGAGTCATGAGCAATGACTCGAGTCCAAGTCGAGTCAATACACAGATTGACTCGAGTCGAGTCGAGTCATTTCCGTATTTTAAGAAAATGACTCGAGTCGAGTCGAGTCATCCGAAAATCGTGACTCGAGTCTGACTCGAGTCGATTCATGACTCGAGTCATTACAACCCTGATCCAGGGTATGAATGTAACCCTAAACTCATTAGGCTAATGTACGTAATATGGTTGGAAAAGACCACAATAGTTATTACCAAGTGCGGTGTCCATGAATGTCAGCGCTGCACATCTGAAACTATATTGCAAACAGAGAGAGAGTAGCCTACATGCCTTTCACTTAAATACCTGCGATGTCCGCTGTCAAAGAATAGTTGTTTTGAAGCTTTAGCCAATGCTTATTCCGTGTTTACTCTAGGTGTGCAAATCTGGGCTACTCCTAAACCAGAGATGCTCGGAAAGAATTATAGAAACTAAAAACTCCCGTACATATAGTAGGGCGGAATGGATCTTAAAATTATCTGGTCGGACTCCGATCCTGTTTTTTAATTCTCTGGTCCGGCTCCAGCCGTATCAGGAAAAGTACTGATCCGGCTCCGGCTAAAAATGAAAAAGTCCGGTCGGATATCCAATCCGGCTCCGGTCCATGCCCACTTTACACGTACGGTGGTTCCTTGAATTTATAAATTTTGCTCGTTTTTTTCTCCATGGTTTGGCGATTACTTGCGTGTGGTTGGTAGTTATTTATATCCGGCTCCGGTCAAAATCAATAAAATCCGGCCGGATATCCAATCCGGCTCTGGTTCATGCTCCGCACTAGTAGGCTACATATAGAGGCAAGTTACGTTGTATCACGAGCGGTAGAGACGATTTAAAACGATATTTATCTGGCTGTGCGACAGGACCCCTACGGCAAGGTGTTTAATTGTACAATGTACATATGTTGCCGTGCAATCAAACAATTCCCGTTATTGAATTTACTATGGAGCTAGGCGATGTAACAATCAACTACTCGAATGCGAGCAGAGTATTAGCTAAAATGATCAGTCGATTCATTATCTCGGATTTCTTATAGCCTACGTCTGCTGCAATTGGTATATGTTAGTCAAATAAGGCTTGAAGTATTATTTACCGCACGAAGATAACGATTAACAGTGCTTAGACAGGCTTCTCAGTGTTCAGGTGCAAACACTCCAGACTGCGTTTTACCTGCCGAAAGCATTTATCACAAACGGTCTGTAAGTATATCATATTTATAAGTTGCTTTTTGTGTAATCATTGACGTTGTCGCCATGTAAATTGCCCAAATTTGACAGTAATTGATACGCAATAATTAGGCTTACCATATTTTGGAAATCTAAAAAGAGGACACTTTTTCAGAAATTTGCAACTGGCAAATCCGGAGTAGAATTCTCAAAAACCGGTGAATTTTTCCCACTTTGCGATCGGTTGACTAAAAAAAAAAGGTCATCTTTTCCGCTCAGAGCTCAAAATACCGTTTTTCTCTCCACATTGCCCGGTGGATGACTAAAAAAAGGTCATCTTATCGCTCAGAGCTAAAATCACCGTTTTTCCGAAATACCCGCCGGAGCGTCACTTCTGTGCTAATTTGCGGCATATCACTCGCAATTTGCTCTAATTCTGACCTAAATTTTCAAAAAAGAGGACAAAATCTCAAAAAAGAGGACAAAAGGGCGTCCTCCGAGGACACTTTCAAAAAAGTCAAAAATGAGGACAAATCCTCTTAAAAGAGGACGTATGGTAAGCCTAGCCATATTGGCACGCGGAATGAATCGAACCGCTTCAGTAGTCGATATCTCCCAGTTTGCACGGATGTAAGGCCTATATCGGCTGCCAAGTTATTTACTACCGTTCATACATATGTCAACTTGGGTATCGAATTAAACGTCAGTAATATCACAGTGCTTATAGTTTGGGCCTATATTATTACGCGTATGCAGCTTTTGGTTTTTCTGTGGCCTGTGGGTACTCATCTCCAATAGGGAAGTGTAACACTCAGCTAAATAGCCTACCTCTGGTGAGCTCTCGTGACTTCGTCAAGTATATACTCTATTGCTATGATTGCCGTAAACGTGGTCCTACAACATGCATGATGATGAGGGCACTTTTGTAAAAATTGCCGGGACTGCCCTCTCACCAATGCCTTTTGCTAGAGATCGGTATCATCAGGCACGGCTATGAACATATATCCTTATGCAATTCATGTTTCGCTTGAAATGAACCTTCATCGATGAGATTGAGTTCTCTTGTTAATGAGGCCGCATCGTCTCAACATAGCTATGAGACGTGATAAATCAAAATGAAAATGAATTGCAATTATTTATCATCGCGAGGTTCTTGAAAGTTTAATAATTTTTTTATAATTCATCTACTGCATGGGGCCTACTATACTAATTATGGTGCTCAATATATATAGCCTACTGTTCACGAGCACTAGGGATATATTTGAATATAAATATCGAAGGGACCATTACAGATGTCGCACCAACTGGACGGTGGCATCGCAAAGTTGAGGTATGATGATCAGATATATGAGCATGAGATTTGAAGAGCTTCTTGGAGGTACAGAACTTCAATATACAATTAAATAGTATATTCATATTGAAATGAACCCGAATATTTTCGGCTGACACTCGTCAGGGGTAATCGTCAGCAACTAGTAGAGAATTGGAAAGAACATTGTATATCAACAATCGTATCACAAAATATGACGTCACCAGAATGAAATTTCGAATGAGAGAGCGTTCAATGTACTATTTTTAGGTGATACACGAACTCCTTTTGTTGACAGAGTTTTGGTTGGTGTATTTTGATAAAAGTTGATTCCAAGGCACACAAATGGAATTGTGAACGGCCTCGACCTACGATTCGAAATCGGTCGTCTCGATAATTATTCGCACAAATCGGATTATCCAACAGATATTTGCCGATGGCAGAATTAATGGCCTTTGATCGATCAGCATCAATCTTAAGTGGATGAGTTAAGGGTGAGCTTTTCACATCGCGTGACGCACGTGTTCTGATAAATCTGGGGACATGTTGGTTTATGCGGTCCTGCAGACGTCTTGACGTTCTTCCCACGTAGCCACAATCACAGTGGCACCTATATTCGTACACTACATTACTTTGTTGAAGTGCAGGAAGCACGTCTTTGCGTGTTGAAGGGAGCAGACCACGCATGTACGGACTGCCAAAAACTCACAAAGACAATGTCCCAGTGAGACCTATACTTTCCATGATCGGGTCTGCTCACCATCAGCTGGCAAAATGGCTTATTGACATTTTGAAACCGGTTCGGGAATTGTACGGCACGGAATGTGTTCGCGATTCGTTCACGTTCGCTGGTGAAATACGAAACCTGGATTTGCCGAATCCAGACGTGTTTTTGAGCTCATTTGATATCTCTAGTCTTTTTACGAACGTTCCGCTGCATGAGACTATTGATATTTGTGCCAACGCGCTGTACGGTGGTAAGTTACCGCCACCATCAATCCCGCGTAACGTCTTTGTTGAACTTTTACAAGCAGCAACTTGCTCAGTGGAATTTAGCTTTAACGAGGTCATGTTTCGCCAAATAGACGGCTTAGCCATGGGTAGTCCCCTGGGACCTATTTTGGCCAACATTTTCGTAGGGTATTACGAGGGCGAGCTTCTGTCCCAGCGTGAGTCCGCCAAACCACTATTGTACCGCCGATACGTAGATGATACATTTGTCATTTTCAGGAATGAATCGGAGTGTGACCAATTTCTCATTCGCTTAAACTCGCTTCACCCGGCCTTGCAATTCACAATAGAAAAAGAACGCAATAACTCATTATCATTTCTGGACGTGTTAGTTGAAAAGCGCAATACCAACAAATTTGAAACGTCTGTTATCAGAAAACCGACATTCACAGGCCAATACCTTCGCTGGAATTCATTTAGTCCTCGGCGCAGAAAAATTAACCTCATAGGCACACTCGTGCATAGAGCGTTGATGATATGTTCGGGTAACAAACTGAGTTTAGAACTTGACTACATCCGAAAAATCTTACTTGATAACGGTTACCCTGAACACGTCATCAGCCGCGGCATGGAGAGGAAATTAACGCAATTCAACGCAGAAAAACGAACAGAGCCCACCGCACGAACAATAAAAGATGTTTATATCCATCTACCTTGAATTGGCCCCATTTCCACTCGCTTTGAAAAACAATTGATTTCTGCTGTCGGTAAATGTTACGATACAGTCAAAACCAATGTGATTTTTACAACAACACAACTGCTCCCTTCAACACGCAAAGACGTGCTTCCTGCACTTCAACAAAGTAATGTAGTGTACGAATATAGGTGCCACTGTGATTGTGGCTACGTGGGAAGAACGTCAAGACGTCTGCCGGACCGCATAAACCAACATGTCCCCAGATTTATCAGAACACGTGCGTCACGCGATGTGAAAAGCTCACCCTTAACTCATCCACTTAAGATTGATGCTGATCGATCAAAGGCCATTAATTCTGCCATCGGCAAACATCTGTTGGATAATCCGATTTGTGCGAATAATTATCGAGACGACCGATTTCGAATCGTAGGTCGAGGCCGTTCACAATTCCATTTGTGTGCCTTGGAATCAACTTTTATCAAAATACACCAACCAAAACTCTGTCAACAAAAGGAGTTCGTGTATCACCTAAAAATAGTACATTGAACGCTCTCTCATTCGAAATTTCATGCTGGTGACGTCACATTTTGTGATACGATTGTTGATATACAATGTTCTTTCCAATTCTCTACTAGTTGCTGACGATTACCCCTGACGAGTGTCAGCCGAAAATATTCGGGTTCATTTCAATATGAATATACTATTTATTAGCATGAGATTTGAGAGACAATAATTATCGATAATACACGACGCCGGCCGATGAAATGTATGAATGAAATTTCCTTATCACGTGTATATATTCAGACACTAATACACCAAATTAGTCAAATACTTCACTGCTGCACGAGCTATAACTAGATAAATTTATATAAAATGTTTTCACAGAACCAAAGATATTTGATAATGTTGTATAATTTGTAACATCATCATGGCGATTTATATTGTAGGCCTGTACCCAATAGCTATAGCAGTATATTATACGGATGCATGCATGCGCTTGTACAGTAGGCTTGTATCGATGACATTCCAACAGTGTTGGGATTAAATCCGTACCCTCGAGTCACAATTAGTCATATAGAGTCATTGCACATTCTGACTCGTCAAGTGAAGCCACTCGGTCTTTGGAGGTGACTTGAGTCAAGTCATGTCCAGTGAATAGAATTCACAAAGTCGTCGTGTCGAATTTTCGACAATGATTCTAGACGTTGCATTTTGCAAGATTATTGAAGTAAAGATATTGAGTCGCTTCGGTATTAATGAATATAGAATCAAATATTGAATATAGAGGTAATTATACATTTGTAGCTGCATATAATACACCTGCAAAATATATTCAAGCGATCACGACTCGCAAACGTATTAGGTATATTCCTGGCGCGTTACCGTGTGAATTTCAGCATTCCGATACATTCGTATGGCTCTTACTTGCACGCTCAAAAGATGCCAGTCAGAGCGCATGGTGATGATTATTGTTGTTACGATTAAAGGTCGAGTGTAGCTGTACTTGTCTGGCGTCCTCAGTATCGAAATGAGACGTACATAGTTAGTTCACTACTCAGTAGGATACGAGTCAGACTTGGACAACTAGAAAATTTTCAGCTTCTCTAAATTAGATTAGAATTAGATTACTGGCATTTTGCTCTAATTTGGTGAAATTAGACAACTAGAATTATCTAGTTGTCCAACCATATACTTGGAAAACTAGAAAATTTTCAGCTTTTCCAAATTAGATTAGAATTAGATTACCGGCATTTCGCTCTAATTTAGTGAAATGAGACAACTAGAATTATCTAGTTGTCCAAGTCTGATACGAGTTCCTACACCTTTAACAGACGTCGCATGGCTCACATATAGCCTACACACATGTGATATACATACAACTGCTGAACTATGTTGTTACTTTCAGCCACATAGATTAATATTTTTTATTCACAGTAAAACTGGTAAATACTGGGGATGGTGTGGACCTTCGAAAGGTTCAGGTTCTGTGTGAACGCGAACGTGAACCTCATGACGTCTTGTGACGTCATATTGCCAATTCCAGCCCTACATTTCAGTGAAGTTATATATATCAATGTACACCAAGGGTGTCAAACATACCGCCCGCGGCCGCGTGAGGCCCGCCAGACGACTTCATCCAGCCCGCGAAGCAATTCGGAGTAGATTGAAAAATGCTTATAGCCTAATACCCAGCAAATTTGTGCCGTGATAACATAGTGGTATAACACTGGGGTGAGTGATCGAGTCCGACCTAGGTCGACTCCAGAATTCCTAGCTAAGCGTTGAAGGTTTATCTAGGCTCCTCTTCGCCATCCCACCCGCGTGAGCGGAGTCTTACAAAAGCGTACAGTCGGCCGTGCTACAAGTCGGCAGATACGGAATCAAAGCAATATCGGCCTATTGTAAATGACCATGACCATAGTAGTCGACACGCAACATGAATACAACAAACAAACAAACAAACCCAGCACATTTCGAACGAATGTTGAGATATTTTGGGTGAAGCACTTCCATTAAATGATACCTCAAGAAAGCAAATGGAGAGTATGTTCATAAGCCACATTGTAATCATCCTACTGTCGTAGACTCGAAATCCTGGATTGCACGATACGTTGATTGATCAAAGAGAATAGCAGACATGACTATGCCCATATGACAACGCATTTTTCAAATACACATTATCTTCCTGATCTACAAGCGCACAATGAATGACCGTGGACGTTACATTCACAATTACTAACTCGAATTACAAACAATGTCATAGCTATCCACGTTCTTGATTGGTAAGTAGGACTGGGCAAAATCGAGTACCTGGGTGATTCGATTCTGAATCACGTTTTACGCTTCGAGTCGAGTCGAGTAATCGAGTATCACTCATTATGACATCACAACATAATGTATCATGCCAAAGTTTAAATATGTACGTTTTATGCCACCACAAAGAATATAATGCCTGTTATCTGTCACGCTAAAGATAATTTGGTATTTTTTCAACCATATCGATTTCATTGCACTTATTTGACATGTTTTGGGATGATCATGACTTCGGAAATGTGTTATTTGCAGTAACAATCGTAACTTTGTAGAGTGTCTCTTATGCTGCAACACGGCACATCAAGGTTTCAAGGCTTCCTCAGTGGAACATAGTATAAAAACTATAATATTCGTTAGTAAATTAACTTTCAGTTGCGAGGAGCGTATAATTTCAGTACTCGGAAAAATCGTCTTTTACTAGTCGACACGAATCATTAAAATTAATGCTCGATTCAGATTCGAGTACTCGAATCATTGTGGCCAGCCCTATTGGTAAGTAGCTCTGTGGTACCGGCAATAAAATGTAGGCGTGTAGCGCAACGTTATATGTTACCGTCGAATACTTTTAGAATTGAGAATTCCGTCAGTATTTAGATTTTCGGAAACAGTGTGACAGTTAGATTCGATTAATATCGTTTATAAGAAATTCTAGGCTATTTACGATGAATTGCGTTATCAATGGTGAGGCTTGGCCCGTCTGTGCCTTTACCCTCGTTCCGCGCTATATTTCCGAACAATAAATATGCAAATTGTACGATTTTGGGAGAAAAATGTGCAAAAGCTTGTCATTCATGAACTTCGATAGAAAATGCCAATACTAATTGAAGGTACCACAATTTTCGTTCACGCATCCTGGCGACAGGTGAAGTACTGGTTCACTTGCCTCCCCTGACTCAACGTCACTGATGTGTCACAATTTAGATTAGGAAGGCATATTTACTGGTGATACTCCACCTAAGTACGTGAGCATGCGGGTTCTCGCACTTAAAAGTAGCATCACGGCAAATCATCGCTCTCGTAACTGGAGTTTTGAATGCTTAAACAAGGCAACCAGCATGATTAGTATGAATTTTTACTAATAAAATGTGGCAAAAACGACGAACTCCATGTAGTGAGTTCGAATCAGTGCTACCATGACGTCAGGGATTTCAATTGTGACGTTACATATGATTTACAGGTAGGCTCTTTGGGAGTTAAAATGGAAAAAATAGGGCCAATATGGCTCTTCGGATCAAAAAGATTCCCGATCCCTGATATATGTATTGAACCGATCAATCATCATATACTTACCAATTCGATTGTTCGCGAATAAAACCCCCATGGCCCGTGATGCAGAGTAATTATTGTTTATAATTATATACGTGGCAATAAACTATTCATGTGAATATCAGGGGCATGAAGAAACATTTTCTAATCAGTTGACTGGTGCGGCCCGCGAGCGAATTGAAGGTTTGAATCCCTGAGCTGCTATAGATAATGAAGTACTGCAGTGAAAATCAAGAGTTATGGATCTAGAGCAGTGGTTCTCAACCTTTTTGACCTCGCGGCACACTTTGAAAATGAAAAATAGTTCGCGGCACACTAGCACAGTGGTTCTGAACTCTTCTAGCTAACGGCACAAGCAAACTACCAGAATGCATATAGCAGCGACCATAGTCTTAAAGGGGTGGTCACTGACGAAGTACTTCTACCTTTTCGGAGCAATCAAGTAGGCTTTTTTCTGCTTGAGTTTTCTTTCATCTCTGCGGACATCTCACAAATGCGTCTACGAATGGTATCATTTGACATAGGATTCGTTTTTAATTCTTCCCAAACATTTTTTACAATTTTATTGCAAGCCGGTAGAAAAACTTTCTCCGCTTCCATGTGAGGTTTTGAATTATCAGCTATTACCTCTGTTACCACATGACTGGCCTGCTGAGATCTCGTTTAAACTTCAGGCTGAGCTTAATTTCATAAGATTGGCTTGACAATAAAGTCTGCCCACTACCGCATTGTCGCTGTAATTAACCGTCGCATCGAATGGCTATGTTGCTAATTCTAATTTGTGAACGTGAACATCACTGCCTAATGAGTTCATTCTCGATAGTGAGAATGCCTTCCTAGGTATTGGAGATTTTTGTATGCTCGCCCTCCGATCTGCAAAAGCAGTGTCTTACAAAAAGTGGGCCGTGATTTAAGTTGGCATCTCAGGACTCAAAATGAGCAATATCGGTATGGTGTGAAATGATCAACGATGACGAAGAGATGGCAAGAATACGACTACAAATAGAAACAGAAAAAGGTCATCAAACTGCGTCATATCCCTGTTCTGCCTCCGGTTCTGATGGGTGACAAGTAGAAGATGAACACTTCGGCCACACCTCATATTACGGTCCAATTGCCCGAGTTTAGTTATCACCGTCCTAAATGCTACTATATGTGGGCATGGGCAAACTAGCGTATCACACCCAGAGACGGTAGAGGCGCCAGTTTGATTCATGGCAGTGTGGTAGCTAGTTACGAAGCGTCGGAGATTTATTAGATTCTTCGCCCCTATACGTTGATGTGCTTAGAGCTTCTTTACAATAAAAAGCCCAGAGAAAGACCCAATCCATGACCTAATGGGTATGTCAGATTGAGATACTAGATTGAGATACCGTAACTACGGTCGCATCAACATCCTTATATCTGTTCAGTGTAAAGTAAATGGAAAAACCAACAATGACACACTCAAAATTTGAATTTTTGTTATACTTTGACTTAGTTTACCACATTTGCTCGCGGCACACCTGAGCTGTCAAATTGGCACACTATAGTGTGCCGCGGCACACCGGTTGAGAGCCACTGATCTAGAGTTTCTTTTTAAAATCATATGACTGGTCAGGCTCGCAAGCGATCAAAAAGTTTGAGTCCGACCCGCGACCCAAGTTGAGTTTGACACCCTTAGTCTACACCAGTGGTCGGGAACCTTTTTCGTCCGAAGAGCCATATTGACCCTATATTTTCCATTTGAACTCCCGAAAAGCCGTACATGTCAATCAACTATTACGTCACAATTGAAAAATCGTGACGTCTTGGTAGTGCAAATTCGAAATCAATGCATGGGATTCGTCGTTTGCACGGTATTTCTCCGTATAAACTCTTACTAATCATGCTGGTGGCCCTTATTTGAGTAATGAGTATGCAAAACTTGAGTTACATAAATCTTTTGCAAGTTATGTATTTTTAATTGTATTGCCCTGAGAGGCATATCATATTTTTCGAAGCTTAAGACAATTACTATTTAGATTTCCAACAGAGGTATAGACAACAGTAAAAGTATGAATCTACCTTTTACTCTGTTTTACAGCTAATGCGTCTTTTGGTGTTACATGGCATTCCTGATGTAGTGTGGTTGATAATAATTATTGAGGTTAAGCTTCATACAAAATTTGAGACTTTCTTCAGTTATACGAGATCGCAAGTTCGTCTTAATGCTTATCTTAAATGCGAGGGCCCATGATTCGTAGGTGGAGTCAAACATGGTCACTATGCAGCTGTATACAGTACCCACTGTAATGTGTAATGTGTCAGTGACTTGGGGTCAGGGGAGGCAGGCGACGCAGAGCCTCACCTGTCTCCTAGACGCGACGGCAACTTAAATTTGAGTATTTTGAAAAGGGGATCCGAGCCCCTAACGCCGAACACGCCACTGTATTAACCTCTCAAAGACATGCTTATACTTCCACAACAATAATTATACTGGTCGTGCTGTAGATTTAATAATAAGTTGCTGCAATATAGATAAATTGAACACAAAAATAAAAATTTCGCAAATAGCCATATCTTATGCCCAATAGCGCCATATATGGCTCGCGAGCCATAGGTTCTCGACCACTGGTCTACAACAATTACTTGATTTTTTGAAATTGAATCGGAAATTTTTCTTCGAGTCACGAGTCAGTTCGCATTTTTGAAACGCCGAGTCAAGTCAAGTCAAGCCATTTTTGCAGAATGAATCAAGTCAAGTCAAGTCATCTGAAAGTGTTGACTCGAGTCGTGTCGCACTAACTCTTACAATAACTGTACAGGTCAGGACCACCAAGACTAAACGATATTTATATAATTATATGATACGAATTTCCTGAAATAACCCTTAGAGATGAGGCGAACAAAATCCGTGATATGATTTCACTGCTACTAGCAATAATAACAACAAAACCACCAATAAAGTACAATTGATGTTTTCTTACATGACCCCAATATCAATGACGAGTTCATGCGATGCTGTATTCTCGGCCGGGTGCTAAAAACCGCTGTATTTCAAAATAATTTTCAGATTTTTCTTTGTGCAAAAGTATGCGGGAGCACTCCCGAAATTATTGAATCGGAGAATTACAGAAGCAAAAATACGTTTCGCAAGACCTTGCGCGATAATATCGCCGCGCCCAAGTTCACCAGACGAGTCTCACATAGAAAGGTTGTCAGGCATAGCATTTTATCGCCCTCCCGCGCATTGTTATTGTGATTTATATTAGTCTACGATTGACCGGAACATTCGACTACCAGTCAGGACGTCGCATCGTAAGCGGGAGCGAGTATTCTTCAAAGCGTTTCTGCTGCAGTCATAAGTAACTATTAGGTCACGATGTTCAACGCCGCGGTAATTCTTGTTACTGCGTTTGCATGTTTCTGTCAAGTTTCTGCCATCGTCGTCGATAGTTCGACAGATTGCGACTATTTTGCTACAAGGACGACTTTGAATTCCACGCACGACGAATGCGATTGTGAATCCGATTACACCGGCAACGGGACAATTTGCGGTAAATCTCTCTGCATATTGTTTAATCAGTTAGCTATATGCTGGCGACTCATAAGCATGCTGGTGACAATTTGCATCCCACAATGTGTGTGAGATGGATGAGTGTTTATTCAGTCCTGTGTGTTTATATTCTCATATTGCACAAATCCACAATACTGCACGGCGCTGCGAATTTAGACCAGACCTACGACCATCCGGGGTCATCACCTGCGAATGGTGAAGATAGATTGTAAGAGGATATATGCAAGACGAGGGGGAAAACGTCATGGTTTGGGTGCAAATTTCAATTCTGTTCCAAATCGCTTACGAGAAGTCATAGACCTAGGCCAACGCCAGGAAGATATTCTTGGGTGGTAATGCCCTATCTTTGTTTGTATGGTTATCTTTGTAAGATGGAAGCCCGTGCTTTACTGTTTCAACTGGCGTGAAGGTGTATATTATATAATATGTCTGATCTTAACAAATTACGTAGAATGATATAAAATCGAGTTGCCGCAATCCCTATACTAATTACCCTATATTGGCACGGATGATATCACAGTCTTTTCGGGCAATTTTCTTTCTCTGTTTACCCTTGGATATCTGTTCATTTCATTTTAATGAATAGATTGGTTCCTTTAACGTAAATGTTGTTATTGTTGTTTGTGGTATTCATGGTGTATGTCGACTGCTCTGGTCATTTACAGCAGGCCGATTTTCTTCACTTCTAATACGTAGCCGCCTACTAGTAGCACGGCCCACTTCTAGGCTATTATAAGACACCGCTTACACGGATGAGATAGCGAGGATGTTTCCGCTGCTGGACAGATAACTTTGCACAGTGCTTCCGAACATAATTGTATATTGAACAAGGAGTTACGTAGGCAGTTATCTAAGGGAAACTTGTTGGCATAATACTATAGGATATTTCTGCGATGTTTTTTATGAAGATTCCTCGGAATATGCCTACGTAATGGTCCGTTGACTACAGTCGTTTTGTGCGAAGATCAATATTTCATATAAGAGATAAACATTCCATGAAAATACGCAGTTAGCATGAGTCACCGATATCACATGCATCAATGACTTTAAATGTCACTACCATGACGGCAATATTCAGTTTTCGAATAGTAGTACGGCGAAAGAAGTTACTCCAGTGTCAGTACTGGCACCGATTCCAAAATAATCCCAATAATATGTGCATGTTAGAATTATGGAACGAACGATCTGAATAGGACTCACGCAACTATAACCGTGGAAATGGTTTCGAAACGGCACTCCTAAATGTATTGTGAATAGGTTGCGAACATCCTTTAAATTGCAAGATGCGTATCGGCGATCATTGTAGAACAGCCTATTTTGTTGCAAATAAGCGCAAAAAATTGTGAACATTCTGTTTCTCATGATATTTCAATGCGAGGTGTACTTCTAAATCTAAATTATGTAAATAGATTAGAAACTAATATGCCAAATTTCGTCTAAGGACGTGCAAAAGATTGTCTAAAAGTTATTTCCAAAATGGTTTACAATCGATTTCTTCATATCTTTTTGTATGTGAATTTATAATCTGTGTTGATTGCGTCGTTGTGAATAGGTGAAGCGTTGCATGGAATTGGATATTCGATATGAGCCTTTAATAATTTCGAGATGTTGGTTTCATATGGTTGGTCAATGGTCAAATTGGGCATGTTCGATTTCATTTCCGTCGTCCATACAGCCAAAAAGTATCTCGTCTTTCATATCTGCAATTACCTCCTAAACCGTCTTCAATAAACAAAGCTTTGACTGGCACGTTAAAGAGAATTAGCATTTCGTATTTCGTGCAAACCACCAAATATAGAATTTGAATATAAACTCTGGACAATTACTTAGTGCGCGAGTGTCCATAGGAAGGGGGTTAGGTAGCATTTTTCTATAAATCAAATAAGTCTATAGCAGTACTAGAACAGCATATTATATTGACATGTCCTCTAGAATCCAATATATTGCAATAAAAGCGATCACATTGTGTGCAATAAATAACCGCGTTCACCTTATACGACCACTACGTAGCAATTATAGGAAATCAGAATAAGGCTTTAGTTTTGAAAATAAAGATACGAGTGAATTTGCCATTTGCATATCTGAGACCAGTTCGGAATAGGCTGTTCAAATACAGGGCTGAATCCAACTCCGGAATATTTATCTTACTCATCATGTCAAATATACCATGTCCAAGTCCGCGTTAGGAGCATCGCAAGTCCCACATCCGATCCAAACGTGGTGGGACTCTCAGAGTCCTTATCAGTTATGAACCAAATTCACATTTATTCTCATATCTGTTGTACCATCCACATTTTGTCACAAGTAGCAGCAATATTGCTATTCAACTCTCTAGTGTAGACCCATTTCCGAGGTAACTTGATAAGCGATAAAAAATCAATATACGCTGCTCGTTCCCAGCTCTGCTCGCGCAATTGGACTGCAAAAGTGATATCAAGGACGGTTTCGCGTTCAAAGTATCCTTGAATCAATCCTACATCGACTTCTATAACTACAGTCAAGGGTCGCTGTCATTGCTGAACGCCTCATGCTCTGGGGCGGTTCTCGAGGACGGATATTACGTACTGACATCACCGACTTATGACGATTGCGGAACCATACGAACGGTAAAAATGGCATCATATCATCGGGAAGAACGACCATACTCGGAATGAATGCACCTGCTTACAAAAATCGCAAATTGTCTCGCGTTATACCTAGATGTCATGCAGAATTTAAACCTAGAGCAGATGAGAAAATCTTGACCAGGAACCACTAACTCAAAATGGGTAAAGGGTCATTTTTCCAACTTGGCACTCACAAGATATTTCATTGCCGACGGAATACGAATTGGCTCATGTCCAGATTATATATTACCTTCTCCACTTCACAGACTCTGTACCGTATCGATTTACCCAAGGCATCAGTATTTTATCTGGCATGTGCTAGAGTTGGTGGCATTAACGTTAAGCCGTTTTCCGAACTAAATAATCCAAATTATAGCCCATAAGTATAGCTGTCTTACGAAAGATCAAATTTTCCTCGGACTATCATGGAAATGAGTTGTTAAGAAATTCCAATTCCTATTTTCTGATTTTATTATTACCCTGACTGTGCAGTCATGCGCACTGTTGGGCCGAAATTGGTGTCCTCTTCGTGGCTTTTATCATTAGTCATACGTATCCGTATATACTTTCTGATATCAAATGGTAATTATCGTATGGAAATCCTAAAGCGTTCTGGACGTGTTGATTAGAATTATAATACTTGAGATTGTTGCGCAGTATTCCGACAAGACTAATTCCAATTCTATTTTTATCACGGGAGTGGCAATAATTTCATTCACGACAGGCACCGGAACGCCGATAATGAGATATAATGCGATTGGGTTTATCGTCCCCAGTATTCCCGCATTCGGATGGTTTTGTAACGTTTCGTGATTCGCAGAACACATCGGATGAAATCGTCTATTCCAATGCTGTCACGAGCAATGGCGGATCCGTCAGCACCGGCGACATCCTCTATCTGCCCTTTTCTTGCATGGTGGTTGCATTTCTGTCGATCAGTCTCGGCGATGAAAATGACACTTCTCCACTCATTCTCGAACAGTAAGATCTTACTAGCCTTTATGTAATAGTTCAGAAAACTATGTTGCTGGAAAGTGTATGCTAAACAGGGCTGTGGAGTCGGTAAATTTTACCACCGACTCCGGCTCCGACTCCGACTCCACACATTCTCAATATACCGACTCCGACTCCGACTCCGACTCCTGAGTCTTTAAACGTACCGACTCCGACTCCGACTCCGACTCCTGGGTCTTTAAACGTACCGACTCCGACTCCCGACTCCGACTCCGACTCCAGCATTATTACCAATTTACCTCGAAAATTATATGCCACATTGTCGGTTGAATGACTATCATACAACCATTAAACATATGCAAACATATGATTAACTGTGGCATGCTGAATTGTTTCATTGTTGCACAGCTCGAATTATCCACCATCTAATTAACATGAAATAAAGATTTGCTAAATATCCTTCCTTATTCAAGTTGTTATAACATGGACTCTCTAATATCCTGAAATGTATGAATCATTCAAATATGGCAGATATCCAATCCTGTATAATAAAAATGTAGATAAAAAATCCAAGTGAAGCTCTGGTGTATGACTCAGCAACTAATAAAGAAATTGAACTTACTAATTTTGTCATTACACACTATCCTGATTACAAGCACAAACACTCTTACTACTAGTAATAGACATTGGTCATAAATGGAATTTAGTTAAGTAGGCCTAGTCAAAGACCATAGCCTATGTCTAGTCTACATGTACTTAATCAAGTATTCAAGGATTGGGACTTGCAGTCTTTCTTAATCAGTTGTTCGACCCAAACAGCTAAGCTACACTACAAATATTTTTAATTTTGTCAAATGGGAAGCATCGTTTGGTCATATTCACATATTTTTACAATTTTACAAAACCAGCCGATGCATTTTCTCTGTCACAGTATCATGGTATAATTCCAAAAATTGCATCAATTTTGACTGCATCGCGAAAACGCATCTTGCGATTTTCTTCCCCTCCGCAACTGAGTTGTAATTTGCAAGTCTTTTATCTATATCAGGGGTGGGCAACTTTTTCGGCGAAAGGGACACCTGAGATTTACGAACCATTGCGCGGGCAACGGGAATGTTGATAACCTTTTTTTAGTCGTCGATAGGAGCGAATCGAATTATGAAACATTGCAAACAAGACTTATATTACTACGCTCTAAAATTGATAACATTATGTCATCCGACTGTGCAGTGCACAATCAGGCCCTGGTCGCGCGAAGCGCGAAATTTTTTTGCAAGATAACGACTGAATTAGCTAGCTATAGCTATATCAATAAATATGTCGCTAACATACATTGGGGGTCGCATCTGTATACCACTGGGCTCATTTGGCAAGGACAGGATTATTCGACGTTTAGACATAGCAAAATCGACGGTATCAGTGAACATGCCTATATCATTTTGTGCAAATGTTTTGTCGACGATCTCGCTGCGAGTGCACAAGCAAAGCCGTATCTCCTAATTGCGAATATAGTTAGACTCAATTCTGTGAAGAATATGTATTTATAATTTTCAAAAGGGGGCTCAAATACTGAATGCAAGAAATCTAGTGACAATGAATCATGCGAAGTACCGAGAAAAATTTCAAGTCAAATAAATCTGCTATGAAATATTCTACTTCATGGTCGTATACGAAGATCTGGGATCAATGTGGCTGACCCCTGGATACATCAATGCCTCAGAACTGTTGTTTTAGTCATCATCAAATTTCTCGGCCATGCTAATCAAATTTTGGTTGGCCTTGCAATTGTACCTGATGTCATAAATAATTTCGAGAATTACCTCGCAGGCCACGCCCTAACCTTCTCGTGTGCCAAATTTGGCATGCCTGCCATGGGCTGGCCGCAGCTGATCTGTATGCTTAATAATAACAGTGATTGGTGGTACATAAAAATTATATTGAAAATTCTTTGAGAGCAAATGTTTTCATGATAGAGAAGTTGGAGTCGGAGTCGGAGTCGAAATCATAGTCATTCTCACAAACTCCGACTCCGACTCCAGTCAGTATTTTCCCACCGACTCCGACTCCGACTCCGACTCCAGCTATTACAGTTTTCACGACTCCGACTCCGACTCCGACTCCATCAAGCGAAAATCACCCCGACTCCGACTCCGACTCCACCGACTCCGACTCCGACTCCACAGCCCTGATGCTAAAGACCACTAAATGCAGCTGATCCGCAATTGGTAGTCGAGTATTGAATGTACAGATTCGATTCGTGTATAGTATAATAAGAATCATTATGTTCGAATACGGAAATACTTCTATAGATGTGAATTACACTGGCCAATACACATTTTGGTGAGAGTTTCAACGGTTTTAGGGTATTTGCATGTCGCTGAATCCAACAACGACATTAGTTTTTTTTAGAATTGGCTTTATTTTTAAGATATTCCATGTTTTAGTTGCAAAAAATGCTAATTTTGACGTGGGTAAAATTATCTTTTTCTGCACCTTTGACGAGTCTACATGTGTCTTAAAGCATGTGCAAATAGTATTCTTCTAGTTCTGAAGCGATATCGCTAAACACGCAATCGTTAACACCGAGAGCCTTGTAAATGGGAATCATGTTTCGTGTGAAGATCAAGCAAAAATTAGGCGGGCGATATAAGCAGTAAACAAAAACAGCTGACGTCAAAACACAAGCACTACTTTCAGTAACGCTCTAAGTACATTACGAACGTGTCAAAGCACCTTGCAAAACTATAGAACTACGCTATAGATACATAGCTATAAAACGATATGTTGATGTCATGTCATAACTGAAGGGAGTACTCGACACTGTGATTACAATAGGCTACAAACAAACTGCAGTTTATCAGGATGATGCTTTTATTATTACACTGCTATCGCCTGGTTTACGGTGTAATTCTGTACAGATTGCAGAAAGCTGAGGAAATCACTCATAACTGTAGATATATACAGTATACAGCAACAGAATGTATATAGGCTGCAGCTAAATAATTTGTGTTGTCCAAAATGGAGTGTTTTCGATTCTTTTTTCTGAAGTAATGGGATGATACAATAGCAAATATACATAGTGGAGTATCTGGTCTAGAATAAGTAATGCCTTAGCTTAAGAGACATTTCCAGTATGCATGTTACTGCATTGTTCTGTTCACATTTGGAAGTTACTAAAGCACGATTTTTATTTTTGTAAATAAAAAATATCAGTATCTCATAAAATAGAGCAAATTCAAAGAATCAAATGTCATTTTTGGACTCAGCAGCCCCGAAATACCCTGAAACTATAAAAATAACTTTGGCATTAGATTTTTTCTGGCCAGTGTTATTGATTCACCATGTTCGTCCCATCATCAAAGCCGAAAATATGTGATTGACCTTATTGTATAACATACAAAACTTATAGCATGGTGGTACGCATGTTCATCGAGAGTTACCTAATTTGTCAACTATATGCGTTCTTCTATAAAACGCACAAGTGCTTCATACGTCTCGTATACACCAAGAGACCGTTTACTGAGTTCGCTGATGCACACTAGGTGGCACCAAACTATCGCTAATTGCGGAATAACTGTAGTTCTCCATGCTGTCATGTCATGAATGAAGCTGTATAGGAATTAGCTCCATTAGATACGAAGTCACCTGTGCCTTTAGTTTAAACAGGGGTGGGCAAACATTTTAGCTCGCGGGCCACACTATATAAAAATTGGGATACTAAGCTAAAATCCAGTACTGTTATTTGATAATATAGTAACCGAAGACATGAAAATAATAGACCTATATATGTATTCGTATATTTCACACAAACCACGCTTTGATTTGATGATAATAAACATACGTCAGATGCATTGACGAGTATTTATAAGCTGGTCATCCTCATTGTATAAATTAGGGGTGAAAATCGGTTGTCCCGATTCTTAGAACTTCGAACCAAAACAACAATCAGCAAATCTATGAAAAGATCGTTGTTCGTAGATTTGCTCCTTGTACTTTTGGTTTCACTACAGAACACACAATGCTGACAGCATCATAACCATGTTACTTTTAAATACGCTTCAACAATATATAAATATATTATAAATATAAGTACTTCTACACATACAAAGAACGAATCTATCTAACATACGCGAATCGTTTTTTGCAAGTACAGCACCAGGGTCTACGATAGGCCCCGACAGCACTAAAAGTAATAAACTTCCTCGTGTTGCCAATCTAAAATCACACACGTGGTCCGAATTAAGTAATTAACACTTCTTGATGTCGCATTTCGAGGGAAGGGGTCGGTATCTAACAGTCCATGACTCGCATTCTGCACATCCTAAGACTACAGCAACCTAACTGTCTCGAGCGATGCTAGGAAGATGCCGTCCTCTCATAATTGCCAATACAGTTAAACGAAATATTGAAAATTGTGCGTATTTGTTGAAAACAAATATTGATTCGGCAGGGGTTCCCGTATTAAAACTTAGAAATAAAGTTACGCTAAATCGCGCCTAGCGCGAAGAAAATTTTTAGGTTGAATTCACCTGCCCTAAAATACTATATTTTAGATTGATTTATGAAAATTTAACAAAATATTTTGGGGGGCATGGCCCTTTTCGCCTCCTCCTGGCTACGCCAATAATCTAAATTAATATTGGAGTTGCTGTCAGTCGTGGATTGTCGTGGTAAGCATAGCTAGAGAAGAAAGAAGCCTTCGTCCCCCTTTAACTTTCGACTTGTATATTATAACGTCCTACGTATCAGTACCTCTCATTTATCGGAGTCATCTGAAAATACTGATGTATAGCCAAGGCATAATTCTACAATGCGAATATTTTGTGTATGAATAATATAACAAATATACCTGACACTGGCACTGACGCGAACAATCCTGTTCAGTGAACGCACTGCACTTGCATGCTTTTTCATTTTGTTTTTGAGGTCAGTTAGATTATTCGCACGCACTGATCTCCTGGAATTATAATATTGAATTGATATTTCTATCCCTATCCAACTGGACCGGAGGAATGAACACCAGTTATTTAATGAGGTGGGCCTATGCCAATCACGAGCAGACCTTTTATATAAGTGATCTGATAACACCCAAATACATCACTGTGCGTACCGATCATGTTGTTGGTTTGTAGCGTGATTAACTGTTAATAGGGACTGATTCGTGCCATTGTTGGATCAGGTTATTTGGATTTACATGACGTAGGTAACGAGAAAGTGCTAATGAACGCGCCAGAATAAAATGAATGGATTCTGGGTCTATTGGAAATCAATAAGTCATACGATGTGTGAGACAGTGATGACGGCATTGTAATAAACCAAGGTTACCATATTTTGGAAGCGGGAAAGGATGACACTTTTTTGAAATCATTGAAATTAGTTTACCGAAATTGAAAACAGCTGAATTTGAAATATTTACATGAAATCTTATTATGTTTACTAAAAAAAGGTCATAATCAGATTTGAATCCCGCGCAACCCGTCGTCTATCTTTTATGCAAAAAATGTAACGTATTTCGTAGTCTTTTTGAGCATTTTTGTCTAAAATGGAGGTCGGATTGTCATAAAGGAGGAAATTTGGGCGAACCGCGGACATTTCTTCGAAAGGAAGGACTAATCCTCTTAAGCACCTACGTAGGGTTGCACTCAAAACAAACGGTGTTTTAAAACACCTTGTTTAAAACATGTTTTAGACAGTGTTTCAAACAAAATCCTTTTGAAAATATTTTTTTGCAAGTTGTAAAATCATGCCATCAGTTTGTAAATACTTTCCAAATAAAATGTTGTACGAGCCCACGGACGACTACCTCCAGATAAAGCCGACGTATACGATATGGGATGATTGGGACCCTCAAAATAGTCGGTTCAACGGCTATACGTAGATATTTCGCCAAGGGAGCTATATTTACCCTGTGTTTTCATTTGGCAATGCCAATCCGTTATGACGTCACAACTGAATATTCGTGACGTCATGGCTTAAACAAAATAATAATAACACGTTTTAAACATGTTTGTTTTAACGTGATTTTTGTTTTAAATGCAACCCTAGACGTACGATAACCCTGTAGTCGATTCGATTCCTATCCAATTCACCATAAAACCGCTTTTGTTATGTACAGCCGTTTTCAAGTTGATGAGTAATTCGAGATTGACTCAGAGATATTGAATGAACGGGGCTTGGTATTTGGAAAGATCGAATGTGAAATATTGACGTTTGTTCAACTGGATTTGGATGCGGAATCATGAATGTCCTTGAATTTAAGTTCTTCTTCAATGAACTTTCGCTATTTCTCTGATTTGAAATAGGAATAGCGTATGGTAAAGTGACATATCGCGAGAGGAGGCAAGTCAGTCGCTACCTGTCGTCAGGATTAGTAAAAATTATGAAATTCTTCAATGATCATGGTATTTTTCGGCCGATGTTCATGAATTGACAAATGACAAATTTTGAACAATTTTACGCAATTTGGATATTTATTGTTCGAAACTATATACAACGACGGAAGAGGTGAGGTACCGCCGTACCGGTAAGCCACAGAGGAGCCAAGCCTCACAGGTAATAGGGAAATTCGTCGAAACAGCTTACAATTCATATTAACTGGATTTAATCAAATGCTACTGTCACAGTGATTCCCAAAATCCAAATAGTAATATTATCAGAACTCCCTCTAAACCACCAAGGAGAGTAAAAGGCTGATTTGTTACACAATGACAGCGCTGGGACACAATGGAAAGTGGCGCAAGAATTATTTGGCTTCGGCAATTGTTGGCCTGATATTCTGACAAACGTAGCACAGTAATAAAATGCCATATCCGCTATTGACTTCGCGAACCGACAGTGTTGCAGGACTTGTGGAGCTGCGACGCAAACATGTAATTCAGAGCAGATAACTTCTCTTACTGATGTAGTTTTTATGTTTGTAACTTCAACCTATAACGACCGAAAGGCTTCATGTATTTTCCAAACCTACCTTCAATTGTGAATATGCACCGTATAGTACCCACATATATCTAGATATATCCCGGATAGTACCTTACGCAACCTGCGTGTGAAGAATGCTGATGAGATGAAAAATACCAAGTATCTAATTCAATACTGCCATTTTTGGTTGATATATTTGTAAATCGGACAGTAGATTGCTCAATACCTCCCTAACCATGTAACGCACCTCACTTCACTAGCATGACACGGACCAACATCAGGAAAGATTTGGATTTGGAGATCCTAAATTCCTTCATCTCCGGCTCTGAGCAATCGATATATATTTAGATCAGTGGTTCTTAACTAATCTGGCGAATCCCAAATTTTCGTGTTGAGTCACAAAAGCGCAAATTTATCACTAGGGTGATTTTTTTGTCCTAAAAACGAAAGATTCTGACCTAAAAACCATAATTTTGACTTTTTCGACCTAAAAACCTAATTTTGTCCACATTTTGACCTACGTATGCAAATTATGTGTTTGCGCACATAGTGTTAAAATTGTACTACTTATATCTTCATTTCTGGTTGGAACTGTATGTCCTTACGAAGTAGTTTGGCCTGAAAAAACGTTTTTGACTTGAAAACTGACAAATTTTTACTTGAAAAAACTAGTCTTTTAACGAAATCTTGCCTCATGAAGAATTTCAGTTGTTGCTACACCTCGTATTATGGTAGAAATAATTAAAATTTGTTGTGGTACAACGAAAGATATTTTCCTACATTCTCGGGTAGAAAGTGTCTGTCCTTACTAAGTAGCTTGCCGACTGAGAAAAAACGTTTACCAACAGCAGTTGTTGAGTGACAACAATGAAGTTGTGCGTATACACTGCTGTTGACACACCGTGTTGCTTCATTCTGACAATGTTGTCTACATCACAATTTTTTATCATTCGCTTCTTGATATAAGAATCATTTCCCACGCAGTCTAACTTCAGTTAGGATATTGTGGTTCGTTGAGCATAACACCATCTCAACCTATTTGTTTCATTTGACCGTTTATGATTCACAATGAGCAGACAATAGGCCGTCTACAACGGTAGGCCTATAGAGTAGGCTACATGCTGTAAAATATCAAAATATAAGTCCACCGACTGTGCAAAATCTACGATACTAACGAAATGCAGAGGTCAAAATTTTTTTGACTTTCCAAGCAATTTTGACAAATTTTGACCTAACGCTACAATTTTGAAATAATTTATCACATTACACATCTAATGAATAATAATAGAATCATTGTACAACAAAATGACCGATGCATCGATAACAGTGTTAAAAAAACAAAACCATTCAAATGCGATTTTCAAACAGAACCAAAACATTATAATGAGTGTTTGTGCAAATCAGTGCTGCCTTTGCTCCATGATTTGAATGTATATCTCGACCCCGGCCAACCTTTAAAACTGTCTCAGGTTTGTGTGTACCCCGATTAATACCTACTGATTTATAGCCATACCACGCAGTAATCCTTAGCGGTAAATTTTCAACCTGTTACTACCAAGCACGTGATTAGCAGAAACGGTGAAATGTACACTGACTTGTTTATATATAGGGTCATATATATATACCTCTGAATACGATTTTTCGAAATAGTACGTTCGTTGAGGTTATTTCTCTTCGTCATGCCATGGACGCCACTCCTTGATACATCATTGCAAATGCTTGGAAATACGGAACCAGCACTCCGTAACTCGGAAAACCATTCATTATAACCAGCTATCGTTCTGTGACGCGCGACGAAGCTGTAAAATCCCGAACTTCGGTCAGGGCGTTGTCAACATTTAGTTTGTTCTCGCCAGCGCTCAGAGTAAACGTTTACCAATGGGTTACTGCTCTGTTGCGTTTTCGCAGAGCTTTGTTTATGTCAGACTTAGGTAGTGAACAATTTTTGTAAACAAGTTAATCATCTTAAATACAAAGTTTTATTATAACTCAGAACAGAACATAACCAGAACCAAGAATATCGGAGATAGTTTAAGTGGTAAATGCGAGTTTGAAGCGTAGCTTTAGTCGCGATTCTGTGTTCCATTGGCTTTGCTATTCAAAATGTGCATAATCAACAGTTTGCGGTGCGTTGATACGTGGAACCCATAGCTATATCAAACCATCTATACAGGAAATAAGAATATTCAATATCAATACCATATTGATTTCGTCTTTTTTATTAATCCAGACCCATTTCGGTCACATTAAGATCTGACGAGATATCTTTTGGATTATCTAAATAGCTGCATACGCAGTCTGTATATGGCTGGTGCCTGTATGGTTAACCACGCCTAATTCATCTTAATTCATATGGTGGTCTAATGTTGGGAATGCACACATCAAACGTAATTATGGTTGTATAGTCCAACGATAAGAAGTAAAATAGACAATGTTTGAGAATGAGAATGTGGACATGGTGGGTCCGTAATATCATTTCCCTTGATATCGTGTACTTATAGTTATAGATATACCGCTTTATATTGTGTACTTTAAGTTTACACTGGCATGGCTGGATCGCGAATACTTGCATTAAAAATTGACGCAGACTTAAAAGTCGTGTTCTTTAAAATTTAAAGAAACCGGTTGTTATGTTCTATTAGAACAGTAACAGCACTTCGACAGCCCCCCAGAACGTTGTTCGTGGGCCCTCTATAGGGGGATAAACCGAACTTCTGCGGGCTTCGCCCCAGAGCCACCCATTCCGTTCTTCTTTTTTTGACTTCACTTATCACCGAGATTTGTTGCACTGTTTAGTGAGCCGGCTTATTCCGCCTAAACGCGCGAAGCGGGTTTGGGGTGCGGCAGTTATTGTCCCGTGATCTATCATTGAGTTCGTGTCGAAACCGTGTTTATTGTGTTACCCTAATTAATAACTGTAGTCTAATCCGCACGACCATATGTATAGAATACGCATACGTATTCCGATGTCCCGAACTCAATTTATATGTTGTTTTTGTGTCTCGTATTTATTGGCTTTCTATATCTATGGTCATTTTGCAGCAGACCGATATTCCTTAGCATGATTCCTGATCTCTCGACTTGTAGCATGTTCAAGAATATTTGTATGACAGCGCATATGCGGTTCAGTTGACAATGTCTGTATATTAACAGCCAAACTATAAACTTCATTAGCCGTAATGCATTTAACATATTTACTGATTGTTCGATAACAGGATTACTATAGTTGTACGAATATATTTTGCGGCTATATATACATTATACCGACAAACATACAAACAAACTGCGATAACGAGTGGCGCATCTTATTCTGGGAGAAGTCGACCAACTTAACAAAAATCGTTTATCTCACACCGGGAAGTGCAGATCTCTGCATCTTCAACCGCGGAACAATGACAGCGGCATTCACCGACGAAGAATTCTGCAACGAAATTCCGCCTTCACGCCGTAATCACTGTGCCCTTCTGAATTCTCGAACTCAAACCGTCCAAACCCATGCACGGCGACGTGTGTCGCAGGCACCGCCTACAAATATAACGCCAACCCGCGGAACGCATTTACCAAGACATGACTTGTGCATATATTTTATACTGCTTTCGAACGTGTACAGGACGGCCGCGAGTCAAATCATATTTCCCGTGTCCGGTGGGGAAGGAAGCGTATCCGCGCAAATGTATATATATGAGGATGCAGGCTACGCTAATCAGCACAGCGGTATCCCGATTCTAAAGTCTAAGGATATGCTGTACGCGGAGGTAAGCACTTCTGCTTATTTCCTTTCGACCATCATCTGGTTTGTGCATAGGTATTAAAAAGTACACCTTTTCTATGATTCTCTTTGATTTTGTCGAAGACGAAGTGATTTGTATATCAAATTGCACGATTGTTACAAGTATACGATCATCTCAATATACTGGCCGAAACACCTGGATTCGATAAAGACATGTTTTGAATCTCATTTCAAAAGGTTCCCGAAATAATCGACAATACAAATTCTCTATCGGTGGGTTAGTCCTACTTGATTTCGTAATTTATAACCTTCAATGGTTACTTTTACTTCAATTGAATTACACTTCCCAAATTTTTTCACTGATCCAAAATATGGTTGCATGGTGATTATAAATACTATCAAAACATCTCCAAGGGTGTGGGTTTATTATTCCACTAAGTATTAAAGTCACGAAATAGCAAATCTGTCAGGATAATTCGCTGGTTTATTTGAAGTTGAATTGGCAATGCAATTACCACTATATTTTGGTCCGCTATGGAGTCCTTCATTCATTTACATACCCCACGACGTTCATCGCCCTTCATACTTTCGCCGGAAAATTGTGAATAGGTATGTTTGCATAATGTGTATCTTTGCGTTGTTACCAAGACAATTCGACATAGGGATTCTTTCGCTTAAAAACATTTTAGTAATACTGAAGCGTCCAAATATCACTGTAAATGTCCTCCATCAAAATTCAGAGTCAACATTACCTCGAATGTGAATGCGTTTGTCGGATCATCCTGAGATTCCCGACGGATACAAAATCACCAATACATTAGTTCACATAACACCATTCGACTTCAAAACTCCAGAATGCATTCTACAAGCTACTACAACGGTCACGATTATTTTGGCCGACTTAATTGAGATTCCACAGAGAAGGACATGCGACGCTTGTCTCATGTTAAATATCGCTATTGCACCTGGGTTCGTGTCTTTCGCGAGCAAGCGTGTACAACTGAATAATGTACTCCGGAACCGAGTGCACCTGCGCCAGGAATCAGTCTCAAGCAATCCATGCCTATTACCTATATTTCCTAACGTTGAATAATGTACGCTACCAAAAGCGTCATGCTCAATTACGTATTTTTCAAGGCACTGAGACGTATAGAGCGAGTATTATCATGACAATATTGTTCACGCTCACTTGGACGGCAGATAACCCGTACACGTCAAACGCATGGACGCGGCACACACCCCAATGTGTTCAGTAGTTCACTGCCATTTGTCTCTCAGACGCCACATATACGTATATGCTCATTGTCTACGAAGCTGGCGAAATCGCGAGAGTGTATCTTGTGCCGGAAATCTGACGTTTTTTTCGTATTGCGGGAGAGTGCTGGACAGTGCATGGTGTTGTGCTGAATTCAAATATCAAGACCTGACAAGTCGTGACAAGTTGATTTGATTACAAGTACAGACCACCAGCTTTAATTGCTATATATTAGCACGGCGATGATCATTTTCATTAGGCAAAAATGAAGGGTCTCTACTTCGTGATATATTTTATTAATTTCGGCAATCTTCGGTAATGGATCCTACGTAAAGGGAATGTATGGGTGTATTATGACATTTTGGATGGTGTTCCAAAATAAAAACTCAAATATATTTTAATGGTTTATGTTTAAAACATTATGGCTTGAATCATGCATTCAGCGGGCGTGTTTTAAAACAGCGACTGTTAAATGCAATCCTGAATAGACGATTTGACACGTCTTCTCGCAGTAGAATAAAGAAATTGATTAACCGATGGACCATTGAAGTTAAATTGTTTGCTCGATGATCAATTGAGAAACCTCTGTTAAGTCCTAACTGACGTAAATTCAACCAGACGTTTTGAACTATTTTTATAGCCTTTCCTTTCCGGTACACTATTCCAAATATATTTGGGACCAGGACAGGTGAGGATTGGACTTTATGAATCGCAAAGCATATGTTCCCCGTTCTAGCATAAAGACTAATGCCATGTAATCACTTCTGTACCCCTTAACTGAAGCATGCCATATTCTAATATCATGTAAAACACATATCATGTGTCATTGTGATATGGAGTATAGGTGCTTAGTGAGTACCACTCAATGACCGGAGGAAATATTAAAACAGTAATTGCCCTCTTGTATTCAAAAGCGTCAGGTATCATGCGAAGTATTCAAATTTGCGACAAAATGGCAACACAATGCGCATTCAAATAAAAAAACGATGTTTGCCACCACCCGACAAAAATGTATGTATAGTATGTGCCATAGTTGATGCTGATATTATACATGCTCAATATATTCCTCCCCATATTTACCTTTGGCTATTACGACAGCCAAACGTAGCCTACTTGTGACCTATGTACCTCATAAGCCACAAAAATATATAGCCTATATGAAATCGATATTATAAGAGCGAATTTATTTGATCAGATTGCTCTGGAGCACAGGATAGATGCATTGACATTAATTGCGCGTCAATGTTGGGCGACTCCTGAAGTAACGGGAACGTCATCTCAAAGATTTAACATTATTGAAGAGCCAGGGTAAGTTATGACGTTAATCAGTTGCTGATGCAGTTTTAGGAATCGCTGATTGATTCCCAACTATGAGGCATAGAGATTATGCAAAAATAGAAACGACTTGAACGATGAAACCCTGCTTATGACCCATACAAAGAGTTTGTCCGAAATGGAACGCTGTTTGGCCGTCATTGGCCCAAGTACATATGGCTCGCTCCAAAAGAAATTAAAATCGGCCTTCGCGTGGAATGCTGACTATTCCATCTTTTACAGGTGTCTCAATACGGCAGCTTTAAATGCCAAACTCACAAGCAACGGCGTCATGTGGTACACAAGATTTGAGTTTCAAGTCTTCACTTTTTTACCTGAAAATATCGCTTTCATTCACTGCGATATTGAGCTATGCAACCCCAGCGACGGGAGATCATGCCAGCCAGTGAGTACAGCCTATATATCGTATGCTTTTGGAGAGCAGCTTATACTCATTTTTAGTATAGGCAAAGTTATAGCTCAGTCTACACGTATTTCTGTCTTAATGTTGCCGAAAATTCTATCAATATCTTTGCTTACTCTCCGCCTAGAGTATGATGGAACTACTTTATGGGTGACTAAAAGAGGGCTAAATCCAGAGGTGGTCAGTAACGAAGTACTTCTACTTTTTGGAAGTACTCAAGTAGTTTTTCTCTACTTCTGGTACTTACTCAAGTAGATATGATTTTTTCTACTTCTACTTCTTAATATTTTGTGATATACTTACTTACTTTTCGCTATTTTCACTTTGTCAAGTAGAAGTAGTGTAATCCCTCAATACGAAAGATAGCCTGAGGAATTTCGGGGCTGTTTTCACGGAGTACCAACATTTAATATTCATAAAAGTCAAGTAAATCCTATATATTCTGTTGCGCTTCGCGCATAGTAGTGATGAAGTGGCAAATATGTTTTCACGAAAGTATCATTCAATATAATATAGGTACCGGATTGCTTGGTTCCTCTCACACCGCATTGTCACCCATATCAAATATTTCATCACAGTAAATATGGCCCACCATATCGCTTGAAACTACTGTTTCGCAATCTAGCAATTACCTATCATATCGTAATCTAGCAGCCCATTACGTGTCTTGCTAATCTCGAAAATCCAGCTTTTTTTAACCTGTTCTAGCGGATCACCTTCTAAACTTAATGGACAAATGACATGAAATATATTTTCCGCTTTTTATGAGTGGTATTTGTATTTCACTTTTAATTGCGAGTATCATATTTTAAGTTCTAATTACTTTCATTTCTTTTGTCTGCAGAACATACATGTTAAAGCATAAAAGCAAGTGTAGTAAGGCCTCTATTTTCTGAAAATAAAGCTACACTAAATAAAACTTTTACGATCCAAAATATTTGTTATTAACGTATACTAATCGCGAAAAGTGATGAAACCGATACAACGATACATATTGCTCTTCGCATAAAATTGGGGCCTTATAATATGGGGTAGGGCACCATGCCACGATATTCTCTAAAAACGGGGTCTTCTAGTAAAGAGAGGGTTAGTATCGTATTTTCTATATCGATACTATAATTTACATCCCATGATGCGAAACAATGCCTATTCTGTCGAAAATTGATACTTCCAGGGATGCATCAATATGAATCAAGCTCCCTGTACCTGCATCATAGCTCAGTTCGCAGCTTTTGACAGTCCATGCGAACTAATTAAGACTGTTTTCAAAACTACTTACTTACTTGAGTAGATTTAAAGTCAGTCAATTCTACTTCTACTTCAAGTAGTTTTAGGTGGCTTATTGAAGAAGTACTTCTACTCGTACTTGAGTAGATTTTTTCGTCGTTTCTTCTACTTCTACTTGAGTAGCTTTCTTGACTACTTTGACCACCTCTGCTAAATACCTCTAAAAACCAACTCAGCTAATTAATGATTGGAGAGTTACACTATAGCGTATGGGTGGTGCAAACAGGCCTTCGTAACTTTCTGATACCATGTCTTGCGTTCACAGCTATTCCAAGGACTGTAAACGAGTCAAATATATCAAAAATTAATGTGATTTATTACAGCTGTAGTCATGTAATAGGTTCAGTTTCCATGTATCGCCCTGTCTACATTCTTGGTGTGATAAGCAACAAGAAAACAGAGCGAGGCTGATATTAATGAGCTATATGTATCGTACACTGTTAAACGGATATATTTACATTTAGACTTGCGGGGCATCGGGTCGACGGAAACGCTCGACGAACTTAAAACGACTTCACAGCTCTGCTATTCTCAGAGCTACAGAGCCCGAACCCCCAATCTTTCGTCCAGGTAAATAAAACTGTGCTGGGTCTGTCTCGCATGATATATTTTGATACAACGGGGTTCGATCTTGATCTTTCGACAGTCTTTGTATTCTTCGCCTGGACATAGAGCAGTGGTGGGCAATTATTTTTCTGATAGACGGGCCAAACGAGAAGCAAAAAATAGGTTGGCGGGTCAAGTCAAAAGTTTAAACTATATTCCGTAACGTATTTCATTTCTAAATAGAGGGAAGTGAATTAAATTGTTAACAAAGCTACTAAGATGGTTGTGGTAAAATTAGGCATCGAGAAAGTAATGGTTAATTACCAAAATAGACTATTTATTCAATCAGTAATATTATTCCAAACAATGCGAAACATGAAATCTTCCTAACTCGTTTAAACCAAATTAACCCGGATTCGGATATTACAAAGCTGGTTTTGGTCCCGAATTGTGTGTAGCTTATGGTATGTAGCTTTGTTGTTATGACAGCTTCGCTGGCAGATGCCCAGAAATTCGCGCTCTCTCGGCCTCGGCCAGCCGACGAGTGTTTGTATTCACTCCGTTTTTCTTATTATGCCGATTCAAAATAAATCTCTAAGCCCGGCGATCTGCTCACGACAAACTAAAATGATGGGTTTGCCTTTGACTCAAGTACACAAATATTATTTGCTTCAAATATTCTTTAAATGTCTGCCTTGTAACATGCCTGTTCATCGTTTTGGGTGACCGTTACTCACAAGCACTGATTGACTTGTTTTACGAATCATGGACTGGAAACATATGACATGACAATTTAAAGCATAGACCGAATATTTCGCAATGTAACGATGGCAGCAGACAACTTTTGAACTATCCGGAAACCGTTACTTTTGACTTTAATTGATGCGGTTGCATTAATGATATATTTTTATTAGTTTGAATTCAGATTATACGGCCTATATACGTAGGCTAAGGAATCACGAAACAGTACAGTATACTATACACACAATAACAAGTCAAGCTTAAAAGTAGACGCACCTCCTGTTCAGTTTATACAGCCTGTGTGTTAGTTCACATATTAGCATTCAGAAGTATATAGGTATTATGTTCTAAATTCCACGCTACTTTTCGCGGGCCAGTCAGAATCACGTCGCGAGCCTCACGTTGTCCAGGTCTGATATAGAGCCAGTATTCTCTATTGCACCCCGAGACGACGTCGACTCAAAAGAGACATTTGATGCAGAAATGAGACCCCAACACCGTGAATAATCGTTATATTGAGTAGTTGTCTGACAGCACCAGTAAATAGCAATCAACTGCTTATGGATTACCAGGAGCCGACGTTCGGCTCCGTTTCAACCCAAAACAAAAACATGCTGGCTTCCTTCATTTTGTCTTTCTCTGGGCATTGTATAGGACGACGTACAAACAACTATACGTAGGGGGGAGGAGCCCAGATAAACCTCCGCCGGCGGTGGATTATCAAGATGAACCAGCACCATCTCTATCTGCTTACTTTAGACCTTGAAGTACCCTTGAAGTACCACTTTTGTACCCGTCATTGGCGACATAAGGGTGTACCGCGAAGGCCTTTATATTTGTTACATACACTTGTTCTCGTTTACCGACTGTTGTTGATAATAATGAGTGGCTATAGTTTCAGTACTCATAGTAATACTTCCGAAAATATCAATAAGAAACATTACCAATAGTACTAGTTTTCAACATGGTACACTATCCAAAACTAGGAAATTTCGGAGCAATCATAGTCGTGTAAGTATGCAGCAACGAAGTAGGTTATATGTCACCTGCTTGTTCTCTTAGCTCATTTCAGTATCATTCGCATCGCCAAAAAGCTAGAAGCTATAGATAGCTACGATGGTCAATATGCATTGACGTTTTGTCCATTTACAGTTGCAACCACGCCTGACGACCAACAGCGCGAATCTGAAGGTATTGACTTGATGCTCGTGGTCCTGGTAGTCGTCGCAGCTCTATTGATGGTGATTGTTTGTGCTTTGGTTGTCTACATATGCCGTACTCGGAAGAAGAAGTCACTCAAGGCGTTCAAGGGAGATCCATTGCCTAAAGCTCACGTCTCAATTTAACAGAGATTATAGATTAATCATGCCATTATAAAGTATATACTGTACTGATCTTATCGCATATTTTGTGGAATCAGTTCAATTGCTTTCGAAGCCTCACATTGGGGCACAAGTTATACATGACAGGGATTAGCATTCTCGTAATTCACAATGCAGTATAGTGAGTAAGGTTTCTGGCTTGACAGAGAACTGTAATTCAGAGATTGTTCCAACCTTTGGTGGTCCCATTTTGAAGGAACACGTAGCCTTTCGTCTAGTAATTCAAGAAGTAGGCCTATCTCGATTAACACCAACAGAAACTCTATTTCAGTAATGAAAGATGATTCAGCCACAGGCTCAGATCGTACTCTAGCTAGCTGCTTCGCGGGGTTGTAATGAATCGGGTCGCAAATTTCCGTTGATTCAACTTGATTCAATCATTTTCTAACAAATGGAAAATGACTCGAGTCGACTGAGGTCAAT
Organism: Botryllus schlosseri; assembly: GCF_051294905.1. NCBI lineage: Eukaryota > Metazoa > Chordata > Ascidiacea > Stolidobranchia > Styelidae > Botryllus > Botryllus schlosseri. The sequence goes on along the minus strand of NC_137247.1, from coordinate 7,124,469 downwards.
TTGTGTATTGACTCGACTTGAGCCCACGTCATTGCGCATGACTCGAGGCATTCTTTATGACTAATTCAAGTCTCGCATTATCTATTTGAATATACATGTTTAAGGTGATAAAAATGAGCATGTTATGAATCCGTGGCCTTCGATATCCCCCAATAGTTTCGCAGAAGTGAATTGAGCGTGACTTGAACTCGATACTGAACAGCAGAGTTGGATCAATTGTAATTTGTAATTGAGCTGAATGTAATGAATTACATTTTTTCATATAATTGTAATTGTAATTTGATCAACATTTTCCTCAATTACAATCTCAATTACATTTTCATGGAAACCTGACAATCACAGCATAAAATAATCATTTGATCAATTATTTATTTGTCGCACCAGTAAAAATCCGGTACGAACAAGAATGACAACGAGGGGCCTTAAACAGTCACCACATGTAATAATTTACATCGGTGTTCTATGTGTGCTGCGTTATAACTAGATAAGTCAGCCATGCTAAACTGTTTCCCATACTTCAATTGCAACAGAAAACTTTGTCAATTACAATATAGGCTAAACCAGTGGTTCTCAAACTGGGGGCGTGCCCCCTTGGGCGGTGTGAAAGCATCTGAACGGGGCGCGGCGCTCCAGTGACCTGAAATCTTTCCCGCGCTTGGCCCGATTCACATCCGTTTTATGGTTATTGCTCGGTGTATAGTCCGAAATTCGTATTGGAGAATTCTCTCATCAACAGTCATAACCTTCCGTACCATCAAACTATATGTAATAATTGCTAACTTTCTGGTTTCATTGTGTGCTATGACGATAAGGGGGCACGAAATATGCACTGTCATAAAGGTGGGCGTGTCTAAAAAATTAGAGAACCCGTGGGCTTAAACTAAATCTTACTATTACATAAATGGATGAACAGCAAATAAACTCTTCTGAAACCTGTGCTGAACCATTTCCTACATCACGGTCAAAGTTTTTTTTTAATCTCTGACCAGTACCGAGGCTTGTGCAACAATAGCAAAATGAAATTGCACTTTCCAACCAAAGCTTCATCAAACTTGATCACGCAATTGTAGAGATGTTATCCTAATCTTACCTCCAATCTTGGCCAAATTTACCTGGGCCAGAAACTTTTCGCTCTCTAATGTTCATCAAATGCAATCTAACAGTTTCCGAGCATGTGAAAATGTAAATGCGAACCATTTATTTTAATTTTACGCACCTTATCGGTGATTCCTTATCGCTGACGCCTTACCAATTACATTTCATTATCCCGACTCAGCTCTGAGTAGCGAAATCGTTTGATTACATTTCATTGACTGTCCTGCAGACTATTCGTTGTTAGTCGCTCAAATTTTTGGTTCTTAGCAGTCGCTTGAAACATTTTTCTGTGCTTGTAGTTTTCAGTACTCATGATTAGGAATATTTCGAATATGTTCGAGTTTGTTTTTTAAGTAAAGGGTATTCTACATATTAGAAATGAAACATGAATAGCTTGAGATTGTTGCTAATTACGTCGCTACGGTTGTCAAAGAACACCTCTTAACTGAATCAATTACCCGTTTAAAAGTAATTGTAATTGTAATTTGATATTTTTAGCGTTGAGTGATTGTAATGGTAATGTAATTGAAACACGCAAGGAAGTAATTGTAATTGTAATTGTAATTGAATTACAATATTGTAATTGATCCAACTCTGCTGAACAGTAAACACTATGACTTGGATTAGCACTATAGTCTTAACAGAATGACTAGGACTCGACCTGTTGCTGCCTGTAAAATTGCACGCCCACGAGTGAAATTGCACGACAATTCCAGAATGCGAGTGTGTCAAGCAATAAAAGGATACGCGCAGAATTGTAAGCAAGTCAAAAGGTCCCGAGTCACAATTCCATTATACCTTTCTCGAATGGATTCGAATCAAGCAAAGTCATTTCAATCATCACTGAGTCGAGTCCGCGTCGAACTCCTGGTTCAAAGGTTCGAGTCCGAGTCACAGTGTTGCCTGTTAATTTTCGAGTTCAATCTTGTTCCACTCTGTTTCGTTGATATTGAATGTCTTATATTATTAATATAGTAATTCTCGTCATTTTAAACAGCTACAGGCCCTATTTTACAAACACCAGTACCGATCGATATACGAAATACCAATAATGTGGTATTGAAGAAAGTGACACAATAACGCCTGGCCCAGTTCACGGAGAATGCCGCGAGAACGCAGCACCATAAAAACTTGGTTCAAACCTAATTAAACCTGTCAGATTTGTACAACTTCACTTCTATTCTTGCAATTATTTCAGTAGTAATAAAATAAACACTTGTAAATTACGCGTGAGTATGTCAAAGGTGGTATGAAATTAGGAGCGGTATGACACGTGAAAAAGCTTCGGCTTGCAACAGGAACCATCTCATGCAGTATTTCCGTATCGGAAATGCGTATTTATGGCTCATTAATCATCTCAAATTATTTCTCTTGGCGGCACAGCAACTATGTGGGTATGGGTCGTTGCGTCAAGTCGGGAGTGATAATTTATCAACAGCGTCACAAATTACATTGAAATTACATTGAAACCAGAAATCTGATATATCTGATAAAAGTGCTTCATAGCATCATCTACCGGCGAAGAATGTAGTACTAGTTTGAAGTTTATAGATTCATTCGAAGGACAACAAGTTCTGGCAGTTCAAACTCACCTGTATATCACCGCAAATTGAGTTTTCATGTTGTTGCTGTTATATTCAGAGTTGTAATGGTCAAAACCAAAGTATCATCAGTCAGGTCGCAAGCATTACGAACACCATGCTTGACTCACAAACCCAAAATATACCGCTGAAATGGTATAATTACTGAAAACAAGTTTCTGTAGTAATTCGCTTATCACAGCACCGTCTGTGGATAGAAAATTACGATAATTCAAAATCGTTTTCGGTTCGGTTTATTAGCAATTTTTATCAGTTCAATAAACCACTTTGCGATACAATGAAAAGATATTGCAACGAACAACACATTCATATTCGCAATTTATTCACTCTAAGCTTTTCAACTGACCCTCGTCGGGAGTGGACGTCAGTAAACACGGAGATTGCAATTCGAAATATAAAGATGAAATAGGTAGTATGACATAAGAATGCTATAACAACAACAACAACAACAACAACGAGAGAATTCACAAAACGAGAGCGTTAAGCAAAATGCAATTAGCGCAATGAAAAGATAGGAAGGTGTCGAAACGTCTTGGTGTGTAGTCATTGAAATCAGATACCCACCACGGTCTAGAGGCGATATAAAGAGGGACCACGCTAACTGAATGAAACGTTGAAGAAGATAATACAGAAAGGCGAGTGACAAAAATGAGGTGGCAAGTCACGGAAGGCGAGAGGTGGTTGCGAGAACCTTATCAATCGGAAGAGAACGGTCTCAATGACGCATACGGATAAATAGGTCTCGGTCCGAGCCCCTAACCCTGAATACGCCACTGTATTCATCTCTCAAAGACATGTTCATACTGCCACAAGAATAACCATACTGGTCGTGCTGAAGATTCAATAACAAGTCGCTGCGATATTGATAAATTATGCACAAAATTAGAATTTTCGCAAAGAGCCATACTTTATGCCCAAAAGAGCCATATATGGCTCGCGAGCCATAGGTTCCCGACCACTGATGTACACAATACCTATTTACGACTCCGACCACATAATGAGACAATGCTGAAGTACTTATTGACGTTTTGAACGTTGCCAAATGTATCAACTGAGACAATCAAATGATATAATAATCCCACAAAAGTATTATCTTCCGTCGCTTGCAAGGAAATATAAGCTCACGCCTTAACGGTCTAGGCCAGAGGTCTCAAACTCAAATGTGTTCGCGGGCCAATTTCCTAATTTTGATGACGTCGCGGGCCGCAGCATCAATAATATGGGTATACTCAATGTATAATATCCAAGTTATCTCCGATTAACATTGGAACAGATCAATAACTACTTAAACACAGGCTAATCATTATTGTGCCATAGTAACAGTATTGTTTCTTAACCTTTTAGCGATCGTACCGCTTATGCTTTCAATAAGATACCCCGTGCCCCCTGTCCATTTTCAACACAATTTATGATGGTTTGTTTGTTTTTGATATTGATGGTGTTTCGACTACATTGGTCATCTTACACCAGGCCGATATACTATATTTTTGATTCCGTATTTATCCACTTGTAGCACGGCCCACTTCTAGGCTTTTTATAAGACACCGCTGATGGTACCTTTATAGAAATCGGAAATCCTATTCACTTAAAATCGCGCGTAGCGCAACGAATATTTCCCAATTGAATAAATTCGCCCCGAAAATATTCCACAGCATATGGGCCTATTTCCACAATGCATCTCGTACCCCCTGATGTGGTGCTTCGTACCACGAAAAGGCTACAACGGACCCCTGGTTAAGAACCCCTGGAATAGAAATGACCAATCGCCGAAGAATCCATTGGTGTTACAGCTGTGGAGCGTACCACTACTTTACTCCCACCGATAATAACATGGATAAAGAGAACATACAACACCCAGGACGTAACCAAATACGTCACCGGGACCACAGAATGCCAATAGCTTCCATGCAGACCAGATATATATATACCCTATGCAACGCAAGCTACGGGCTTTTGATATATTACTATTCCCCATGCCAGTTTCATAGATTGTTGCGTCCGTAGGATTACCAAGTCACTATCCGAGACGCAAGTCCTACTCTGATTGTAACGTTTGACCAGACTCAACTCGAGTCATTTTCAGTTTACCCAGACAACCAAAAATCGAGTAATTTGACGAAAGGTCGCACCAAACAAAATCAAAATTTTCAGTCACGAATCATCAACGGGTCATGTTTTATCATCATGAACGTGAACTGTGACATAATACCTATCTTCCACCGCGTGGTAGATTTTAAAGGTGATGTGATAGTGATAGTCAGGTTTTTGAAGTAGTTTTATAGTGAACTTCAAGTTCTTAAATCTAAAAAGATATATGACACTTGAATATATTGTCGAATATTTGAAATTCACAAATGTCTTCGCGGGCCGCACAAAATGTTCTCGGGGGCCGCATGCGGCCCGCGGGCCGCGTGTTTGAGACCTCTGGTCTAGGCCATACGGACAATGTAGCCTATTTGGCGTCTGTGTATTGCTACGGTGATATTGAGCAGAGTGTAAAACTGGTTTCTATACTTGCTATCGATATTACCACATTAACTCCCCAATCACACTGATTCGGTTTTTATGATCCAATAAACATAGGAAATCAAGATTGACTCCGTAAGCCTGCTAGATTTTGTCACATCAGACAACTATATCAATTTCATTGATTGGTTGAATAAGTATCAGCATTCTCAGACTACCTACCTACATGTAGTGTATTTCGCTCTTGATGATGTGCGATTACGGGTCAAGCTCACAGTAGAGACTCACTAAATATTCACAAACGGAAAACTGGATATTTCGAGCTTACTTTTATAACAAACCAGGTGAAATTTTTTAGATTGTCAAGTTGCATGCTCGTTTAGTGTTAATTTTTTTGTACTGCCAGCGCCATTGATAGAATAGCCCGCAGTTGAAATCCAATAAATTTCAACCAATGATGTTATAATAAAGTGAAAATGGCAATATATGAAAAAGGTTCACAGTACAGAACCTACCAAGGTTCGTTTGTGAACGTGAACCTCTACATTTCTGACGTTCACGCACAGAACGCGAATGTGAGCCTCGCGTTCACACGATCCCTAAGAATGACCACACAAAACCTTCTCACAGGCTACATGGCCAGCGGGGCACGGTTTGGTAGCCCCTGGTCTGTATCGTTACTAATAACAGTGATTGATGGTACATAAAAATCATGTTATAGTTATTATTACTAATTTAAAGATACCTTTGTAACCAATTGTTTTCATGATAATGAAGCTGGAGTCGAAGTCAGCGTCATTTTCCAAACTCCGACTCTGTCTCCAGTCAGTATTTTTACCTCGACTCCGACTCTGACTCCGACTCCAGCCACTACAGTTTTCACGGCTCCGACTACATCAAGCGAAAATCAGTCAAACTCCGACTCCGACTCCACCGACTCCGACTCCACAGCCTTACTTGTGTGGGAGAAATATTACTGTGCGGGTGAGTGTGGATGAAAATCAAAAATCGCAGTTGCTGTAGAAACTTGTTTGACTGACGACGCACCACTAGACGTATCTTCTACATACAGTAACTTTGTCTCTCACCAGCCATAGGGAATAAATATTTACATAATATAATTATTACGTTATCAAAAGTTTGAGTCGAAAGCTGATGTGGTAGCAGGGATGTAGCGCATCAGCACGTCTGAGCCTGCGACATATAGAAGATGTGACTTGATAATGAAAATGTGCCGACCTGTGTATTATACAAATTGACTTGTATTCATGATAAGTAGGGCAAGTTTTTGCAACTTTTGCAACTTTTTTACAGCTTCCGGCAGCTTCCTAAATACTCGTCAGATATGTAGAATGTTGTTTTAAGCTGTTTGAAGGAATCTTATAGTGCAACATTTTGCAACTTTTGTCCATTTTTTTCCGTGCAACTTTTTGCAACTTTCTCGATTTTTCATGAAAGTATTTTCGATTTTGGTGAAATACACGGCCAAAATTCGACTGAAACACCGTACATCAGCACCGAAGTAACGCTTTTACGGGTATTTCGGGAGCTTAGCCGAAAAGAAGAACTTTTTTTAGTCAACCGAGCAAAATGTGGTCAAAATGCAACTTCTGCAACTTTTCAACTTTTTTCAAAAATAAATGCAACTTTCCACGGATTTAACTGCAACAAAAACTTTCCCTAATGATACGATTTGTCCATCTGGTCTCTCTGGAAAACACTACTGAAGACCGTTGGGAGACTTTAGTGTAGGGTTGTACAACGAGTGGGTGCGAGCCTATATGGGAAACATTAGTTTCGAGGCCAACCTTTTCAGCATCGGCACACATGAAGGCGTGAAGTTTTGGCCAACATACCGCTTGGAAGGTGCGGTGCCAAAAAGACCGGCGGCGACAAAACCTTGGCAAAAATGACCATTGATGGTTAACGATTAGGTACTGTATCGATTCAGGAATACGGACCGCCGACTTGAGAAGTTGCCCGCCCTGCTATAGAATATGGTTGAAGACTTATTTCCACTGTAATTCTGCTGTGTGGAAAATTCAACATATCAATATCCGAAATATAGCCTACCCATTACTCTATTAGAATAGATAAGGCACATCTGTAATATATGTACTAAGATTCAGCTCCTATCTACAGGATCAACCAAACGTTGTGATGATTCCTGCTCAGCTTATGCGACGCTAATATCAATTTGGACAAAAGGAATTGAAGCTTTTACGTTATATTTTACATTATATTATTATATTTGTCTTCGAGAATTTCAAACGTGATTGCGAAATCGCTATTGAATGTACCGTGGATCAATGCAGCTTCATGTAGTAACAGTTACTAAAAACTGTGATACCGTACTTTGCATCCATCCAGCTTCCTATAGTAACATTTTCTAGAAACTTCGATAAAATTATTTGATGTGAATGCCTTCAGTCGCGCGTATTGTTCCATTGAGCATCTTCGTTCGCTGTATAGCTTATATACTTGACAATCGCATGTGAATGCATAATGCACGGAAGGACGACGCATAGTCGATTCAGAGCGACTATACGACCCTCTGTGGCCAGAAGAATACATTGCAGTAATGAGTAATGGTCGAAATATATTCTGTTACATTCAATATAAGTATGATTGAAAACATTCAATGTCCAATCCACTCTTTTCATTGTAAGAATCTCTTTTATTCTTATCAATCAGTTTCAATTTCTATGGAGTGGGATATTTCTATCCTCGGTAGCAACTTCAGATATAGTTTTCCAACTCAGTTAATACAAACAGAAAACTTCATTGAGCAGGTCATTGTGTAAGTTTTAGTGCATTCTATAGAATGGCCGAAATGGTAGCTATCCACAAACGAATATGTTCGATTCATGTACAAATTTGCAACGCCGATCGTTGTTTCAGTGATTGTGAATCGGTTTATTGTGTTATTTTTGCATTCGTGATGTTTCGACAATTACGGTCGTTTACACCAGGCCTATATAATTCTTGTTATGATTCCTGCCTATTTTCGTACAAAGCTCTTGTAGCACACCGATTACGGCAGTGGTTCCCAACCTGTGGTACGCGTACCACTAGTGGTACGCGAAGGTCTTCCAGGTGGTACGTGAGTACATTCTGTTTTTTTTTTCGACCAAAGGGAGTTTTTAGTTCAGGTGGGGTTGATTTTGAGTTTTTTGTAGCATCGCCTCCTCGTATTCTCACCCTATTCTCCAGCTGGTAATTTTCCCTTTTACATGAGAGTGCGAGAAAGTATTTCAATCCCTGAAGACTATCAAGTCGAAGAAACGAAACCGACTTGTGGCGCCCATGCATGACTTTCGATGCGCTGTGAGCAAAGGTACACGACACATCGACCAGCTAGTGCTGGGTCGGCCAACTCGTGGCTCGCGAGTCAAATGTGGCCCGCGAGACGATTATGAGTGGCCCGGGAGATAATTCTCGAAATTACTTATAATATCAAATAATAAATTACTCAAGTCATTTACCGTGAACTTCCAAGAACAACCAAAACTTGATAAGTCTGACCCCGCAATTTGGGATCTTGATGACCTAAATACCAGTTCGGACGCATTGGCGTAGCCAGGGACCAGCAACAATTTCCGTAGATCTCCTATATGACCATAAAGTAGAATATTTCGTGGTAGATTTATTTGAATTGATCTTTTTCTTGGCACTTGGCGCGATTTGTTGTCACTCAATTTCTTCCTTTTTCTAGCCCTTCCTGAATAAAAAAAAATTGGCTATATTGGCAATTATGAGAGAACGTGAAGTCCAACATCCGACTTCGCGTCTGCACTCGCAGAGATGATGAAGAAGATCAAGATGATCGGCGAAGAAATTTCTGCACAAAATGATTGACGCATGTTCACCGAAATCATCGATATTAATATGTCCGAATAATCCTGTGTTGGCCAAGTGATACCAGTGTTATACAGAGGTGACCCGCAATATATTCAAATGACATTAGTATTGGCCGAACTCATTCACTAACTTTGAAAAATTTTCGCGCTTGGCGCGGTTACTTCATGAGTGCACTATGCACACTGACTTTTCGTGACATAATTATTTTCGATTTTGATGCGTAGTAATATGTCTTCTTTTCATCATTACCTAATCCAGTTAGCTCCTATATCGGGTGGCTAAAAAAAGGTCATCAACATTCAAGTGGCCCGCGCAACGGTTCGCAAATCTCATTTGGCCATTTGGTCGAAAATGTTGGCCGACCCTGAGCTGGTGAAAAATAAGCAAATGCAGCCATCGCAATAAATAAATTGGCCTTTGTTGTTTGTTATTAATTCATTATGTTGTTCTTCTTGTGACTGGTGCTGGAAAAAGAATTACATGCATCCCATCAGCCCGGACTGATAATGCCTAATTGAATAGAATTTGTTGTTACACCTCGCATAGATCAAATACGTGCCTATGACGTCATAAATGGTGCAAAACTTTTTTAACCGCCTTTGGCGTGCGTAACTTATAGGTAGGTGGTACGCGAGCACTGCATAAAACCTCAAAATGGTACATCCAGCACCGTAACTGCCGCACCCCAAACCCTGGGCGCGATTTAAAGTTGCCAAATATCTTGATTATTTGGTACTCTTCCCCCAAGAAAAAGCACGCAAGATTTATAGAAATGGACATATCGGCGCTGGCCATTAACACGCCACTACGCACCAAGATATATAACGATTTAGGACTTTTTACATGCGACTCCAAGAAGTGTGCCAGAACGATCGGCAGCGCGAAAAGCTTGGCCGAAACGGACTGCCCTTACGCAGACCGAAAACTTCGTTATATATACAAAATAATAGGTTTAATAGTCCATAGGCGCCTAAATGACTGGCGCCATATGTTCCTGTCTTAGCAATCTGAACCTCAGAAGACAAATACCACCCAGCAGGAAAAAAATATATGCCAGTGAAGAAATACCAATTTGAAATCGTGTGCGTCTTTTAGTTTAGTACGTTTGAGCGATTCTATATTTTTGATATAGCAGACAAGTGGTCACGAAATAAAATCATGTAACGAAGTCATACCAACGGGTCCGTCCGCCCGAAGATGTTTAATTATTATTTACGGGACCTACAGTTTCCGGTAAATCTGATAACGTGAGCAGAGAGGACAAGATATTGATAGCAATATATATGCAATTCCCAATCTTATTGGCCTATTGTATCATGAATTATCGAAAATTTTCGCGCTTCGAGCTGGCTCACTAAACAGTGCAGCTAATTTCGTGGCAAAAGCGCACACTGTGTTGAGGGGTCGGTTTATCACCCTATGAGAACCCCAAACCCAAGTTTTTGTGAGGGGGGGGGGGCGGGGCTGACGAAGTGCTGTTTCGTTCCTGCCAACGGGTATACGCCCGAAGATATCTAATTATTATTATTGGGCGGTCCTACGTTTTAAAACAGACCTAGCTCAGCTCTACCGGTAAATGTGATTACGTGAGAAGAGAGAGGATCAAAATTGATAGCAATATATATGTAATTCCCGATCATATTGCCCGATTCAATCATGAATTACTGAAATTTTTCGCGCTTCGCGCGTCTGGGCGGCAAAAGCTGTCTCACGAAACTGACACCCAATGGAGATGTCAAATAGCGTAAAAAAGCGTATGGTCAAAGGGGGCCCCCCAGAAGTTAGGTTTATCACCCCATGGGGGGCCCAAGGCCAACGTTTTGGGGGTAACCTGACGAAGTGCTGTTACGGTCCTGGGTACATCGGTAGAAAACGGTTGGGAACCACTGGATTACGGGGTTGACACTACGAGGAGGACCCTAGATAAATCTCGAACACTTATGTAGGAATTCTAAAGTGGACCTCGGTAGGGCTCGAACTCTCAACTCACTGGCGTTACAGATGTGGAACATACCACTACGCTACACTATAAGCCAACACTTGAATTCCACATGAATGGCCGTCTATATACAGAGAGGAAGTAGGTAATGAAGTACGATTAAACTGAGTAAAACTACGAGTAACACTGCATACACTCCGGAATTTTTTATAGTTATTGAATAGATTTTGCCACAGTAGTCTTTTATAAAACAGGCATATGCATATGCAATTATGCGTATTATGGTGTTTTCCCTTCCTCCCTTATCAATTGATCTTACCACGAACGTATCGGACTAGTTGTATTACAAACCCATTCTGTGGATCACACATCGTTAAAAATAAGCACCACTTGGCGGGCCGCAGGCTATTACACGTAGCTTATCCCTGGCGTATAAGGATATAGAAGTATATTCACAATGTGCTGATACACATAATTCTGTACAACATTGTGAGATACTTCATTTTATTACAGTAACATCATACGTTGTTTCACTAAGCCTTATACAATCCATGTAAAATGTTTCCAGCCATTTGCGACAGTGCATTTGGTTACACGGTGCAACAAATCTCAATCCCGTCATATCAGTCCAAGGGATCGTCCTGAAACATGAACTACAGATGACGAATAGTACAGGAAGGCAGATTGGAATTGAGCAGGGCGTCACAAGCGACTTAGACAATTTAACATAAAAATTGCGTGAAAAATTAAACCCTGTCGCAAGATGTCCATGTAATGGTGTAATGCTGAGAGCGTTAACCCAAGACTTTTACAAGCCGTAACGCAAGAGGGAACGACGGAGCATGATTGAAGCATGGATTAGAGTCCGTGAGACAAATCAATAAAAGGGTCCGACACGAGAGCGAAGTAACGCCTTCATAACACCAAATGATCAAGATTGGACATGGTTACGCAGGGTATTAGGCCGAGGTGGATGCTATAAGGTTAAGATATTGCGTAGGGGAGATGTTGTACCGATGGATCACTGGGACCGAAAATACTTTGAAAATTCTCTATGATAATTCCATAATTACATTCCGCGCACTTTTCTACAATTGCATGCTGGCAAAATCTTTCCTCACATACAAAAAAATTCGACGTGCGCGAGCTATGGGGTCTCTCACAGATGTTTTTTGTTTTGGGGGGTGTAAACTAAATTTAGATCGACATATACATTTTTCTTTGTAACCTTCAACACGAACAAACCAGCAATCATTTTTATTGTGAAGTCTAGGGCTTGAATCAGGCTATATAATGACACCTATTATTTTTTTCAGTACTTTCCTTGAGTGGAATTTTTTTCGATTCATGCACAAAATTCGTAGGGTGGGGACCGATGATACAATAGCCAAATCAAGCAAAATAATCAAGCATATACTAATCATGAAACAAATGAAACATGCCTACGTACAGAAAATCTTTATGTAATAATTACATATGATGTTTTATCGCTATAACGAGGTATTTGGAAGTCACACTGTCGATTTTCGGGCAATATGTATGTACCCTCAACTTTATAAGTCCGAGCCTAAATCTAAACGTGATTTTATGACAACATTTGAGTTAATATTTATTCTATTTTTTGACAGTTGCGACCAAACATTCTTCTTTGGCTTGCTGTAGCTTAGATTATAATACTGAGCAAGAAAAGTAGTCACATCTGAGTTTTTTAGGGTATATGTGTCATAGGTCCCCGAGTCGTGTGCCATTGGACCCACCAGGTGGGGACCGATGACACGTTCGACCAACAAATTTTGAACGTCCATAAATATTTTTTGAAAAGACGGATATTCATGTAGATGTGCGCGATAGGTAGAGCTTGTATCAAAGTGCTGAGCCAGCAAAAGATCTGCTGTTTTAGGCTGAACATTTCGGGGCCAGCGATCATTTTCCAATTTTTGATCCATCGGTACCACATCTCCCCTACTTCGTTTCATTTCAGCATCCTCCTATATCTTCATGAAATGACATTGTGTGTGTGTGTAGCATTTCATATTGCGTGACTTGAGAGGATAAAAGTAATACAATCGCCGATTACTATTATTGCCGCACTTACCAGCACCGATTTGAAGAGGTTCTCGTAAATGTCGCGTGCGTTGAATCCTTGGTCCCCGCCAATAGTTCGAGATGGTCGGTATCGCCTGGGAACATTTCAAATTCCTTACTTTTTTCAGAGTACAAATCGCATTTCAATACTACTCTGTCGCTCAGCCTAAAACTAAATCAATCAATTTTGAATATAAAAAATTATTAGATGACATTCCAAAGGACACTCACATGGATTAATTTATAATGAGAACTGTTATGAATTGTGTGACATTAATACAAAGATAAATCTTCGAAAGGTATTTCAACTATTAGGACGTAGTTTATTTTTGTCCTTGATATTTTTGCGGCATATACACCGACCCATCATATACATACACACGATCCGTGCATATGCATACCATGGGCGCATGATGTGCATATGCCGTTGGACAGGGAAGGTGCAGATATGGCCTTGTACGGCTTTCCAAGTCATGCACCACCCCTCCATGCTATCCCAATAATGAATGAGCGCCAAGCAGGGAAGTCACGGATACCAATTACGACTTTCATTCCACCAGCAGTCCACAATTAGTATAGTGACATCGAACACCAAATGCGCGGTTGCCGTGTCACTTACACATCGCATATCGTGCGAATCTACCGAGTCGAAGCGAGAATTTTAGTCGCCGGAAAAGCGATACAAGAAACAGTGATATTCTTTGTAATGCGGCGGGAAATTGACCATGAAATATTGAAACGCTTCAAAGTGACGTGTGTCCAAATATTTGTTCGTCACTCACCAGCCGTGTTTCCACATCCATTGATACAATTTTGCCCATGATTTCGCATTGCGTCTACCGAATGATAACTGAACACAGAGGCACACCACTAACGCGATGTAAAAGACCTTATTCATCTTGACTTGCAGAAATGAAAATAAAGAAATGTAACTGAACTGGAAATATATGTTGGTTATGAAATGTAAATGCTACAGAGTCCCTTCTTACTGAATCGAAATGAATAGGCTGTAGGCAGTGTCGGGTTATCGGTTTGCAATGGTTTTTGCGAGTGGCTTTCAAGCTCTCCCAGAGTTAAGGAATGAAATTTTGACGCACATTTCCAAAACACTGTGTTACAGTTTGCACTACGATTGCCGCGGAAGGTCATATTTTGACTCGGTTGTAATGACTTTACACGGGTCATGACTGGAGTCGAGATTTTTTTTGTGATTCGACTTGACTCGAGTCATTTATTCAATTACGAAATAAGACTCGACTCGACCCGAGTCAACTAGGGATGGTGTGAACCTCATGACATCACATGACGTCATATTGCTAATTCCAACCCTACATTTCAGTGAAGTGATAGCAAAACCCCTATATTAATGTACACGATACAGATCTTACGCCTTAACGGTCTAGGCCAGACAGGATAATGTATTCGGCGTCTGAGTATTGCTACGTTGATATCGAGCGGAGGACAAAACGATTTTCTATACTTGCTACCGGTGTTACCCCATTAACAAGTTATACAGCTGCAGCCAACATTTGATATCAAGATTGACCCCGTACGACTACTGGATTTTTTACATCAGACAACCGTAGTAATTTCATTGATTGGTTGAATAAGCATCATTCACTGACTACTCGCATGTAGTGTATTTCGCTCTTGATGTTGTGTGATTGTGAGTCACACTCCCAGCAGAGAGTCACTAAATATTCGAGCAAACTTTTGTAACGAAGCAAGAAAAATTTTTGAGATATTCAAGGTGCATGCTCGTTTAGTGTTGATTTTTATATGCTGCCAGCGCCATGCATAGAGTGGCCCGCAGTTGAAATGCAATAAATTTCAACCAAGGATGGTATAAAGTAGAGAAAATTGTAATATATGAAAAAAGTTCACAGTGCAGAACCTACCAATGCTCGTTTGTGAACATGAACCTCTGAATTTCTGAGGTTCACACACAGAACGCGAACGTGAACCTCACGTTCACACCATCCCTAGTATTGACTCGACTTGTACCCGAGTATTTGCACGTTACTCTATCAAGCCATATGACTCGAGACTATATATAGGACCGAAAAAACAGGCCTTTTATTGTAACTTCGAAGAATTGTAAAGTTGCCACATTACCAGAGCTGGTACTTGAAATATAAGGCCAGAAAATGTTAAGAGTGATGAGGAAGACCATATTACGAATGCTCCATATTACCCGAGCATATTGTTTAAAAAAGGGGGTTGAACATGACTAGAACTTGAATCTGAACAGTGAATAGAATGACTTGGACTACGACTCGAACCTCTGCTCAGCGACTTGGACTCGGACATGACTCGGCGGTGGATTGAAAATGACTCGACTTGACTCTAATCAAAACTATAAAAGTGAGATTGACTCGTGACTCGGAACCGTGTAAATTGATTACAACTCTGTATTATGCACACATCCCTGCGTTTCTCGTTTAGCAGCTGCTAAGTGGCTATGGAGGTCGTTGATGCAGACAAGAACACACTCGACCACGCATACCTTATCCTGGGACTCTAGAAATCCTTGACCTCATCGGCAAAACCAAGTAAATCTAATCGTGGAGTAAGACGAGGGGTGGAATAGTGTAGTATATTCTACGCCGCTGATTTGATAGATTTAATTCGAAATCTGGGAATTTTACAACTGACTTTCTCATACTAATCTCCACCAAAAACGTTTCAAACCTGTTTAGGTCTATTTGGCGATCTTGTCAATGATATAGACTACAGTATAATTGTATAATGACATGGATATTAATATTTCCTCGGGCCGCCACTATAACTATATATGTTGCAGGAAATTGCAACATTTTAGAATTTGTCATACTGACACATAGACTACACAATAAAAAAAAACGGAATTGTTAGACGAAACATATGTCCTCATCATACGAAAGAAATCTACGAATAGAATTCTTTGGTTGGATGCCCACACTGCATACAAATCGGTTTTCATTCTTTTATTGGATATTCAGATACGAATCTGGTAATATCCTGATGGGGATCAGCATTGCGGCGCTATTGAATCGTTATATCATGATAAATAATTCAAAAGAAGCCGACTGTATGCCAATAGAAAATGGAGCATGGTGACATCTCTTATGAATTCATCGCCATGCAATGGATATCTTCTGTATCAATGGATAATGAATCCCAAATTGAAACTTGCTGATGCGATAAATATATCCGAGAGCTTCCTCATATGGCGGTGAATGGAATGAAAATTATGCAGACGATAATGCACGCATCCTAGCAATAGTGGCACATTTGATATTGGTATGTTAGTCTGTTCGCGATTGCAGTTTAGCGACCGCCATTAAAATTATTCTGTTAAACTTTTGCACAAACAATTTGTGGATTGCTCCATGGCTGCATATGGACACTCCTGCCGAAAATGTTAGGCTTTCGAACGAATTCATCCGAAGATGATGATGAACCGAATGAATATACGAGCAGGTTGGAAATTCTCAAACGAATTTCCATTCGAGACTATTCTTTGGCAGTGCGACCACAACACCGCACTATACGATGGTGAATTTTCATATACTGGTATACACGCGCATACCCGTTCTGAAGTTGTTATAAGGATTTCAAATGATGATCACCATGATCCACCACATTTAACGGATTTAAAGCGTACTAGTAAGTACATGTCGGGCTTTCTAGGAAAATACACGAATACATAAAATTTATCTTATATTCAGTTATATTGCAGCTCTCTGGTTCCATTGCCGCTGGCTGCTCCCCATAAGAAATCAGTCACTTGTGAGCAACATATTTCCTGTTCCAATGCCCGGGAAAAATGTATATAGGGTTGTAGCAGGAGAAGCCCCCGAAGTGAAACCTCAGTCAAATAGTTACCCACATAATAGAGCAATGATCCATTATGGTAACGCCAAAATCGGGAAAAGCTGAAAATTACCATCGCATATAGGGTTACCATATTTTTGTGACCCAATTCCGGACACTCAGTAGCGCTCACTAGTGGATTTTAAAATGAAGTATGACCACATTGTCGATCAGTATGACGTCACACCAGCAAAGCTTTGTCTATCGACTAGAGGTGGCCATGATCAAGTCAAGGAGTATGTGGTTGTGTGTTGTAAGTTGTAACCAGGGCCGAAGTCCAATTTTTTCAGCCCATCCCGCACAAATAAACACTAATTTTGGGCCCACCGCAGGGTAATCGATGCAACTTCAGGAGGCTTACTATATGCATGTGGTCGGTAAATGATTTGAATGAATTATGTCAATAATACTGGTTTTTCCACATATTACTATACAATTTTAATCCTCTCTCCGCCCACATGATCAGAGTTAGCGGTGTAGAGCTGCTGGAGGAGGATGATGGTGACTTCGAAAATGCAAGGAGCGTAATTGTACATCGTTAGGTCATGTTCGTGTCACACCAACAAGATTATTTATCAGCCTAATGCCGGTGCGCACTGCACCACTGAGTTATATAAACACCGCAGATCCGCTAGCTTCCAACCTTTTATTGGCGCGACGCCATATCCAATTTCCCGATACCCAGCTCCAAATTTCATAAGCCGATTACTAATTAAAGGTCGGTAAATCTGCCCAGACTTACTGACAGCCTATTTTGGAAGCTGATTTCGTTCAACATCTTTTTGAACCGCAGAATAAAGGCAAGCAACCCCCAGGTGTAGAACCACAATCTTTGAACAACGCATCAAAATGGCCTAAATCGTATCTATGAATATACCTTTATCTTGTAATTGCGATTATATTTAGACTTATTTCTATAAATGAATGCTATTTTTATTTATTTTGATGACAGTTTTTGCGAGGGTGGTAGTCTAGCGTTGCCATTAGTCCGGAATTTCCCGGACATGTTCGGAATTTCACTGTAAAACCTGCGTCCGGGTGGAAATTCTAAAATATGCCTAAATGTCCGGAGTTTGAAGATATCAACATAAATAATATTATTTTTAAGCAGATTTATGCTGCTTGAAATTTTTCTTCGTGCTGCGCGCGATTTAATACAACGTATATTGATTCTTATATGGGGGCCCGCGCAAAAATGCAATCAACATGTCATTTGTTTAGCTGGACCATGGAACATTTTCAAATTGGAAATGAGCTGGCGGCCAAAAAACGTTTGAGGCCATCAGATGTGCAATCTACTGGTGTATTTTATATTAATATATGGGCAATCTACTGGTGTATTTTATATTAATATATGGAGGAATCAATATTATTGACAGAATTCATTCACAAATTTTAACAAGCAGATGCATATAGTAAGCCCGCAAGAAGTTGCATCGATTACCCTACAGTGAGCCCAAGATTGGTACTTTTTGGGAGAAGGGGGCTGAAAGAACGTTGTTTCGGACCTGGTTAACACGCAGCCAGATAACCACACCTACCTCACAGTATAGCAGGGGTGTCAAACATACAACCGGCAGACCCTAGCAATATCCAGAGATCACATCAGAGATGGCCCAATTAAAAACCTATGTTCCAACCCAGTGTGTGCAGTCGATAGGCGAAGATTTGCTAGTGTGGCGTCATATTGACTGACAATGTGTTCATACTAGTGCTAACGCAGCGCGAAGAAAAATTTCACGTAGCATAAATCTGGCCAAAATAATGCTGTTTATGTTGATTTACCAGAAAATTATGATTTAATTCAAGCCTTCTAAATTCCGGACATTTAGGCAGATTTTAGTAGGTCCTCCCGGACGCAGTTTTAACAGTGAAATTCCGGATGTATGGCAACCCTAATATATAGGAACATATATAAATTTGTGTGATAATATAGTCATGGAATTCATCATGACGACAGATTTGGAATGGCATCAAGCCTGGACTTTCCATTTCGCCTTCAAACTTTTGACTGAAACTTGATGGCAGACGCTATTGTTGTGTGTGTCTATATTGAGTTAATACCTATTGCCCTAGTGCATAATTGTGAATTGTGACACTTGAATTTGTGACCTTAACCTCTCTCTCCCTCTCCCCTCCCTATATATATATTTAGGCCAAGGTGCAGCAAGTCGTTTCAACTCCATCCTTTTCATTGTATCGTAATTTATGCTGTATTTTAAATCGATGAAATATCCATAGTAAATAATTCTGCTTCCATCCAAATACATCGGTGATAGATGATCTGCTCACGGTGATTAATGCAAGGATACAGCACTCTACATTTCTGAGCTATACTATCGTCATAGTTCCCGGTCTACGCGTTTGTTTTCGTTTGGTTGACATTGCTGGTGTTTCTACTAAGTTTGTCATTTTACACCAGACCTATACTCTCTCTTCTTTTATTCCGTATTTACCAACTTGTAGCACGGCAAACTTTTGGGTTCTATATAACGGGTTACCATATTTTGGAAATCTGAAAAGAGGACACTTTTTCAGAATTTTCAGACTTGCTAAACCGGAGAAGAATTCCAAAAAACGGAAAATTTTCCCACTTTGTGGTCGGTTGACTAAAAAAAGGTCAACTTTCCGCCCAGCTCCCGAAATACCCGCTGGAGCGTCACTTTGGAGCTGATTTACGGCATATCAGTCGCATTTCGCTATAAATATGACCCATATTCTCAAAAAAGAGGACAAAAGGGCGTCCTCCGAGGACACTTTCAAAATAGTCAAAAAAGAAGACAAATCCTCTTAAAATAGGACATATGGTAACCCTAATATAAGACACCGCGTACGTGGATCACGTGGCGAGGAGGAGCCTTGATAAACCCCCAACACTTAAACAGAAATTCTGGAGTCGACCTCGGTTTGACTCGAACCCGCAAGCTCTTGGTGTTGCAGTTGCGGATCATAGCATGACGCTATTTCGCCACTCGGGCTGCGGGTATTTTGATAGATTGGTGATTCCTGTCATCATCAAGCCCCAACCACAGCTACTGAATTGTTTTTAGCAAAGGTCCAGTTACAAAAGTAAATAATTTGATTAGGTCCATAATACCTAACCTATATGTATGACTGATGTACGACCAGAGATCCCAGAGATGTATTAGGCTCTCTAACAAAGGCCGTTAGATATTGTCTGACTGAACAGAAAGAATAGTTATCCCAAAAGCAACCTCAAGTCAGACCAATGCATCTATAATACTATATTTGGTTTTATTGCAACAACAAAAGTAGATGAGTATGTTGGCGCACTCTGCTACGCAAAAATGGTTACGCAGCTTGTGACATTTTACTCCCATCGGTTCAATCCTGGATATGGTCCTGAAACACGAAAGAGAATCACACATATGAACTATATTTGGATTGTGATGAAGCGGAATATCACTCAATCTTATTCCTCAACAGAGCGAATTGGATATCCGCGTGTAAGTGCGTAGCCAGAAAAATTTGAAGAGGTAAAAGACGCCCCCCTTTTAAAGTCATGAAAAATATAGAAAACACGGCATTTTCTCAGAGTGCCATAGCATGATCATTCGGTGCCGACCATTTAGGCTCATATATGGACAACGGACAATTAGACATGCATATATCAACGGCGCCGAAATGCCTATTTCTATATATTCAACTGAATTAACTTTTTTCTGAGGGATGGGGTATACTCATATTACAACCAATACATGTAGCGTGACATTAAACCGCTTCAAATGCAAGGCTTAATGATTCTACTGAAGAGCCCTCTAAAAATTTAAGTTTATTACGAAATAATATTTGGCCCCCATTCGAACCACCCTCATTTGTTAGCCTTGGGTTGGGACTCTGTTACGGCCCCGCATACATGTTATCATTATAAGTTTCACCTGCAAAGCTGATAGAGGCGGTGTCTTCAGAGATTTAGAAGGCATGCAATTATTCATCTTGAGCTATATTTTCATGCCACACGGTAAGACTATTCATGAGTTTCTGCATGGTGGGCATCGGGCGAGCCACTTGTAATTGCTTACTTAGTTGGAGCATGCTGTTATTTCGTGATCTCCGGTGAAAGTTATCGCTATTCAAATAATCACTCACACGTACCACAACCAATTACAAGAGAAATGTATTCGATGAGATGTGAAGAATTCCTAATTTACATTAATTCATGGGGCGCAATATTTATTGCATCTGTACCACGGAGCTCATATTATAAGGACAAGGCCATCCTGCATGATTTCCGGCCAAGGTTCTATCGCCGGCGATCTCTCTGGGATCGCACTTTGTGTGAAATAAAATTTGTCTGCATTGGTGAGTCTTTTTGACGGGGAAAATCTGGTGCCCAATATAGTCCCGCAACCGCAGGCAGCACACACGAATGCAGTTAGAATAAATTTATGGAATAGATTTTGTCAAAACAGTCTCGTATAAAGTATGCATATGGATACCCTTCTTCCCCTCTTCCAGTTTACTTGATCCTACCACGAACGTCTCGAACTAGTTGCATAACAAACCCATTTCGTGGGTCATAAACCATTCATAATTAGCACTACTTGGCCGGCCGGACTGGCCCGCAGGCTACACGTAGCCCAGGCCTGGCGTATAAGGATTTATAAGTTTAATTACAATGTGCTGATACACACAAGTCCGTACGACACGGCGAGATACTTCATTTTATTGCAGTAGGCGCAGGTTAGGCGTCCGGCTTCTCGATCGGAAGGTCGTGGGTTCGATCCGTGGCCTGGTCATACCAAAGACTAGGAAACTGGTATCCGCAGCCGTCCTGCAAGGCCAGTGGTTCCCAACCTTTTTGTCGTCATTCCCACTTCAGATTTATTTCGAGCCTTCATTCCCCACCAGGACCGTATCAGCACTTCGTCAGCCCCGCCAAAAAAACGTTGGTCTTGGGCCCAACAGGGTGACAAACCCAACTTGGGCTTCTCCCCCCAGAACCCTCTCAGCCGCTCTTAGCCTGTACGCTTTTCCCCGCTACTTGTCAGCTACATTTGGTCTACTGTTTAGTGCATCACTTCATCTCGAGTAAACGCGCGAAGCGCGAAAAAATTATATAATTCGTGTTTGAATCGGTCAATATGATCGGGAATTGCATATAGTTTGCTATGAATTTTATATCCCCTCTCTGCTCAGGTAATCAGATTCACCGATAGAGCTGAGTGAGGTGTGTTCGAAATGGTAGGACCTCTAAATAAGAATTAAACATATTCGGGCGGACACGTTGGTATATTGACTTTGTTTCATTATGCTATTTCGTGACCTCCTGTATCTGCTATGTCAAAAGATATGGAAATCGCCAAAATTAAAAGACACATACGATTTCAAATTGGTATTTCGTGGGGGACGGGTACCCAATAATCAGATATTCGGCAATAATAAATCGCGCACGCAGCGCGAAAAATCTTTGAAAAAGTGGCATAAATTTCCAAAAAATACCTAATTTATGGTAATTCACGAAATAATTTAGGGCCTCTTCGAGCTCGCCCCCAAAAATTGGGGGGTTTGGGGTGCGGCAGTTACGGTCCTGTTCCCCACTACCAAAGCACTTTTGTCATCACAGAGCAACTATTTGCTGGTTTGTCTACACAAGACACACAGCCACACCAGTACGCAAGACAATCGCCTATAACTGCAACATAAAACGTATTGTAAACCTATACCAGTATCGCCCAAAATTTCGCGAAATCGTTATTTCACGTCAAACTAGTCGTGCTGGATGGGTTTGTGACGCCATGATTGGCCATCCAGAGTTAAAAATGAGGTTTTGTGAACAACACGCAATATAATTTTCGATACATACATTTCAGAGCAGTTAACTCGTAACAGTAATTGCGCATGTGTCTCCGTGAATATGTAGGCTGTTCTGTATATAATTTCGAACAAATGCGTCTATTCGCCACCAGAAATCATTGAATTCCCCACCGTTTGGGAACCACTGTGCTAGGTGCTCAGCAATCACGGATAGCGTGGAGGAGAAAAAAACGGCGGCGCAGACTAGTTGACCTCACACGGCCGTATCGCAACTCCGTCGTCAAAGCATCTCAATAGTGCATGCGAGAAAGAATATCATATATCTCTCTCTCTCTCATGTAAGATGTTTTCAGCAATTTGCGATAGCACATGTGGCTACGCGGCGCAACAAATCTCAATCTCATCATTTCATTCACAGGGATCGTCCTGAAACGTGGACTAAAGATGACGAATTGCACAGGAAGGCAGATTTGTATTGAGGAGGGCGTCATCAGCGACTTAGGCAATTCAACATAAAAAACTGCGTGAGAAATTGAACTATGTCGTCGAACGTCCATGCAATGGTTTAATGCTGCGAGCGATAACCCAGGGCATTTATAACGCGAAACGCAAGAGGGCATGGCGGAGCGTGAATGGAGCATGGATTAGACACATTAATGCATGGGTCTTACTAGAGAGCGAAGTTTTTAGAACTTCATAACACTAAATGTTCAAGACCCGAACACTGTTATCTCGGGCATTAGGCCAATGCGGATGCTACATTAAGAGTTCATGTACTTGATCGTTCCATTTCAGTAGCCTACTATATCTTCATGACATGACGTTGTGTCTTGTGTGTGTCGCATTTCATAGTGAGTGGCTTGAGAGGATAAAAACAATACAATCGCCGATTGCTACCAGTGTCACACTTACCAGCGAAGACTCGAAGAGGCTCTCGTAAATGTCGCCTTCATCAAGTCCTTGGTCTCCTTTAGTACCACTAGTTACATACCGGTGTCGGCGTTTCCTGGGAATATTTCAAGTTGCATTACTTTGTCTCAGAATTCAAATCGCAATTCAATAGCAGTCTGTCGTTCAGTCTAAAACTAAATCAAATATTATTGAATAAGAAATATGATTGGAATATATTCAGGATGACACATTCACATGGATTGTTTTATAATGAGCACAGTTGTGAATTGTGTGACATTACGAAGATAACTCTTCGAAAGGTATTCTAACTATAATTAGGACTTCCATTGCACCGGCAGTCCACAATTAGTATAGTGACATCCAACACCGAATGCGCGGTTGCCGTACCACTTATTATTAGGGCGATTTTTTTTAACCTAGAAACGGACGATTTTGACCTAAAAATTAAACTTTTGACATTTTTTACCTCAAAAAACTTAATTTTGACCAAGTTTTGACCAAACGTATACCAATTAGGTGTTCTCCCACATAATGTTAGAATCGTACTGCTCATCTTCATTTCTGATTGGAACTGTTTGTCCTTACGAAGTAGTTGGGCCTGAAAATAAAATTCTGACTTAAAAACTGAGAAATTTTTACATTAAAAAACTTTATTTCACGAATTCTGGCCCTATGAAGAATTCCAGTAAATACATCACGTATTATGGTAGAAATATCTAAAATTTGTTGTTGTACAACGAAAGATACTTTCCTACATTCTCGGGTAAAAAGTTGTTGTCCTTACTAAGTAGCTTGCCAAGAATGGAGAAAGAAAGTTCAACAGCAGCAGTTGTGGGCTAACAACACTGAAGTTGTGCGTACACTGCTGGTGACACACTGTGTTGCTTCATTCTGACAATGGTGTCTGATACGTCACAATTTCTCATCTTGCGCTTCTTGATATAATAACCATGAAATTCCCACGCAGTCATGCTTCAGTTGGGATATTGCAGTACGTTGAGCATAACACCATGTCTTGTTTCATTTGAAGGTTTATGATTCACAATGAGCAGACAAAGGGCCGTCTACAACGGTAGGCCTATAAAGTAGGCTACAAGCAGTAAAATGTCAAATGATAAGTTTACCGACAGTGCGAAATCTACGATACAAGCGAAATGCGGTTGCAAAACATTTTTGACTTTGTAAACAATTTTGACAAAATTTTGATTTTTTTGAACATGTCAAAAAAAAATCGCCCTACTTATTATAAATCACATATAGTACGACTCTATCAAATCGAAACGAGCATTTTTAGTTGACGGAAGAAAGAAACAGTGGTATTCGTGGTAATGCGACTGGAATTTGACTATGAAATATTTTAGTGCTTTAAAACGACAGTTGTCAAAATATTTGAACGTCACTCACCAGCGGAATCTCCTGTACCATCGATGAAGCTTTGCCACACGCCTCGCGTTGTATCTTCCGACTGATAACTGAACACAGAGACACATCACTAACACAATTAAAAAGATCTTATTCATCTTGTCCTGCAAAAGCGAAAATAAAGATATGTAACTGTACTGGCAAAATCTTTGGATTAACAATGTTAATACTACAGAGTCCCTTTTAATTGAATCGAAATAAATATGGATATTGGTTTTCAACGGATTTTGCGGGACGTTTTCAACCTCTTTCAGAGGTAATGAATAAAATTTTGACGCACATTTCCGAAACAGTTTGTTACTGCTTGCACCCTAATCGCCACGGAAGGTCATATAGGGCTGTAATGGCGTCACTCGAGTCATGACTGGAGTCGACATTTCGGACTTGATTCGAGTAAGTTATTCGAATACGAAATACGACACGACTCGAGTATTTGCGCATGACTCTATCAAATCTCATGGCTCGAGATTATATAGGACTTCGTAGAATATAAAATTTGCCACTTTATCAGTGTTGGTACTTGAAATATAAGGCCAGAAAATGTAAGAAATGATCAAAATGACTATGTTATGAATGCTCTATATTACCCGAGCATGTGGTTGGAAAAATTGGTTTGAACAAGGCTTGAACTGAACAGTTAATAAAATGACTTGGACTATGACTTGAACCTCTGCTCAGCGACTTGGATTCGGACATGACTCGGCGGTGGATTGAAAATGACTCGACTTGACTCGAATCAAAACTATAAAAGTGAGATTGACTTGTGACTCGGGACCTTGTCACTTGGTAACAACCCAGTATTATGTACACATCCCTGCGTTTCTCGTTATCAGCAGCTGCGGGTCGTTGATGATGAAAAGCACACACGCAACACGCATACCTCATCGACAGAACTACGTAAATCAAATCGTAAATTAAGAGGTAGAGTAGAATAGTGGTATATTCTATACCGCTGATTTGATAGATTGAATTCGAAGTTTAGGAATTTTACAACTGACTTTCTTATAGTAGGATATGCTCCACCAAGAACGTTTCAAAACTGTGTAGGCCAATTTGCCGATTTTGTAAACACAGTTATTTGATATAGAATACAGTATTATGGTATGATGACTTAATATTAATATTAGGCCTATCGTCTCGGGCGTCGAGTAAATATTTCTTTGTGCTGCCACTATATTTATATATGTTGCAGGAAATTGCAAGACTATACATTTTGTAATTGGACATCCTGATACATAGACTACACAATAATAGAAAAGGAATTGTTAGACGAAACCGATGACCCCATTCTGTGAAAGACTTCTACAAATAGAATTCTTCCGTTGGATGCCCACACTGCATACAAATCGGTTTCCATACTTCAACGGGTAATCGAATACGAATTTGTTAGCATCCTGACGATCAGCTCTGCTGGGCTATTGAGTCGTTATATCACGATGAATAGCTCAAAAGAAGCCGATTGTAATCCAATAGAAAATAGAGCATGATGAATGTCTCTTATGAATTCAGTCCCATACAATGGATGTCTGCTGTATAAATGGTTAATACATCCCATATTGAAACTTGCTGATTCAATAAATATAAATGAGAGCTTCCTCATATGGAGGTGAATAGAATGAACATTATGCAGACTGCTATGCATACATTCAAGCCATATATAGTGTAACCAATAATGTTATATTAGTCCGTTCGCGAATGCAGTTTAGCTACCGCCATACAAATAATCCTGTAAAACTTTCGCACGAAAAATTTGTAGAGTGTGTTTATTGGCTGCACAGTGCACATACACACGGATACTGCTTCTGCCGCAAATGTCAAGCTTTCGCACGAATTTATCCGAAGATGATGATGAACCAAATGACTATGCGAACATGTTGGAAATTGTAAAATGTATTTCCACTTGGGACTATTTTTTGGCACTGCGACGACAACGCCGCAGCGCGACGGTGAATTTCCATGCACCACGAGTACTCAACGATGAAGAACTAGTGAAATTGAATGTAGCGCCAAACGCGACAGAAAATGTCAAGTCGTATACAAGTTGAATACTCCGCCTTACATTAATTTACGGAAAATTTCGAAAAATAAGGAGGGCACCCTCCCTTTGGCTCCCTCCTGGCTAAGCCAGTGCCCGCGTATAATGTTTGTACATCGGCTCAACGCTGAGTTAGTTGAAACATTGACTTCTGAATCTGGTTTGCTCCGTATCGGTAATATAAGAAATGTAAGTAGCCTAGTAATGGTAATTGCCACTCGGAGCGTACAGATGAATCATAGAATTTGGTACGAAATAGTAATCATGGTATAATGGTCTGAATTGTTTTCACGAATGTAGGTTATCATTGGTAATATTACATACCAACTAGGGATGGTGTGAACGTGAGGTTCACGTTCGCGTTCTGTGTGTGAACCTCGGAAATTTAGAGGTTCGCGTTCACAACAGAACCTTGGTAGGTTCTGCACTGTGAACCTTTTTCATATATAACAGTTTTCACCAGGGCTGTGGAGTCGGTAAATTTTACCACCGACTCCGGCTCCGACTCCGACTCCACACATTCTCAATATACCGACTCCGACTCCGACTCCGACTCCTGAGTCTTTAAACGTACCGACTCCGACTCCGACTCCGACTCCTGGGTCTTTAAACGTACCGACTCCGACTCCCGACTCCGACTCCGACTCCAGCATTATTACCAATTTACCTCGAAAATTATATGCCACATTGTCGGTTGAATGACTATCATACAACCATTAAACATATGCAAACATATGATTAACTGTGGCATGCTGAATTGTTTCATTGTTGCACAGCTCGAATTATCCACCATCTAATTAACATGAAATAAAGATTTGCTAAATATCCTTCCTTATTCAAGTTGTTATAACATGGACTCTCTAATATCCTGAAATGTATGAATCATTCAAATATGGCAGATATCCAATCCTGTATAATAAAAATGTAGATAAAAAATCCAAGTGAAGCTCTGGTGTATGACTCAGCAACTAATAAAGAAATTGAACTTACTAATTTTGTCATTACACACTATCCTGATTACAAGCACAAACACTCTTACTACTAGTAATAGACATTGGTCATAAATGGAATTTAGTTAAGTAGGCCTAGTCAAAGACCATAGCCTATGTCTAGTCTACATGTACTTAATCAAGTATTCAAGGATTGGGACTTGCAGTCTTTCTTAATCAGTTGTTCGACCCAAACAGCTAAGCTACACTACAAATATTTTTAATTTTGTCAAATGGGAAGCATCGTTTGGTCATATTCACATATTTTTACAATTTTACAAAACCAGCCGATGCATTTTCTCTGTCACAGTATCATGGTATAATTCCAAAAATTGCATCAATTTTGACTGCATCGCGAAAACGCATCTTGCGATTTTCTTCCCCTCCGCAACTGAGTTGTAATTTGCAAGTCTTTTATCTATATCAGGGGTGGGCAACTTTTTCGGCGAAAGGGACACCTGAGATTTACGAACCATTGCGCGGGCAACGGGAATGTTGATAACCTTTTTTTAGTCGTCGATAGGAGCGAATCGAATTATGAAACATTGCAAACAAGACTTATATTACTACGCTCTAAAATTGATAACATTATGTCATCCGACTGTGCAGTGCACAATCAGGCCCTGGTCGCGCGAAGCGCGAAATTTTTTTGCAAGATAACGACTGAATTAGCTAGCTATAGCTATATCAATAAATATGTCGCTAACATACATTGGGGGTCGCATCTGTATACCACTGGGCTCATTTGGCAAGGACAGGATTATTCGACGTTTAGACATAGCAAAATCGACGGTATCAGTGAACATGCCTATATCATTTTGTGCAAATGTTTTGTCGACGATCTCGCTGCGAGTGCACAAGCAAAGCCGTATCTCCTAATTGCGAATATAGTTAGACTCAATTCTGTGAAGAATATGTATTTATAATTTTCAAAAGGGGGCTCAAATACTGAATGCAAGAAATCTAGTGACAATGAATCATGCGAAGTACCGAGAAAAATTTCAAGTCAAATAAATCTGCTATGAAATATTCTACTTCATGGTCGTATACGAAGATCTGGGATCAATGTGGCTGACCCCTGGATACATCAATGCCTCAGAACTGTTGTTTTAGTCATCATCAAATTTCTCGGCCATGCTAATCAAATTTTGGTTGGCCTTGCAATTGTACCTGATGTCATAAATAATTTCGAGAATTACCTCGCAGGCCACGCCCTAACCTTCTCGTGTGCCAAATTTGGCATGCCTGCCATGGGCTGGCCGCAGCTGATCTGTATGCTTAATAATAACAGTGATTGGTGGTACATAAAAATTATATTGAAAATTCTTTGAGAGCAAATGTTTTCATGATAGAGAAGTTGGAGTCGGAGTCGGAGTCGAAATCATAGTCATTCTCACAAACTCCGACTCCGACTCCAGTCAGTATTTTCCCACCGACTCCGACTCCGACTCCGACTCCAGCTATTACAGTTTTCACGACTCCGACTCCGACTCCGACTCCATCAAGCGAAAATCACCCCGACTCCGACTCCGACTCCACCGACTCCGACTCCGACTCCACAGCCCTGGTTTTCACTTCAATATATAACATCGCATTGCATTTCAACTGCAGGCCACTCCATGCATGGCGCTGGCAGCATAACAAAATCAACACTAAACGAGCATGCACCTTGACAATCTCAAAAGTTTTACTTGCTTTGTTGCAAAAGTTTGCTCGAAAGATCCAGCTTTCCGTTTGTAAATATTTAGTGACTCTCTGCTGCGAGCTTGACCCGCAATCACAAAACATCACGAGCGAAATAAGCTATGTAGTCAGCGAATGATGCTTATTCAACCAATCAATGAGATTGATATCGTTTTCTGATGTAAAAAATCTAGCAGGCGCACGAGGTAAATCTTGATTTCATGTTTACTGTATCATTAAATCCCAATCGGTGCAATTGAGGTGTTGGCTACTGCTGTATATCTTGCTAATGGGGTAATATCAGTAGCAAGCATAGATACCCGGTTCACCCTCTGATCAATATCAATGTAGTAATACTCGGATGCCGAATACATTTTCCGGTCTGTCGACAAAGGTGATTCGAGTCTGATTTGAGTCAAGTCATGACTCGAGCCATCCCAACACTACTACAAGGTTATATCTGCATCTTCATTGCCCGGCGGCATATACACATCATGTAATCATGGTATGCATATGCGCAGATCGTGTGTATGTATATCATGATTCGGTGTATATGCTGCAAAAACATCAAAGACAAAAATAAACCTTCCTTTCCTTATATTCCCTGGTAAGTCCTCGTCGAAATTGTTGGCAAAGCGGCGGAAGATATTGATTTTATGGGATTATTATATCAATATCCCACAAATGCCAAGGAGCTCTGTCGTCATTCTCAGTAGAATCATATGCCATATTATCCGCTCTTCATTGGATCGAAACGAATAACGTTAGCCGAGCTGTTGTTCTCAGCGATTGCCTTAGTGCGCTGGACTGTATAGCTAATTATCGAACAGATGGGCCTTTTATCGTTACTCAAATCGTTAATGTTCTCAACAGGCTGACGAGTGAAGGAAAATCAATCACGCTCATATGGATTCCGGGCCACGCTGGAATTCCTGGCAATGAAGTAGCCGATCGTCTGGCCAAGGAGGCGACATCGTCACACCGGGCCATCACAATTCATGACATCCCTATAGACGATGCAAAGAAAATCGCTCTACATAAATGCAAAGCTATTTGGAACCGGGAATATCTCGATTCAGAAACAGGAAGCCATTACAAAATCTTCCGACCAAATCTGGAGGTGAAATTACCATCAGTCCCACCAAGACGCAGCGAAGCTACGTTGTTTCGACTACGCACCGGTCACTGCGGACTCAATGCACATCTCCACCACATTGGCTGCTCGGAATCACCATTGTGCGAGCATTGCGACGAATTAGAAACAGTCGAACATTATATTATGACCTGCTCACATCTGACTGAGATAAGAAGAAATCTACAACGTATCGCGCAGACAAAGAACGTACCTTTCCAGCTATATAACCTTTTAACGGACAGCAACATTATTGCCGATCTACTGGACTTCATACGAGAGTCGAAGCGTCGCATTTAGCTACGTACTCATCTTGTATTTTCATGACATTTCATGTTATCATTTTGATCAAAATGTCTAAACCGCCGTGGTGCAAAAAGCCTTCGATGCGAAAAGCACCACTAAATGTTTTTATACATAATAATAATAATAATAATTTGATTGCCCCAGTTGATATATTTGGCGACGTTTAAAACGTCAATATATACTTCAGCATTGTGACGTTATGTTGCCGAGTCGTCACTTGGTATCGTGTACATTAATATAGGCTATCATTTCATTGAAAGATAGGGTTGGAATTAGCAATATGACGTCACGTGACGTCATGAGGTTCACGTTCGTGTTCACACAGAACCTTTCAGAAAGGTTCACGTTCACACGAACCTGAACCTTTCGGGGGTTCACACCATCCCTAATACCAACATCTAATCGTAGCCATTCTCGTCGGCATCAATCGAAATCCTTGTCCGTGACAGCTTTTATGCTCTTCGTATGCCAATGGCTGTTAATGTTGGGGAATATTTAAAGGGTATCAGTTTTATAATAAAAAAATCTAATTAACCTCAGACTGACTCGTCGCGTAAGCGAATTTGTTGTGGATATCAAATAATATCTAATTTCACAGTCGCACTAAATAACTTCAAGTTATGCATGGATAATGAGGAATATTAGATAGGTCCCTTAGCATGGCTCTTATATTCCAATAATCACCACCGCAACTGCAACTGGTCGCGCTCCAGATCGACAATCATCAACATTGCCGCATTCCTTATTAACTGTAGCATAGTGCAGCAGGACTATATATCAGTTACCCCGCACATGTATGGTAACGTAGTTGTCTAAATATTTTAACGACACTTACCTCTTGATTCCAGTCACGCGTTGTTTCGATTTTGCCTAGCACTTTCCTTGGCGTTTTGCGTCAATCAACCCGACACAGAGGCATGCCAAAAATACATCCTTGGATGCACTTATGTAAGTTATGTACCTAAGTGTTGGAGGTTATCTAGGCTCCTCCTGGTAATTTCTTCCACGTAAGCGGTGTCTTACAAAAGCCTAGAAGTGGGCCGTGCTACAAGTCGGTGGTTAAGGAATGAAAAATAAGGCAAATCGGCCTGGTGTGCATGACCATTGTAGTCGACAAACACCATGAATACCACACTTATGTAAAGGACCCGATATAATCGGTAATATACATCACTACGACATTTCTATGTTGCGATAGCAGTCTCATGCATAGCCATGATCAAAATTTTGGAGAGGCATTTGCGTTATATCTGGTGGTGCCATATAGATCCTTCAACGGTAACTCTTTTTTCATATACTTTCTCCGGCAATATTGTTTAAAATTTTTGGAAGTTTACTCGCTCACCTAAGCAGAAAATTGCGTGTGTGTCGCAATGTGTCGCATAAAGGCTACTATACCATAACTACTACAACGTGCCACAAGAAAATCAATACTCAGACAGGCGTTGTATTAATAATATCTTTAATTCTTTCCACAACTATATTTATATTCACATATGAGGTTACTTTGTTAATAGTAGCCATGGCCAACTAAAACTAGCTTGGCCATATAGTAGCATATTGTGAGGACGCACATATTAAATTTTTGCACACCGAAGTCTATAGTTTACACAGAAGGAAAAGCATATATTGAAAGTAAGAGATACCCTAATTACGCGAAAAACTTCAATAAATCGCTGTTCGACGTAAGCCGACCTCACTCACAAATTGGTTCAATAAGCATAGTAAAGGACTGGGAGATGGTAACTAATATTATTGCAGAATAACAAGGAAGTAAGGAATCCTTTCGCCTATAATGGATGCTTGCAAGATGGATACCGAGTACATCCGTGTTCATGACTTTTCATTATGTTATGGAAGAGATTTACTCGCATGATTTCGGACAGAAATAAAGACCGTGAAGAGTGTTTCTCATTCAAGGAAACTCTATCTCAGATCGATCACGCACTGCAATGTAAACGAGATTCGTATGTTTTGCCAATTTTCACCGTAGCGATGACCGGCACCTTCCCAGTACGAAAGTCTGCTTTCACACCCATTCAAATGAGTGAAAATCAGTCAAATACAGAGATTCTTATGGACATATATTACAGGGGTGGACTTGGTTTCGTTTCCGTGTACTACTCCAAGGCACAATAAGGTTGCATACGTATTAGCATAGCAGAAAGCACTTCACGCAGGGTTATGTTTAAAGCAAAAATCAATCTAAAACAAGCATGTTTAAAGAAAGACAATTGTTTAAAACATGTTTTTTTTATTGTTTTTTTTTTCTCTAAATCGTGACGTCACGCATATTAAATAGTGACGCCATAATGAATTGATATTCACAATTGAAAATACAGGGTAAATATAGCTCTTTTGACGAAACAAGCTTCCAACCTTTGTCAAATACTGACCAAAAATATCTTTACCAGGACCACATCGTCTTGCAGCATTTTTACGTTCGGCGGTCATCATCATCAGAACATTAATTCCGTACCAATGATCCATATCAGGAGCGGCTAACCTTTTTAGCTAAAGGGCCACATCAGATTTGCGAACCATTGTGCGGGCCACTTGAATGTTGATGACATTTTTGTAGTTGTGCGATTGGAGCGAACCGGATGAGGTAACAATGAAAACAAGACGTATAGCACTACACATCAAATTCGATAACAATTGTGTCGGGAAAAGTCAGTGTGCATATAGCGCTTTCGTTCATTACCTAACCTCACCAAGTGGGCAAATTTTTCAAAGTTAATGAATGAGATCGGTCAATACTAATGTCACTTGCATATATTACGGGTCTTTTTTTGTGTGCAGCAGGACTATTCGGCACTTGGACATAACCATCAAGAATTTCGGAGAAGATGCGTGTATCATGTATCTTTTTGTGAAAGGCTTTCATCGCCGACCATCTTTCCGCCAGTGCGGACGCGAAGTCAGATGCTGGGCGACAAGTTCTCTCATGATTGCGAACATAGTCAGAATCAATTCAGTAAATTGTGCTTATTTTTAATTTTTATTTTTTCAGGAGCATACTAAAAGCAAGAAATTGAGTGACAATAAATCGCGGAAGTGCTCAAAAAATATCAAGTCAAATAAATCTACCACGAAATATTCTACTTTATGGTCATATACGAAGATTCACGAAACATGTGGCTGGCCCCTGGCTATATGCAAATGCGTAGGAACTGATGTTTAGTCATAAACATCCCAAATTTCGTGGTCCGGCTAACGAAATTTTCAGTTGGTCTTGCAAGTTCACAATGAATGACCTGGGTAATTTATTATTTGATATTATAACTAGCTTCGATAATTATCTGGTAGGCCGCTGAAAATCTTCTCGCGGGCCAAATTAGGCCCGCGGACTACGGGTTAGCCGCCCCTCATCTATATCTACTTATTAGAGCTGTTGAACCGACTATTTCTAGAGTTCCAACCATCCAATATCATATACGCGGCTATATCGGGGGGTAATCGTAGTCCGTAGTCCCATACAACATGTTTTTGGAAAGTATTTACAAAGTTGTGGCATAATTATACAACTTGAAAAGAAATGTTTTTTAAAAAGACATGTTTTCAATAAAGTGTTTCAAACAACCATTTGTTTTAAATGTAACCCTAACTACACGCCTGTGATATATCCCAAATCGATCGCTGTATTTAACTTGATTTTACCCATTGCATGGATTGCATGATAAAATAAAACTCGGTGTCAGAAAGTATCGATGGCCTGATTCTCCCCCTACGCTATGTTAGAAATTTGGTAAATACACTTATTTTCACCCAGGCAATATAGTGTAGCTCCATCGTCATAGCTTTCGATGGTCGACACCAAATGTTGCAAATAAAACAGAAGTAGTGTGTAAGGGGTCCATGACTGACTAGTAGTGGCGAAATGGTGCTATTACATACATATTTCCAGTGATTGATGAGGCCGCTCGATATATTGACTCCTTGTAGTGTGAGCTTTGGCCCATGATTTTATTGAAGTGCATTCGGCATAATTGTCGCAATCGAATCTGAATCATTGTTTGTAGCCTACTGTATATTTTTAATGCTTGCATATCTCTTATCGTTATAAGGCATTCCAGAGGCACAGGAAAGACATTGTACCTATCATGAGTCTGCTCGTGTGTTATGCAGCCGCACGTGAGTAACTGGTTGCCATCGAAGTGTATCAGCGAACGAACGTGTATCGTTAGCACTTTCCAGGTCACAGGAAGGCATACTAAACGACAATCGTGTATTCCGCAGCTTTCAACCGTACCGCAAGGCACAAATAAACTCATCGTCACCGTCCGGTACAAAGTTTAGCTTCCACAACACACCCATTGAAGTAAATGTAGCTGCGGCGCACGCATAAATTTTTATAGTAATATATCCCGAGGTGAACTAGGTTATGTTTTCAAGTGAACCTTTGATATGGTGGACACAAACACTTTTTACGTTAGCAATGCAGTCTACAAATGTCCCCATTTGTCGATTAAATTTTATTTCAAATTATGTTGAAACTTGTGGTCACACCGCCAGATGAGCAACTCGAGTATTTCGCCAAAAGTCTTCTCCTGTCAGCTTCTATTGCGCATTATGTACTAATAAAAGTCGCATTGTTCAGATATTGATTCATGTATCATGTCGGTTCCGAGAGAGACAAATGCATATACGCGGAGGTGAAAGTTCGCTATGAGCAATGCGCTCGATTTGTATAAATTCCTGTAAACCGCCATTTTTGCCGTCTCTTTGGAACGTAGGCTGTTCGTCTGCTCTGCATGTTATATAATTCAGCGGAACTTACCATCGGAATGGGGCACGCTTATGATGTTATCTTCCTTGTAATGCTGACCTTGGTATGTGTCACGAGGATTTCGATTGGTCAGCGCACTAAGATGCATACACGCACCCATGTCAGATCACCGACTGTCGGATGGGGTAAAAGGTAAGAGATTTCCAGTCCATCAGTACCAGGAACACGCCGCTGCGATATGCTTATCGCCGTGCTAGGAATCCGTCGCAGAAAACGTAGTATAAACTGACGAAACGGCCCAGTTCTTAAACCGAACAAACATATTGAAGTGTCAGTTGATTAACAATTTTGTCATTGTGAAACACAACAAGACTGCGATACAATAAAAATATAGGAAGGTGTCGAAACAACTTGGAGAAGTCTTTGGGATCAGGCACCTACCTGGGCCTAGGCGATGTAAAGAGGAGGCCTGCACGCTGGATGACAGATAATACAAAAATACAAGCGACAAAATGAAGTTGCATGTGACGGCAGACGATATGGATATGTCAGGTCGTGGTCCGGTAAACCTAAGGGCTAGGATATTTCTTATTTTCAATTTAACGCTTGAAATATATCGTAGCATATCATTTGTTTTATTGATTTGATTTTCCCTTCATCTTCAGCCGGCTCCCTATGGCGAGAATCAGTCGGCAAGTAGGCCTACTGGAGTTGTTAGTTACGTTCTCCAATCAAGTAGCTTTATCAAGTTCGCTAATTGAGCTGCTATTAGACTTGGGCTCTTATTGGCCTGGCATTCGTACACCCTAACAAAGATGTTCCATTCTATGTTTCAGTAAATTTGAAGCGGCGGATGCTCCATCCTACGAGAATATTAGAAAGGTAAGTATAGGCTAATATGGAGCTAGAGCCTACAGGACTGGACGCCTTAATACATAAGTGTGATGAAGTAATGTTCGTTTTACTGTTTTCAAAATCCGATCTTATCCCGGTTAGATTTTGCTTGTACATGTTAATGATATATTCTATAATTTCAGACCCACGACTTATCGTACGTCAGTGACTTCTCCAACGAAAAGAGAGGATGACTTCCAATTAACGTACCGATTGGCGGTCTCGTACTTTTAGGTGAAGATATGCATTTATTTCCGTGTAACCGCATATATCATTTGAAAAGTTGTAATACATATCTGAAATATATGCAGGAAATATAGGTATGATGTTGTCTCCTGTACGATATCCAAGGTCGTCTTGCACAGCCAAGCTATGTCAAGGCAGCCCCGGCTTGTTATATAGGCCTACCAAGAAACTATTTTTCTAGCAGTCCAAAGCAGAACATTAACCTTGTTACGCAGCTACGCAAAAAATATCTTTAAAATTTCGAAATATATTTTAAATTCGAGGTTTCATTTCTCTGAATTAATTGACAAGCGTCCAACTTTTTGCATTTTTGAATTGAGATATAAAAGCCTACTCTAGTTAGCGGACCAGCAGGAAACTTGCCACGGACTGGCACCGGTCCGCTGATCGTCGGTTGAG
The DNA here is from genome assembly GCF_051294905.1 of Botryllus schlosseri. Classification (NCBI taxonomy): domain Eukaryota; kingdom Metazoa; phylum Chordata; class Ascidiacea; order Stolidobranchia; family Styelidae; genus Botryllus; species Botryllus schlosseri. The sequence goes on along the minus strand of NC_137247.1, from coordinate 7,087,042 downwards.
AACCGCTGTCGTAGACTGTAGATAGCAATCAGTTCATTACAGTGTTTCCTAAACTTTATTGAGCTGCCGCTTCTCTGCACAACGAATAAATGGCAGCACCCGCGGACACCCCAACCCCGCACCACTCCTAAATCATAAAACAAAAGTGTTTCTGCATTTATAACAGCTAATGATGAGTCGGATGAAGCTGGTGTATTATTATCATCATCCTAGTCTTATTGGGTTGAGTTTTTATAGGATCAATTTCAATCTAAAATCTCCAGTGTCCACGTCATGTAGGCCTGCTGTCAAGACGGTCTCTGCTGTGAGTCAGAAACTTTGTCACGGCACTGAAAACACGTTCTATCGAGTATGAGCGGCGAACGGCAGCGTCGAAAAAGTCAACCCGACTCCAGTGGGAGTATTTCTATTTGATTTAATTGTGTATCCAGAAAGATTGATTGGAGATGGATATTTAACTTTTGGTTTAACTCACAATTGCTCTGCACTACATAATGTAATCAGCTCCAGAGTGATTTCTGGCCCGGATACTTCACATAGTGGATTGACTATCCGGTAAGGAATTTCGAAGTGCAATATATCCTGGTAACAAACCACCATGTCCTCGTGTTATTTATGAGATGATTGAATTATGTTTCTCCATCAAAATCAGGTATCAGAGCTGGTATGCAAGCTGGAGAATTGAAACAGTTCACGTGTCGCAAAATTTCGGTGAAATACCACTGGCTTATTACTGAATCGGGGCAGTGCAATGTTCACCTTTATCATGTTTCATCATTAATAAGAACGGATATATTCTACTGATATATTTTGGTAAATATGCCCATCAAGTAATAGGAGCGATATCGATTATCGTAAACAGTACTACGTGTCGTAGGCCGCGATCGCAGGAATCTGGAAAATTCACGATCGTTCGAAACAGAGAATAAACACACGCAAGAGGGTTTCTTTTAAAAAGCCATCACAGTTGGCAGTCAGCAATAATTCCCCTTTCTGAATCGATTCTTCATTTTTACTGCGAATTTACCTGCTTTAATAATCAATCGTTTCAATACTATACGCAACAGTTGCCTTCTATACCTACAACGCCCCCCTATTTGCTGTCAGTGCACCTTACCGCCCACATTTATAGCCTAGTGCCCCCGAATCGCCTATTACATGGCCAACGTCCCGTTCGCGCTCGTGAACGCCCACAAGGAGGCGCAGGTGCCCACTCTGGAAACCACTGGAATATCTAGCAGCATCGCGGCACTATACTAAGGTACCGTGGCGTACACATGAAGTGAGGAGAGGGAGAAACTACCTTTTTGCACAAGTTTTGTTGGTATTGCAGCGCAACGCCCGAAACACCCGCTTGCACATAGGCTGTATCTCGATCAGAGGTGGTCAAAGTAGTCAGGAAAGCTACTCAAGTAGAAGTAGAGGTGGCGATGAAATAATGTACTCAAGTATGAGTAGAAGTACTTCTTCAATAAGCAACCTAAAGCTACTTGAAGTAGAAGTAGAATTGACTGACTTTAAAAGTACTCAAGTAAGTAAGTAGCTGTGAAAACGATCCTAATTCGTTCACATGGATTGTACAGAGGTGCAAATTGAGCTATGCGAAAGGTTGAGAAAATAGCATGGTACGGCGCCATCCCCCATATTATAAGGCCCGTAGTTTAGTCGAAGAGCAATACGGAGAAGTTATTTAGGATACGGTGTAAACACTTTGCGCGATTAGTAAACGTTGACAAAAATATAGTGGATCGTAAAAATGCCATATTGTGTAGCTTTATGTTCCACTTGCTTTTATACTTCAACATTTATGTTATCCAGACAAAAGTATTGATATTAATTATAACTCAAAGTATATGGTACTGGGAATTAAAAGTGAAATATAAATACTACTTCTAAAAGTGAAACATGTATTTTATGCCTTTAGTCCAGAAACTTTCAAAGGTGGTATGCTAAAATAGCTCTAAAACTAAAAAATAGTCAGAGTCCACGTTTCCAAATTAGGACACGCCATGGACATGCTAGATTACGATATGAAAAGTAAATGCTAGATTGCGAACCATCAGTTTCAAACGTTGTGTTGAGCCATATATACTGTGATGAAATATTTCATATGGGTGAAGGGCGACAATGTGGTGCGATCGTAACCACGCCAACCCGCTACCTAAATTATATTCACCGATACTTTCGTGAAATCATACTGGTCATTCCGTATCCACTACGCCCGAAGCGCGACGAAAATTCTTGGCTTTACTCAACTTTCATGAAAATTAAATGTTGATGCTCCGTGAAAACAGCCCCGAAATTTCACCGGCTATCTTCCTGGTTAGAAGAATGAACAACTTCTACTTGACAAACTGAACATAGCGTAAAGTAAATAAGTAGATCACAAAATATTACGAAGTAGAAGTAGCAAAAATCATATCTACTTGAGTAAGTACCAGAAGTAGAGGAAAACTACTGGAGTACTTCGAAAAAGTAGAAGTACTTCGTTACTGACCACCTCTGATCTCGATCAAGTATACAGAGCGATTATTATGCAATGTACAAATAATAAAATCATCTCTTGATTATCATAAGGAATGGTGCAACTTCATGTTTACCAATCAGAAATCCGTCAGCTATTTTGTTTTGTCCCTTAGGCTATATACGACCGACTGTCAGAGTAATTCCACGCTTTGTCCGAGTCCTTTTGGAGCCAAGTTGTTTGCTATTGACAAACTATCCCAATTATTTTCCAATGTTAGTCACCGCAGGCATTATTTTAAAAGGCATTTTGGTCAGTTCCAGTGTGGAATCAGTTTCCAATGGGGATGCCAACAATGCAGCTCCTATCGCGTGGTTTATTGAATTTGAAGGCATCGGTTGGAAATCTTGCCTTATGATGGCGTGGCTATATTATGTTCATACACATTGTGGACTCAATGGAGATTCCGTGGCGATTGGCAACCAATTGAACAGAAATCTGGTTCCCGTTTCGCCATGTGAACACCTTTTGCCATTATATACTGAGTTCCATCGCAGTCGCTCGGAGTACCGTCCTGGAAAACTATGTAGAACTATGCACAACTGTTGCAACGATACATTCCTTTCCAGCATGTATTCATTCGCCTTTTTCATATATGCTACTGTCTCAGACAACGTAATAGCATACACGATCGCAAAGCAGGATGGATTGCAAAATATCTATTATTTTGCTGCTGTTGTATCTATTCCTGACGAATGGAAGAATAATTGCTCAACGTCGTAGGGCCAAGCATGATTATGGTCGCCGAGTTCGAAGAGTCATATGGGGCACATCGTAAGTGCAACAACATGATTATTTCATCAGAATGGCAGCATGGCCGCAACAAGTTACACAAACATATTTAAATGTGACGATGTTGATTGTTCTTTAAAGTGATAATTCCGGATATTAATCGGCGTGCTCTATGGTTATCGTAAAAGATTTAGTCTTTGGTCACTTAATGGCCGAAAGACCTTCCTCGCACTAACACGCCAAGGCAAGGGATCAAAATTCTTCTTTTCTGAATTCTTTGAGTCAAGCTGCCATTTTAACAGGCTGGGATTCGTGGTCGTGTTGAATCGAGAGTTGCATTTAAAACAAAAATCTATTTAAAACAGACATGTTTAAAACATGGTCCTTGTTTAAAATATATTTTTATTCAAGCCACTACGTTACTAATGTTCGATTGTGGCGTCATAGTGTGTTTACCTTGATAATTGAATATATAGGGTGAATATAGCTCCTTTGACGAAATATCTACGTAGTATAGCTGTTGAGCCGACTATTTTCAGAGTTCCAGCCATCAAAATATATATCCGTTGGCTGTAGCAGGTGGTAATCGTCCGTAGGCTCATGCAAAATGTTTTTGGAAAGTATTTACACAATCTTATTCGATTGCCATGTATCCATAATTTATGTATATTCTGGATTATACTGTCGTTTCGACATCGTTAAAATTTATTGATGTTGCTGTACTGAGGCATTAGTATGCTAACCAGATAGCTAGAAAATGTGCCTTACTTTCAACACTGGTGCATTATAGTATACGTCAGCTCTAGTAGCCAAGCTATAGCCAATATCACCGGATGCTTGGTTCTCTTTATTGTAAATCCAGTGTGGCTCAATGGTGCCTTCGTGACATTGCTGTACAACTATAGTAAGTGTGCATCGTGTGTATTTAGAGTGGTTTACTCCAAAGTACAGCAAATTATAGAGTGAATACAATTAAAAATAGTCGATCTGCTAGCGTACCACCTTAAAAGGTCTCGCGTACAGCCAGTGGTACGCGTACCACAGTTTGAGAACCACTGCTCTGGTCTATGTTTTTAATTGTTTGCAGACGATTCAAGGATCCTGCCCTGCGGTCAAGAATAGCAAATAATGTAAGTCCGTAAAACAATAATAGCTGTCTAATCGTTATTAATAACTTGCCCTTGAAATGGAGTGACTTCGCATCAACAATTATTCTAATGTCATTACCCTAGTCAGATTTGATCAGAAAACCATTTTATTTTCCAGATGGATAGATCAGATTTTCACGATAAATTCTGTATTTGCAGGACAAAGAAAGTAGATTGAATATGGGGATCGGGAATCACTGCGTCCTGCGTATATTCTGTTGTTGTAGCGAATGGAAATTTTCGCACTTTTTCCGCATACGCGTATGTAATTAATTCATGAAATAATTTAACCGCATTCACATCAGTTTTATGGCATGTTTATTGTGCCAACAGGCAATTTATTGTATTTGATAAACAACCACATAGCTAAAAAACACATTTCCTCTCGAAAGTATACGGTGATTGACGTTATCGATCAAAAGTTATGAATGAGCACTGAGCAGCTCTTCCTATCAACATATGTTGCTATTTGTTCCGTCATTGTGGTACTCAATAGCAGAATCGTTTGATGAATAAACCTCTCAGCCTTGAAATATCTGAATAGTCGGATAATGTGAATCCAGAGTTGTTTTTATTTCATATTTTCGAGATCCGAACATTACAAACTCCGCAATAAACCTACGTTATATATTATATTTTGCATCTGTCAACGGAACGAACCTGAAGGGTATAGAAAAGATTAGTACACGGATTAAAGGAAAAAGCAATGCAATACTCTTACCCTCTGGCAGCGTTGTTCATTCGAAACGACGATGAGACTAATGAGAATGTGTCTGCTCTCTCACTAAATCGTTCTGTTGGACAAGAATAATGACGTCATAGCCTAGAATGGTGTCTAGGACTACGTTCCAAACATAATACAAGCAAAGAGTGTGTGTTCACTGTTCACACGCGTGTACCACCCATGATATACTGATGTGAACATGCAATTATACACCCGAGGTGCGCCAAACCAAAACGTAGGCTACCTCAGACTCACACCACAGTATCAATGAAGTACAACATCTTCATCCAAATGATGTTTGCACATAAGGACATAAAAAGGTATGCACATAGGCACGTCGGATTTATAACTGAAATATTATTATGCGTTAGGTTCTATTGTCGTGTCGTTCTTTTTTAATGTATGCAAACATAAGATTCAAGGTACGTAGCATATTTTTCAACCTGGGCAAGATCCCTTTCTTTATCGTATCCTGCTTTTGATCCAATGTCCCCCCATCCGAGGAATCCTCCATGACGGCGTCTGCGTCTTAAATAAATAACGGTATATAAGATTTTGGATCAGCGGTATGACTTAACAGTACCATGTAGTGCCTACAGGTAGAACGCCCGCACAGTCATAGGCTGGTCCAGGAAACTGAACGAAAAAACCTCAACTATTATATGCGATGCAGACTTCCTTTAGGAGCGTATTGCTACAATGTTGATTATTCACAAACCACCTTTCCAATGAACGTACGACGCCCCTACATAGGGAGTATGAATAGCATAGTGAAATTAGGTAATATTTAAGCAAGTTTAGACTAATGGATTTCTTCGCTCATGCAACAATATCATCGTGGACTTGATTATATAAATTTGTACATATCGATACCTATAGGAGCATACCTAGAGCATTTTCTCGCTCTCGAGAACCAGCCGCCACAACAATTTGCAGGCTCAGGTAATACTACCAAAACAGCGAAGAGTAGACAAATAGCTTGAGCAGTATTCATAATTGCAATTGGAATCTGAGAGGTAATATCCCTATCTTTTTTGCTCAAATAAAAGTGAAGAGTATTTTAGAGCAGTGGTTCCCAACTTTTTTCTACCCATCGCCCCCTTTTCAAGGTCAACACCGATCATCGCCCCCCAAATTTTGTGAACCGAAAATTGGGCATGCTAACTGTAATCACCGGCGGGTTGACTAAAAAAAATGACACACTTTTGTGACTAAATTCCGTGGGATGACTAGAAAAAACGTCAGCTGTTTTAACGCGTCATCGCCCCCCTGTCGTCCCCTTCGTCATTTTCGCCCCCCCCCCCCCTAAACCGCCAAATCGGCCCCCGGGGGACGATATCGCCAACGTTTGGAACCACAGTGTTAGATTGCCGCATGTGTCCGTAATCAAGGTGAAGGTATGCACATTCAAATGGAAAGAATACCGACGATGAAATGGCTGCACCTGTACCCACAAATGAACGTAAAGACCAAAGATAATGGACTTTTTGAAGGAATTTGTAAGTCAAGTTTAAATTATTTATAAAGGCGAATCCTCCACAACAGTATCAGCACAATAGGGTATTATACAGCACTTCCTGAGCTGTATGCATGGCTTGTATTCAATCCTGCTCTTATAAGTATGGAAACTGCAACTCTTCCATCAACAACCAGAAGTTCTAACAAGTTGAGCAATATCAATCGAAACACGACATCGCTCTCGATACTGCAAGGAGATTACAGCTGAATTCAATTAAAATGGTTGTTGTTCACCGCGATGATTCAATTTCCATCGAAATTATATTCCAGAAAACAATATTCGAACAGAGCTATATATATGGACTGCAAATTTACATGGCCTACCATCGTGAGTCTCACCTATCCGTGACAAAACGATTAAATTGAAACAGGAAGGCTATCATCAAGAGCTTTTCAGTTCGTACAAATGATTAGTAGACCCTATCATGAAAGTAAACCGTCATGCATACAATGTTTCCAAGCATACCGTTAAACGTGAAAACGCTCAGACTCGCACAGGAAGTGCTATACAAAAGTTTCTGTGTCATGCAGGTACTTGCTATCATGAATACACAATAGCATACATGTCAAGGAAGATCACGTTCCCAATTCGGATCCTATCGGTGTTGAAAAGGGACAGGACCTTATCTGTCTCAGTATTTACTGCGATTTTATTTTTAAAAAAACCAAATATATTGTTGTTGATTTGACTAGAATAACAATAAATAAATTTCGCTTGTTGCTTTTGGTAATATTTCGTTACCTAAATTTGTATATAGTTATACCTCATACATGTGATTCAATGTAAGACTGTTATTGATTCATGAGAGATGTGAAAGAACTATGAAAATGGATATAAAATAGTTTAGTAACACGGGTCTAGGTGTTTGTTCGTCGTCGAAACGTAAACTAAATATTTACATTTTTGTAAACCCCCAAATCGAAAAGGGCTGATGAAGTTTAATAATAATATTTTGGACGATTCGATGGTTTGATAATAAGGTGTTGCTGGAGTGTCCACACTCCACAGATTGATGTATAGCTGAGATATGCTGTCTGTAAGATTTGAATCTAAGGCTACATTTAATATTAAATATGGAAGCACATAAATAGGAGATCTGGCCTATTTGGAATTCAGTATTTGCTCTGGCAGAATTTATACGATTAGGAGTAATGATTTGATATGTCTGCGATCAGAGTGTGGGACTTTCTGCAAATTGTAAGGCATTAGCTATCAGGGTTGTAATGACTCGAGTCATGACTCGACTCGAGTCAGACTCGAGTCAAGATTTTTCGATGACTCGACTTGATTCGAGTCATTTTCTCAAATTACGGAAATGAGTCGACTCGACTCGAGTCAATTTGTGTATTGACTCGACTTGGACTCGAGTCATTGCGCATGACTCGAACCAAGTCATATGACTCGTGATTCAGCCGGCCAAGACCGACATTTCATTGTAATTTCGAAGAACAGTAAAGTAACAACTCTATTGGGATTACGTCTATTGGTACTGGTACTTGAAAATGCGACCAGAAACTGTTAAAAGTGAGGAAATTAGTATATTAGAAATGCGAACCATTCGATATCACCAAACAGAGTTATAAGAGTGGCTTTAACAAGACTTTAACTGGAAACTGAGCAGTCACCACAATGACTTGGACTCGGACTCGAGTCATAATACCATGACTCGGACTCGAACCTCTGCTCGATGACTTGGACTCGGACTTGACTCGGTGGTGAATTGAAAATGACTCGACTTGACTCGAGTCACAACCGTAAAAGTGAGAATGACTTGTGACTCGGAGCTTTGTGACTTGGTTACAACTAGGGAAAGTGTGAACCTCTGAAAGGTTCGGGTTCGTGTGAACGCGAACCTTTTTGAAAGGTTCTGTGTGAACACGAACGTGAACCTCGTGACGTCATATTGCTAATTCCAACCCTACCTTTCAATGAAGTGATAGCCTATATTAATGTACACGATACCTAGCGAAGACTCCGGCCACATAATGTCGCATTGCTGTAGTAGGCTACATATTGGCGTTTTAAACGTCGCTAAATGTATCAACCGCGGTTATCAAAGGATATATTAATCTCATAAAATCAATACATTCCGTCGCTTTGCCAACAATTTCGACGAGGACTTACCATGAAATATAAGCTTACGCCTCAATGGTCTTAGCCAGACCGGACAATGTGTTCGTAGTCTGAGTATTGCTACATTGATGTTGAGCAGAGTGTAAAACGGGTTTCTATACTCGCTACCGATACCATAAACAACAAGTTATATAGCAGTAGCCAGCACCTTAATCGCACGGATTTGGTTTTAATGATACAGTAAAGATATGAAGTCAAGATTGACCCCGTACGCCCACTCGATATTTTACATCAGAAAACGATATCAATGTCATTGATTGGTTGAATAAGCATCATTCGCTGACTACGTATATCGCTCGTGATGTTGCGTGATTGCGGGTCAAGCTCACAGCGGAGAGTCACTAAATATTCAAAACGGAACGCTGAATATTTCGAGAAATTTTTGGTAACAAAAAAGCAAGTAAAAGTTTTAAGGTTGTCATGGTGCATGCTCGTTTAGTGTTGATTTTTTTATGCTGCCAGCGCCATGCATAGAGTGACCCGCAGTTGAAATGCAATAAACTTGAACCAAAGAGATCTTATAACGAAGTGCAAATTACAATTTACCAAAAAGGTTCACAGTGCAGAACCTACCAAGGTTCTGTTGTGAACGCGAACCTCTAAATTTCCGAGGTTCACACACAGAACACGAACGTGAACCTCACGTTCACACCATCCCTAGTTACAACCCTGTTAGCTACACAACAAAATCACGGGCGACAAGTAGCAATATATACTACGCTAATGCAAAGGAAGTTCACATCTTTGAATCTGCATGTCTCACTGAAACCGAGCAACAAATGTGAAATGATTTGGAACTTCATCAATCATCGTAACATTCAATGCAAGTCATTCAGTGCTGTCAAATTAATTGCAGGTTTAGATTTTCATAGCCTCTTTTGCAGTGTACTTGTGCGTCAAGGATCGTTATGCAGATGTATTGATTGTGTCACTGACACGACGTAGATGCTGGGGCACATTCATACCATTCCATCTGCGATGACGCAAAATAAAAATCTTACTTAAAATCAGCGTTCTCTATGCATTGGCATTTTAACTCCTAGGTTTTGTCTTAGCAGCAAATAATTATGAATCACTGCGTAGTTGTGACGATTGTGGCTTTGTGCATTAGCCAATGGTTGTCTCCCAGCGACAGTTTTTGTCGATTTCGGAGATCCAGAGGGAAAGGCGGATGGACATGTTTCTGGTAAGTAGTGCGTATGCTTTATTTTACCGCTATTGCAACTGCATTGACTACCGTATTACAATTGATATTTGGCTTCATGGTGAATGTTGACTCGTAGCCGATGTGGCCAGGAATTACGATAATGCCAAATGCTCCATCGCTCTAGAAAATTTGTTTTTGCCCGCGTTATTACAAAACAGAATGGAGTCAATACCAACTGTACCCGCTGTAGCATATATGTATGTCTTAGACTCGTAAATTAAAGACGCTATTCAACAGGGACCGTGCTTTTTACGACAGAGTGCACCGGCAAAACGACATTACCGATCAGGTATAGTTGTGTTTTGATACATTTGCGGAACGACAATGATTTTGCGATCACAGCATGTCTCAAAGTACACGGAATATAATGCAGAGAAGCTATCAAAGTATACACGCGTTTATGGCTAAATAGCGCCCGGTAAAATGTGAATAAACGGGATACATGCAGCATACATCTTTTCATTACAGGATACCATATTGGATGAAGAGTTTCAGATTCGCGATACTCCATAGTGAAGGGTGAACATCAGCAATGGGAACAGTGAAATATATGCAAATTTTGCTAGTTATCCATCGTTGAAAATAAAAACATATGCAGCTACAGCCCATGCATGTCGGCAAAACCGAGGTTTCGTGATAAAGTGCAGCTTTTGGACCGTTTTCCCACCTTACGCTGTAGAGTTATAGTGGCGACGAATACTTTCCCACATATTATTCGGTACCTCATTGGCTCTTTCATATCGCGCGAATAGTAAACTTTGCTGCTGGTGCTCAGAGTGTACCTCAAGTATGTCATTTTTGGAGACCAAGGGAACGACCTGTTGTTGACTACCATTTCGCTCCCACGCGTCAAGCCCCACACTCTTCACCGACATTACACTGGCTGGAGAATCTTCTTCGCCTACACTGGCTGGAGAATCTCCTTCGCCAACTCAAAACGGGTCGTGGGCCATTTTTCTAACTTCGTAGATGTCGCGGGCCGCATATCGAGATAAAACAGGTCACACAGTTTAAAAACCACGTTTTTCGAAATTTACGTCAGTACAACGCCGTGCTCTCTAACATATGGGCCACTGGCATAGTTGCAACAAAAGAAATAATATTTTTAAAAAATATCATGATCCTCAATCTCATTCTAATTTGAGCTATGAGTTGCGCACGATAACTAACAATACTTTACAGAGACTTACGAATCGATATTGGGGTTACCTACTACCTAGACACGATATTTGCTGGAAAAATATCGGTCCTAGGAAAGCTTGATCTTGCGGGGAAGCCTTAAGTCGTTTTCTAAGCGTTTTGCACTTAGCAGTTTCTGGCCCACTGCACGTCAACGCAATATGCCGATTCATATCAGCTAATGAGGAATAGTGTTGTTGGTCACGTAAAATATCTTAGTTTGAACGGCAAGAGCTATATTTTTAAATTGAAATCAATTTCGGTACGATAAAACGCTTTACCAAGCGTACTTCCGACATCTCAAATCAGGTCGAGGGCCGCAGAACATGACCTTGCGGACCGCGTGTTGGTGAACCCTGATCTAGCTATGCTCTTCCCCGAAATCTGATCCGCCTGATGGGTGTCTTAAAATAGTGGAAGTGGGCAGTCCTATATATAATTAGGTCGGCAGCAAGAAAACAAAAGACTGTCGGTCTCGTGCGAATGACCAACGTAGTCTAAAAACTCCATGAATACCACAAGCAACAACAACCACAACAGCTGACGTTACATCCCGGACAGTATCTTCTCCAGATACTGTCGATTAGTGCACCGCTCGAATTCACATGGCTAGTAGAGATGTACTAATCATGGTTTTCGGGATCCGGATCCAATCCTGGTCGATAAAATGGAACCCAGATCATATTTCCGTCTAAAATGTTGAAATCCGGTTCCAGAAATATCATGCTCAAGGTTGAGCATCTATTTTACCCTGTCGTCGTAATCTTTCTAATTACACTTCGGCGATGCATTGCAATTTTCCATCAGGGATCTTTCGAAATAGTGGTGCAATTTTCCATCAGGGATCTTTCGAAATAGTGGTGCAATTCTAAAGCCAGCTAAGTCCAAGTTCATACAAAATATCGCAGTGAACAACAGGAAGTCACTTTCATAATCTTGAAATTTAGAATCCTGACATGAACCGGATCGAGCTGAGTGGCAAAAATGTGAATCCGGATCCCTGCCAGATTCCTGCCAGAATCCGAAATCCTGGCCCCGTAAATCTCTAATTACAAGAAATAGCTTCAGGTCCGCGGGCACGACACGGCCGATGGGGGTAATGCTGATCTATTGTGCCAGTACATATCATTGCATTGCATCGCCGCTCTGACTCACGTCAAGCCATGCCAGAGAAATGTTTTGCGTTGTAATTAGGGTTTGCAAACTGCGGAGTGGGATTGACCACGCCGGTTAAAATGAATTTGACGTGGAAGTTGTGGCGTAAGCTTATAGTCGAAGCCAATTGGACCATAATCGGAATGTCAAATGTCAGGACTTAGCTAGGTAGATGGTGCCATCGGTTCGACGACACCTTAACCAACCAAGGCGATGGTGTTGCATTAAATATTGCATTGCCGTTATCACACCGTCAACATCCTAACCCAACAGTTTGCAACCTTTTTGATAGGCAAGTCAAATGTACATTGTATATAACTCTGTGTACTATGAATGTACAGTACACCAGTGCTCTTCAACCGGGGTTGTCGTACACCCTAGGGTGTACCATAATTTTCAAAGGGTGTACCACTCGGATGGGGTGTACAGCGGTGTACCAGATCCACATTATGATGAACCGATCTTACGATTAGGGCTGGGCAAAATCGAGTACCTGAGTGATTCGATTCTGAATCACGTATTATGCTTCGAGTCGATTCGAGTATTCGAGTATCACTCATTATGACGTCACAACAACATGTACTATGTCAAAGTTCAAATATGTGCCTTTTATGCCACTACAAAGAACATAACGCATGTTATCCATCACATTAAAGATAATTTGGTATTTTTTCAACCATAACGATTTCATTGCACTTCTTGACAATGTTACGGGTTGATCCTGACTTCGAAAATGTGTTATTTCCAGTAACATTCGTAGCTTTGTGCTCTGTCTCGTATGCTGCGACACGGCCAATCAAGGTTTCAGGCTTCCTCAGTGGAAAATAGTGTCAAAACTATATTTCTCGTTAGTAAATTAACTTTCAGTTGCGAGGACCGTATAATTTCAGTACTCGAAAAAATCGTGTTTTACTACTCGACTCGAATCATTCAAATTAATACTCGATTCAGATTCGAGTACTCGAATCATTATGCCCAGCCCTACTTACGATGACTATAGCTATCACAAAAATACGCCAGTTTATGCTTCAAAACAGAATGACTGGATGTGTAATATCGTACAATGTGATGTCATAAGCAAATGTTTCTAATTATTCAACCTTTGGTGATGGACTTATTACTTCCTTTCGAGTAGAGCAGGGTGTAGTTAGCATGTGTTCAGCTTGCGATAGCTGTCTGATGATTCTCGAGGAAACCGCCGCTAAATCTCGGACATTTTGAATTTGTGCTTCCTGTGGCCAGCTTATGAATAGTGCAGAATACATAGCCTACTTACGCATGCAGCCACGGGGTCGAGTTTGCGAACCACTACGTTAGATCGTGGTCCAGTAACCTCGAGCCCTTATTCGTATTATCATTTACTATACGTTGCAGCCTTGCTCAAATGTCCATCCTTATTTCTGTTACGTCAGGGGTGCTCAACCTGCGGACGTACGGCCTCATTCAGCATAACCATAATTTTGCGATCTTCTACACATATTTAAATTAGCGTGTGTTGGCGGCCGTCATTATGTAACCAATTGTTGCTGGTTCTAGTCTCGGCTCTGCCATGTTTCTATGTGTCGGAGGTTTAGGCTCCTAGTCGCCGACCCCCTGTTAACGTAGCGTCTTGAAAAGCCCAGAACAAGAGTTAACCGAGCTTCAAAGTCAGCAGCAAAGTCCTGAAAGTGGACGCACGTTAGCGAGAGAGAATGAAGAATGGGAGTGCGCGTGCAAGCAAAAGTCGTCCTCATTGCCCAAAGCAAAAATACTAAACTTTAGGAAATGCACTGTCGTGGCGCACAAATTCTAAACAGGCGATTATCCCCACTATCATTGATGTGTAATAAAATATTATTAGTAAGAATACAAACAATTCTGGTGGGAGGCCAAGAAATAACAACATGCAACTAAGTGATTAATAGGAACCGCAAGATGCATCATCATTAATATTGTACCCAATATTTTCGAAAACACCCTCCATCAGCTCCATGGGTTAATCTGATCACGTGAGCTGAGAATTAATAAATTTTTGACAATAATATGTGAAACTACCAACATTTTCGATGAAATCCATTCAAGGGGCAAAATTTTCGCGCTCTGCGCGACTACACACATAATCCTAGTGTCTTTTCTTGACATTTTTACTCGCGATTTTGGTACATAAATTATATGTTGTAAACCTGCTGGGATGTTTTGCTTCTACAGTAAGAAAATTTGCGCATTGCATATCTCAAGAAATAAGTGAAGGCACAGAACACCACACGGGCTCTCCGTGGTGTTAAGCTCCCAGTATCAAATTTCATAGGAGCATTTGTCGTCCATGCGCCATGGCGAATCCCCGTTGGAATCCGGACGTATTGTATATGTAATCAAAATGCGGCCTTTGGCGTTATCGGTGTATTATACGGTCAGGGGTGTACGAGTTTTGAGAAAATATTAAAAGGGTGTACCACTACGAAAAAGGTTGAAGAGCACTGCAGTAGACTATGCTTTCGTGTAGTTGCAAGGACCACCATGCTGTTAAGACTGTATATCGGAGATGGAAAGACAAAACTCAGTTTTATATGACTCCTCATAACTAGAACCCTGCCGATATCTGATTCTGGCTCCGATGCCGATCAAAGCGATGACTAGTATCTTACCCAATAACCCTGATATATTCTGCTGATATGAGAAAAATATGGCATCTAGTTTAACTCGCATTTTTAAAACCCTCAGGGCATTTATTAAACAGCTGTGCAGCTATTGTTATGCTTGGACATGAAGTAATCTGGAAAGGCTGCATCAGAACACATTTAAGTTACCATATGTCCTCATTGACGGATATTTGTCCTTCTTTTTCAGGAAATGGAATATGTCCTGCTCTAACGCCTAAATGTCCTTCTTCTTTGAAATTCGTCCTCCTTTACAGCTTTTACAGTTAGACTAATGGCCAGGGTCAACTAAAAACGCCATAAATCAGTGGTTCTCAACCTTTTTAAGCTCGCGGACGGGTAAAATTTCAAAAAATAATCGGCGGACCGGTGGACTTTCAAAAATTGAAATTAACCCAGGTGTAAAGTATACCATCATTTTTTTGCAAGTATATGGTGCTAGAGAGTTATATTTTAGGGTTTTGATCGTATATCTTCAAGATGGCTTATTATGTGGTTTTACGAGAGTGAGTTTGATAAGTCGGGGTAAAATTGCCTTGCCCAGAGCAATGTGCTACAGCAGAGAGTCGATCACAGTCGTGCCGGAGGCCGCGGATCCGACCACGCTAACTCAAATAATATTCTTCTCTTCGACATAATCGAGAGAACAAGTGTTTCTGAGTCGAGCCAAGCACCTTGTCGTGCTACCTTGCTCATTGCCCACTACCACCAGACGTAGGCTACTCTGGCCAATACGAATGCAATGCGCCACACGACAACGGACAACAGCTATACCTGGCCATCCACAAAACTAAGGCCGAAAAAGCACCTCGTCAGCCCACCCCCAACCCACGTCGGTCTTGGGCCTCTCACAGGGTAATAAATCCAAGACCCCACAGTTGTATGGATGTTTCACCAGTACGTGTGAGCACACTCCTTTTACTGAGTGTAGGTGAAAATGTTAACAAAATTGAAGCTACCTAATCGCGCCTAGTGCGAAAATGACTGAATCGGTCAATAATATTGATAATTACATGCATATCGCTATAAATTTTATATCCTTTCACGATTCCAAATTGGTATTTCTTCATTGGCAAATAATTTTTCTCTATGGTATGGCATTTGTCATGCGGGGTATAGATTGCCAGGAAAGCGAGATTAGTCGCCAGTCATTTAGGCGCCTATGGACAATTAAACATGTATATTAGGGTTACCATACGTCCTCTTTTAAGAGGATTTGTCCTCTTTTTTGAATTTTTTGAAAGTGTCCTCGGAGGACGCCCAAATGTCCTCTTTTTTAAGAAGTTTGGCTAAATATATGGCAAAATAGGCAGTGAAGTAACGCTCCGCCGGGTATTCCGGGAGCTGGGCCGGCAAGTTGACCATTTTTTTAGTGAACCACCTGATAATGTGAAAGAAAAACCTGTCTTTTGGGCACTGAGCGAGAACGTTGACCTGTTTTTAGTCAACCGACTACGATATGGGAAAATTTACCATTTTCAGGATTTTCCTCCGGTTTTGCAAGTCTGAAAATTTTGAAAAAGTGTCCTGTTTTCAGATTTCTAAAATACGGTAACCCTAATATATATATTGAAGTTTTCGAACAACAAAGGTCAGTCCTTTTCGGTCAAGGTTTTCCCTTTGCCGAATTTTTGGCACACTTTCACGGAGTCCCATATTAGCCCAAACTTTATTATGTGTTGGCGCGTTGTAGCGCGGTAATGGCTGACGGTGAAATACGTATAAATGCTAAATCATGCGCGTTTCTTGGGGAAGGACAACCAATAATCAAGACATTTGGTGACACCAAATCGCGCAAAGCACGAACAAATTGAAAAAAGTATTAAAAAAGTACTCTATAATTTATGTTCATTCACATAATAATTTTAGGCCCCTTCAAGCTCGGCTCTGCTCTAATTGGAGATTTGGGGTACGACAGTTACGTAGGGTTACCATATTTTGGGATCGGGAAAGGAGAATACTTGCACCAAATGAGAAAAGTTAGTTGATCGAGACTGAAAACAGCTGGTTTCGCTATTTTTGCTGCAAAATTTGGTGAGTTGACTAAAAAAAGGTCATCACTTTCGTATTACAGTCATTGCTATTTAGCGTCATTTATGCCCGTTTTTACTGGAATCTGTCCATTATCCTACCTGTAAAGAGGACTGAAACGAAAACGAATGATCGCGGTTTAGCGAGGCAGTTTTTACTTGTCGCTCGCATGTCTTCAAATGACACTGCTTGAACTTCAAGTCAAATCAAATATGTTACCTCATGAAGTTCTGAACCAGTTTAAAATTTGATGTGTTAAATATTTTATCAATGGACAAGTCTTCATCATATTGCATCATGAAATTGAGGTATAAAATTGGACTATACCTGGCGGACCGGCAGGAAAGTCGTCGCGGACCGGCACCGGTCCGCGGACCGGCGGTTGAGAACCACTGCCATAAATGACGCGAAATACGTAATGCGGACAATCGAACAGGTCATTCGGGAGTTTCTTTATTTAGTCAACACAACAAGATTTCCCGTAGAAATAATAAAATCAGCTCTTTTCAATTCCGGTGATTTATTTTTTATGATTTAAAAAAAAATGTCGTCTCGATGCCGAAATATGGTAACCCTGGGTCACATGTAAGCAGAAATATAGTCAGTAACGAAGTACTTTTATTTGCAGAGTACTCAAGCATAGATTCACTCCATATTTACAATAAAGTCAGTCTCCTTTGTATGATTTTTAACAACTTCGACTTGGGAGTTTTCAGTGTTTCAAACGAAACTATAGCCTAATATAACTACTTTTTTATCTACTTGGAAATCCCCACTTTTATACTGGTATTCGGGTTCAAAATTACGTCGTTATTTATACCAACCAACGTTGACTACTTCTTCACCCAAGTCTGCCTGTATCCTGTAAGCTATAAAATCATCAGTGCGTTATGATATTTGATTTACACGACTCCTATATACCTCCCCAAGGCGAATTATGAATGCTGAGGCATTATTTTCGACTTTTAGCGGATATGCATCATCATAGGCCATTTATATGTACCGTTGTGAACTCGTGCCAACCAGCAATGGGATGATTGAGGTGGTTCATGTTACCAGTTGGTTGATAATAATGATGACATATCTTCCTCATATCAATAATTTTTCTGACCATTTCATATCATCCTCGGGATTTGGCGGTGAAAATAGACCCGATGAAAGAAAGCACTCGCAAGGAATGGGAAGAGCTAGAACGAGCCACGGTATATGTCCTATATGTTCATTACATCGCATGGTGTCTCATCGCATTGTGTGTGTCTTGATCAGATGAAAATATAATCTCCAGATTATTGATTATTGTCTTTCCATACAATTGTCTTCACTTAGCCCAGTAATACGGCAATGCGCGTTATTGCGGAGTGCTGTTAACCACAAGCTCATTTGCTCTGATTACGTGAAATTGACACTGTTGCGACAAAAGATATCGCCTCTAGTCTGGCGAATATATATTACTGTACTTTACCTGCCTGGCAATATATTTATCTCTCTGATCCCGGATTTGAGTGCTGCAAGAGTCCATATCCGATTTTTATCACTATCGTTTTCTGGGGCTCTTTCAATGTAGTTCCAACTTATCAGTGTCACATTCATTTTTCATATATCAGCAATTTCATCATTCAAACTCTATCACAGGCCTTTATCAAGATGTAAATGCGTGGAAAAAGCATCATTTTCTCTTCAGGCATGCCTGGAACACAATATTTGGTCATATCGAAGTGTTGAAATTTTTCACCGTAAATACTATATATTCAAAAATGGTCGAAATTTTAATTTAAGATTGCATGGCCTTTACTGGTCGGAATTGACCCAAATTTGGTGTGCAGCGTTTTTCAAGCAACCTGGCAATTTTATTACTAAGCGAGTGAAATTCGGAAAAAAAGTTATTCTTGAACAACTCTAATGAGCAGCTCTTCCTATCAACATATGTTTGTAATTGTTCCTGTCAGTGTGGTACTCACAGCAGAATCGCTAAACGACTATACATTAAAATAGCCCTAAAATCGCCAAATAGTCTAATCATAAGAATCCATAGTTGTTTTTATTTCATATTTTCGTGATCTGAATATTATAAACTCCGCAATAAACATACGTTATATCATATTTGGCATCAGTCAGCGGAACGAACCTAAATGGTATAGAAAAGATTAGTACACGTGTTGAAGGAAATAGGAATGTAGTACTCTTACCCCCTGGCAGCGTTGTTCATTCGAAACGACGAAGGGACTGTATCTGCTCTCTCACTAAATCGTTCTGCTGGACAGGAATTATGACGTCATAGTCTAGAATGGTATCCAGGAGTACGTGCCAAACATAATATAAGCAAACTCTTAGCGAAAAGTGCATGTATTCGCTGTTCACTCGCGTATACCACTCATGCTATACGGATGTGAATATGATACACCCGTCGTACATAAAATGAAAACGTACCTCAAACTTACACCACAGTACAAATCAAATGCAAAATCGTAATCCAAGTTATGCTTGCACATCAGAGGTGGTCAGTAACGAGGTATTTCTACTTTTTCGAAGTACTCAAGTAGTTTTCCCCTACTTCTCGTACTTACTCAAGTAGATCTGATTTTCGCTACTTCTACTTCTACTTCGAAATATTTTGTGATCTACTTACTTACTTTTCGCTATTTTCAGTTTGTCAAGTAGAAGTAGTTTAATCCTCCACTCGGGAAGATAGCCTGAGGAATTTTCGGGGCTGTTTTCATGGAGCATCAACGTTTTATTTTCATAAAATTTTAGTAAAGCCCAGAATATTCGTCGCGCTTCGCTCGCAGTGGATACGGGGAAACCAGTGTGATTTCACGATAGTATCGGTGAATATAATTTAGGTAGCGGGTTGGCGTGATTCCTTTAACACCGCATTGTCGCCCTTCGCCATATCAAATATTTCATCACAGTATATCATATTATGGCTCATCATAACGTTTGAAACTAATGTTTTGCAATCTAGATTTTACTATCATATTGTGATCTAGCAGTCCATGGCGTGTTCTAATCTGAAAAAGTGGACTCTGACTTATTTTTAGTTTTGGAGAAGTTTTAGCATACCAACCTTCGAAACTTTCTGGACTACAGACATGAAATGCATATTCCGCTTTTAGAAATAGTATTTATATTTCACTTTCAATTCCCGGTTTCATATACTTTGAATTTTAATTAATATCAGTTCTTTTGTCTGGATAACATACATGTTGAAGTATAAAAGCATGTGTAGTAATGACCTTTAATTTCCGGAAATAAAGCTACACACTACATGGCATTATTACGATCCCCATATTTTTTATTGACCTTTACAAATCGCGCAAAGTGCTTGCACAGTATCCTATACAACTTCTCCGTATTGCTCTTCGACTAAACTACGGGCCGTATAATATGAGAGAGGGCACCATACCATGATAGTTTCTAAAACGTGCTGTTCGAGTAAACAGAGGATTAGTGTCGCATTTCCATATTAATACTATCATTTCCATCTAACGATGCGGACGAATGCTTATGCTGTCGAAAATCAGATACCGCCTGTTATGCATCAATATGAATCAAGCTCGGTACCTTTCGCATAGCTCAATTTGCACTTTTTGACAATCCATGTGAACGAATTACGATCGTTTTCACAACTACTTACTTACTCGAGTAGATTTAAAGTCAGTCAATTCTACTTCTACTTCAAGTAGTTTTAGGTTGCTATGGAAGAAGTACTTCTACTGGTACTTGAGTAGATTTTTTTCGTGGCTACTTCTACTTTTACTTGAGTAGCTTTCTTGAATACTTTGGCCACCTCTGTTGCACATGCACATAAGGACATAAGAAGTTATGCACGTAGACACGTAGGATTTACTGAGATGTAATTACGCGTTAGGTTCTATACTGTCGTGCACCGCATTTTCGGTGTGAACAGAAACTCTTTTGACAAGGATTGCATTCTACGAAAGTTTTCTTTCTTAATATATGCAAACATAAGACCTGTGCAAGATCTCTTTCTTTATCGTATCCAGCTTTTGATCCGATGTCTCTCCAGCCAGGGAATCCTCCTCGACAGCGTCTGGTGATTCTTGTGAAATGTCTGCGTCTTGAATAAATACAAGATTTCAGATCATCAATATGTCGTGCCTACAGGTAACCCATTCGCACAGTATTTTGACTGGTACAGGAGACTCGACGAACAACCCTCAACTATTATATGCGATGGAGGGGGATATTGCTGTAATGTTGATTATTGACAAACCACCTTTCCAATGAACGAACGATGACCCTGCATAAAGGGAGTATGAATAACACCGTGAAATTACGATAAAATGAATTTATGAATACGTATGATTTAGACCTACATATTCAGTGATAACCATAGTGTCTTAGTGACTCTACGTTACAGCTTAGTTTTCAATTAATATTCAAGCATTTTAAGACTGGTGGATATATTTGCGTATACACACAATACATGTCATCTTGAAGCTGATTACACAAATTTGTAAAGGTATCGCTGTCTATAGAGGCATACCTAGAGCATCTTCTAACTCTTGAACCCCAGCAATTTGCAGGCTCCGCTAATACTAACAAAACAACCAGCAGACAAATAACATTAGCAGTATTCATAATTGCAATTAGAATCTAAGAGTAAATATTCATATAAAATGTTTCTTCAAATAGAAGTGAAGAATATGTTCGAGTGTCACTATTGTCATATGTGTCCTTAATCAATGTATGCACATTCAGATTGAAAGAATACAAAAGATTAAAAGGTTGCACTGATACCCACAAATGATTGTAAATACTAAAGATACTGGATTAAAATTATTTGTAAAGTCCATAACGCTATCCGTACAACAGTGGATTGTTCAGCACTGCACTCAGCTGTATGCATGGCTTGTATCCAATCCTGCTCTTATAAGTATAGAAACCGCAGTTCCTCCGCCAAAAACCAGACGTTCTAACGAGAGGAGCAATATCAACAAAAACACGATATCGCTGTCGATACTGCAAGAAAATTGCAGCTGAATTCAATTGTAATGGTCGTATTAACCGCGGTGATTCAATGTCTATCGGAAGTATTACTCAGAAAACAATATTCGAACAGAGCAATCTGTATGGTCTGAGAATATACATGGCCTAATATCGTGAGTTTCACCTCTCCGTGACAAGACGATTAACATGAAACAGGAAGGCTATCACAAGACCTTTTAAGTTCAGCATACCGTTAAACATGAAACCGTTCAGACTCGCACAGGAAGTGCTATACAAAATTTCATGTGTCATGCAGGTACTGGCTATTATATATTCACAATAGCATGCATGTCAGGAAGGATCACGTTCCGAATTCGGATCTTTTCATCGTTGAATACGGACCGAGCCTTATCTGTCTCAGTACTTACTGTCATTTTTTTTTACAAAATTAGACAGATTATTGTTGATTTGACTAAAAGAACAATAAATACATTTCGCTTGTTGCTTTTGATAATATTTCTTCACCTGATGTTGTATATTTCATGGAGAGATGTAAAGGACCCATGAAAATAGATATAAGAATAGTTTAGTAACCCTGGTTCAGGTGGTTGTTCATCGTTGAAACGAACAATAAATATTTACATTTTGGTAAACGACCAAACCGAAAAGGGCCCAGGTTTAATATTAATATTTTGCACAATTCGATTGTTCGATGATAAAGTGTTGTTGGACACTCCACACTCCACAGATTCCTTTATAGCTGATATGTGCTGTATGAAAGACTTCAATGTAAGACTACAAACATTGTTGAATATCGAAGCACATAAAGACCCGATCTTGACAACATGGCCTATTTGGAATTCAGTATTTGCTCCTGCGAAATTTATACGAATTGGAGTAATATTTTGATAAGTCTGTGATCAGAATATAGAGCAGTGGTCGGAAACCTATGACTCGCGAGCCATATATGGCTCTTTTGGGCAAAATGTATGGCTCTTTGCCAAATGGTTATTTTTGTACCTAAGTTATCAATATTGCAGCAACTTGTCAGTAAATTTTCACCAGGGATAGAATAATTTTTTTCGTGGCTGTATAAACATGACTCTGGGAGGTCAAGATAGTGGAGTATTCAGGGATAGGGGTTCATGTCCCCTTTTAAAAATCCTCAAATTCAAGCTGTTTTCGTGACGGCGAGCAATACCACTTGCGAGTTCGATGCACCCGACATCACGCGCCTCGAAATTTCGGATTGCACGATACGTTGATTGATCAAATGATCAAAGAGGATAGCAGACATTGCGACGCCTCTATGACAATGCAGTTTTCAAATACACATTGTCTTGCTGATCTACGGCGTGAAATGAGCTTCCTTGGAAGTGACATTCACAATTACAGCGAATTTCGTAGCTGAATTACACGGCCGTGTCTTAAAAATCTTCGACGTGGATTAAATATGCACGAATTCTGAAAATCCATTTCCATAAAGATATAGGTGGTGGCGAATGTAATGATAACGTGTAACGCTTCCGACGACACCCGTGGTATGATCGCAACAGATATGGCATCAGAATTGAGAAACAGCTTTTAAATGAACATATAACGAACATGTCCAGTCACTTCTATCTAGCAACTCATTATGGAATTATTCTGGAATAGCTTGTATGTATATCACAGGAGATAGTAGATTTTTGCGAACAAATCTTTTCCAAAATATCCCTAACAGAAATATGTTTGAATCATTATGCTATTGGCAATTAGGCAATTAAAATGAGTCCACGGAGTAGGGATAAAGTATTAGACGGCCTTCTGTTTATGTGAGTCCCGAAGATTTAACAGTTACGATTACGAAGCGAAACTGCCTTGTGATTTATTTAATTTAAAAAATACAAATTAGATTACCAACCATTTTGCAAGTCTGGCTGTTTCGCGGACCCCCGGTTGAGAACCACTGATTTAGAACTTCAGCAATCATCGTAACATTCAATGTAAGTCATTCAGTGCTGTCAAATTAATTGCAGGATTAGGTTTACATAGCCTCGTATACGCAGTGTACTTTTGCGTCAAGGATCGTTATGCGGATGTATTGATTGTGTCACTGACACGACGTAGATGCTGGGGCACATTCATACCATTCCATCTGCGATGACGCAAAATGAAAATCTTACTTAAAATCCGCGGCCTCTATGCATTAGCATTTTAGCTCTTAGGTTTTGTCTTAGCAGCAAGAAAATTATGAATCACTGCGTAGTAGTGACGATTGTGGCCTTGTGCATTAGCCAATGGTTGTCTCCCAGCGACAGTTTTTGTCGATTTCGGAGATCCAAAGGGGAAGGCGGATGGTCATGTTTCTGGTACGTAGTGCGTATTCCTGATTTTATACTGGTATTGCAACGGAATTGACTGTTACAATTGGTGTTTTGTCTTCATGTAGAATGTTGACTCGTAGCCGATGTGAACAGGAATTACGATACTGCCAAGGGGCCATTGCCCAATTGCGCTAGAAATATTTTTTGACCTATATATTACAAAACAGAATGGTGTCAATACCAGCTGCATGTACCCGCTGTAGCATATGTGTATGTCTTAGACTCGTAAATATAAGACGCTCTTCAACAGGGACCGTGCTTTTTACGACAGAGTGCACCGACAAAACGACATTACTGAGCAGGTATGGTTGTGATTTGATACATTTCCGGAACGACAATGATTTGGCGATCACAGAATGTCTCGAAGTACACGAATTCTAACATATCGAAGCTATCAAATTATACACGCGTTTATGGCTAAATAGCTCGCGTTGAAATATGAATAAACGGGATACATGCTGCATACATCTTTTCATTACAGGATACCATCTTGGATGAAGAGTTTCAGATTCGCGATACTCCGTAGTGAGGGGTGGATATCAGCAATGGGAACCGTGAAAATATATGCTAATTTTGCTGGTAATCCATCGTTGAAAATAAAACACCTATGCTGCTATGCATGTCGACAAAACCGAGGTTTCGTGATAAAGTGTAGCTTTTGGACCGTTTTCCCACCTTACGCTGTACAGTTATTGTGGTGACGAATTCCTTCCCACATATTATTCGGTGCC
This sequence comes from Botryllus schlosseri, assembly GCF_051294905.1. NCBI lineage: Eukaryota > Metazoa > Chordata > Ascidiacea > Stolidobranchia > Styelidae > Botryllus > Botryllus schlosseri. The sequence goes on along the minus strand of NC_137247.1, from coordinate 7,062,007 downwards.
TCATTGGCTCTTTCATATCGCGCAAATAGTAAACTTTGCTACTGGTGCTCTAAGTGTACCTAAAGTATGTCATTCTTTTTGTGCCCAAGGGACTGACCTGATGTCCACTACCATTTCACTCACACGTGTCAAACCCCACAATCTTCAACGACATTACACTGCTTCGGGAATCTCCTTCGCCAACTCAAAACGGGTCGCGGGCCACTTTTCAAATGTCGTAGATGTCGCGGGCCGCACGAATTCAATATCGAGTTAAAATAGGCAACACAGTTTAAAAAACACGTTTTTCTAACTTTACGTCAGTACAACAGGCCCTCTCTAACATGGGCGACTGGCATAGTTGCAACATAAAAATAATAATATTTTGTTTAAAAAATATCTTGAATATCACTTTCATTCTAATTTGAGCTATGAGCTGCCCACGATACCTGACAATACTTTACAGAGACTAAAGAATCGATATTGGGGTTACCTACTACCTAGACACGATATTTACTGGAAAACTATCGGTCCTCGGAAAGCTTGTTCTTGCGGTGATGCCTTAGGTTGTTTTCTAATCGTTTTGCTCTTAGCAGTTTCTGGCCGACTGCACGTCAACGCAATATGCCGATTCATATCAGCTAACTCTTCCTCCATGCAGTGCAATGCTAATTCCTCTGACGAAACCGTATCAGCCATCGAGGAATAGTGTTGTTGGGCACGTAGAATATCTTATTTGGAACAACAAGCGCTATATTTTTTAATTTAAATCAATTATTAGCTGACCCCGTGGGACGCATGTTGGTGATCCCTGATCTAGCTAGACTCTTTCTCGACATCTGATCCGGCTAGTGGATGTCTTAAAATAGTGGAAGTGGGCAGTACTATATAGTATATAGTTAGGTAGGCAGCAAGAGAATCAAAGACTGTCGGTCGCGTGCGAATGACCAATGTAATCGAAAAACACCATGAATAGCCTACCACAAGCAACAACAACCACAACAGCTTCTTCAACAACATCTTCTCCAAATACTGTCGATTAGTGCACCGCTCGAATTCACATTGCTAGAAGAGATGCACTAATAATGGTTTTCGGGATCCGGACCCAATCCTGGTTGATAAAATGGAATCCAGATTATGTTTCCATCTCAAATGTTGAAATCCGGTTCCAGAAATATCATGCTCAAGGTTGAGCATCTATTTTCCCCTGTCGTCGAAATCTTTCTAATTACACTTCGGCATTGCATTGCAGTTTGCCATTAGGGTTTTTTCGAAATAGTGGCGCAATTCTGAAGCCAGCTGAGTCCAAGTTCATAAAAATATCCAAGTGAACAACAGGTAATCATTTTCATGCTCTAGAAATTTAGAATCCTGTCCTAAACCGGATCGAGCCTAGTGGCAAAAATGTGTATGAGGATCCGATCCAATTTGAGAAAAATTTGCCAGTTTCCTGTCCCGTTAGAATCCAAAATCAACATTCGCAGCCCAGCGGATTATGGTTCTCGGACTCCGTGCTACCATGACGTTACGTCACGAAAATAGTCGATATATTTTTACATTTCCTACGAAGTATATATGATGTCAACTCAATATTATCGGCGAACCGATTCGATCGGTCTCTTTTCGCGAACAAAAATTCATGTTATCGAACATATTTTGTCAAAACGATCAAGTGTGAAGTCAGTATGTGCATATTTTGGTGCTTTTAGTCCATTCTCGGTGCAATATCATAATATGTGTCTCGTTTAGACGTGAAGCCATGCCCCAATATCATGTGACTTTATATCCAATGTTTCCTCTATATTAGGGTTACCATATTTGGAGATCCGAAAAAGGGGACACTTTCAAAATACCGAGAGCTCTTGTACCGACTAAAAAACTGGTGAATCTGAAAAAAAATTACCAAAACTTCTGAGTTGACTAAAAAAAAGGTCATCACTTCGTTTCGACTCCCGAAAAAACACTTTATTTACGATACATTTGTGGTGTTGACTGAAAAAAGGTCATCAATTTGATCGACTCTCGCATTACCCATTTTTCTACAATTCTGCCTATAAGTCTACTTTTTCATGGCATTTTAATACTTTTTTCTGAAAATAGAGGACAAATACCCTTAAAAGAGGACGTATGATAACCCTATCTATATGCTAACGGCGCGTGCGCACTGCTGATACGGTCTCCTCGCACAACAACCCATATCCAACCTATAATGAAAATGAAATAAACGCATAACAATCCATTCAATGTTATTTTGCGGTTTTATGGTATTGTGCTACGTCAATTGCAACAACCAGAAATTCTTGTACGCATCACTTGAACGACCAAGTACGTCATGCGTAGGCTATATAGCCTGGCTTTTCTGGGCGTGTTGGCGACTGCTGCATGATGTAGAAACCATCTTCTGGTTTTCGTCTCTATCGGTTAGTGACGCAGACGTGTCTGATGCGTCTTTAATATTGATAGTGCTGGTCGTCGTCATAACACCGTAAAGCGTGATACGATTGTAATTTAGGCCTTTATTTCTGTTAGGGCGCTCCATCGTTAAATGATCTGACGCACGCATATATATGTACGTGTACGCGTGGAGAGTTGCAAGTCACAGTCATAGCGGTAGCCTTGCATGTACGCTTGGGTCAACCAGCGACCTCCAAAAAACCTTGGGAGTAGCGACATGGCATCGATCTCTGACGAACGGCGCGATGTGAGCACGTAAAGGCATGGCAATACAAGAGGCGATGTAGCTAGGCAGGCACGGTTTAATGCGCTCGGATCAGAACGTATCTCTCTAAACCAGTCCGGAGTCAGAGGAAGTGATAGCAATCGTAGTTCTGACTGAGTTACTTTCGTACCGACTCCGAAAGTATACATTTTATCCAGGTCGAGGCCCTAGAGCCCCCGATAATCATTCTCGAATGTTAAAATTTGGCATTGTGACGGCCAATCGCGTCGCGCAGAGCTATAACGCACATATAGATAGTTCCTCTCGCTTAGCATACTCCGCCTGTTGCCTCGGCCCCACAAAGTCAGTAATATAGTATTATACATGTACTTTATTACTTGACTACGAAAATTTGTCAATTTTCATCCGTCTCGTCCAGCATCATCGCTTCGAAATTAACTAAAGCGTCTCCCTGAAATATAAAATAATAATCATTCAGTAAGTCAGACGGTGAGATGGTATAGTGGTATAATCTAGAAGTGCAACACCAATGGGTTGTGGGTTCCAGTTCGTCCGAGGTCGACTCCAGAATTTCTCCAGAAGTGTTGGAGGTTTATCTAGGCGTCTCCTGCCCATCTCATCCGCGTAAACGGTGTCTTATAAAAGCCTAGAAGTGAGCCGTGCTACAAGTAATTACCTACGGAATAAAAATAAATAATATCGGCCTGGTGTTCATGACCGACCATAGTAGTCGATAAACACCATGAATACAACTACAAATGCTTACAAATACAGTCAGCTATCATCCATTGGGTATACGGTATTAAGGGAGTCAGTCGTATCTATATAAATCATACCAACTTTAGCTTCTAAATGGAGAAGCACATTCCTTCATTGCTCTTTATTGCTTTCATATTGTTTCAATTCATTCTAATTAGTTGGGGGTAGTATGGTACGGAATGGAAAGCAATATCGAAATGGAATATGGAAACGTGCATTTATGCACGATAAGGAAATATTTCCCATACTTACATACTTTGACAGTTGTGCCAGTGCCATGACAAACTTTTGATTTGTCATATATATTGCAAACAAACATAAATTACTGACAATTCCCTGTTTAAATCTCGAATTGCGGCTAGGAATCAACCATGCGATCGATATAATTTTGAAAATACTAATAGTGATAAATATTCAAATCGGTGTACTTTTAAAGCGAAGGATATTCGACCGCTGAAACCGTCCACCACCGTTACATCTCGAGTATCGAAACTCGCACTGAGCAAACTACCAAGAAGAGTTTCAAAATCGTAGAATCTGAGAACGTGGCAGTGACGTAAATATTTATGATTTGATCTACTTCGCACGGATATAGACATCCTATCCGTATCATTCACAAAAATAGAGTCCTGTCAGTTCTTTGCGACTGAAGAATGGATATAGCTGATGTTAACTAATGAAGCTATATAATGAGTATAGCCCCTTTATGGGGGGGGGGGGGGTCGTGCATTCCATCCGCTATTATATCGTGGTAGCGATGTAAAACACGATTTTGAGTTATATTCTGATGCGTCAATACATTTGTTCCGTGTTATGTTCGATTTTATTACAATATTACTGCCACCAGAGGGTTCGCACACTGGTATTTCTTATCACGGGTCTATATTGTTTTTGTTTTGATTCCTAAAGTATATAATTTATCATAAACAGTCCTACTTGACGATTTGTTTCCAGTGATTGGACAACCTATTTCGCTGACATACGACACGAATACATGGTGAATGGAATTGATAGGGCTGTTTATATGGTAAAGTCCATCAAAAATATTTATCATGTAGCCACGGAATATTCCCACACATTAAAAATATACTGCCAGGCATATTGGGAGACTGAAAAAGTATTGGGCAAAATGAAATAGCGCTTCTATGGCATGGAACATCGCTAGTAAAGTATGGAACCAGTGAGGCGGGTATGGAATATCGGATTTTCCCTTTCCACGCAAATGCCCTCCCAGTGTTGGGAACAAATCACTACCTTCGGGTCATAAGTCAACTTGATTCATTGCACATTTTAAGTTGAGTCAAGTCAAAGTCACCATTTCTTTGGAGGTGACTCGAATCAACTCACGAGTCAAGTCACAATTCAAGTCAGGTTGCATTTCCAAAGTACGATACGTTTTATTTCCGAGATGTATGACCTACAGAATGAGTCGCCATTTATTTTGAATCGCGGAACGATTGTAAGAGTTAAATATACAGGCAGAAACACGTTGTATCGCTCACGCATACATACAACTTCTGAACTACGTAAGTAACTGTATAGCCTGAACCTCAGAAAACCCAGCTGCATACTCATGCAATGCAATTTAGGCCTGCGCCAATTATTGACGAATAACATCAACTTATAAACTATATTCTCTTTGGATTTATTTCAAAAAAGGGTTTGGTTAATGTGAACATTGACCATTGTGATCATTCTATATAGCAGATTATTTGTTGTTAGAATACTATAACTCACTGCTACTTTCCAACGCAAGCTCTAAGCTCTGGTTACTTCGTTTGCGGTCAATTTATTGATGATATAAGTAGGGAGGGTTAGTGAAATGCACAATAACTGAATGATTGGGCGCTCTCAGAGGTGACACCAGCGTATTGCGAACAACCCGAACGTGTGCATGATACAGCGATTTTATCTGCGCCGATTTCTTGATGACTTGAAATTTTGGTTTGAGTCACGAGTCAATGCACATTTCTGAGACGCCGAGTCAAGTCAAGTCATTTTTGCCACGTGACTCGAATCAAGTCAGTCGTACGAAAACAGCGAATCGATTCATCCAAACATTGCAGCCTATACTAATATCTGTAATAAGGACTCAATCTTTGTGATATAGGTGTGACATACCTCTAGGTCCTGATCATAATCTTGATTAACATCACCTGGCCATGCGCTCACGCTGTAAACAAAGTATATGCATTTCTTACAGTATGACATTACATATAATGCATAAAGATGGCCTCGTACTCGTACATCCCCTGGAGCAGAGGTGGGCAATTATTTCTCCCGGCCGGCCAAATGTGAAGCGAAAAATTCGTCGGCTGGCCGAAACAAAAAGTCAAGTCTATATGTTCTGCGGCATGCAGTTCTATTTCTAAATGAAAAGCGGCAAAGTACATTGTTAACACTTGTTGCTAAATAGATGGATTATTACTAGGCCGCGTCGCTAGCTGTGTGACTTGGTAAAATAGCCTTGCGGTTTTGCTATCTTAGCTAGCAGGTCCGCATCGGCCGAGTGTACGTATTCACTGCAGACATGCATGGGGTGATTACTTCTAGAATGTATAGTCGATTGCGATTACGATTATGATTACACCGGACAACAAAATGAAAATATTTTTTAGGCAGAACATCTGGGAGTCGTTTCTGGAGTTTTTGAGGTTGCTGATTACGAATATCACATTAGTTGTGTCAGATTGGCTCTTTGTCATAAGATATTTATGCACATAAAAAAGCCCAAAATTACTGTATTTACCCTTGAATATTTCACTTGGTAGGAAGAAAATGGTAGTTTTTTCCAATTTTATACTGCGCATTAATAGATAATTTCAATATGCAATTGAATAGTAGGCTACATTCATATTGAAATAAACCCGAATATTTTCGGCTGACACTCGTCAGGGGTAATTTTCAGCAACTAGTAGAAAATTGGAAAGAACATTGTATATCAATAATCGTATCACAAAATATGACGTCACTGCTGTTACGGTCCTGATTCTAGTTACAAGTCCCGCTAACATAGTGTATCAGCGGATGGCTATGGCGGCAGATCCAAATATGTAGTAACGAATACCGAGACAACGATTGGTGGAAGTTTTAAGTAGGCAGGGTGGTGATTATTGTCCCGCTGCGAGAGATCGCTGGTATCTGGACTGGAGTGCATTGATGACCTGATGTATGGGATGGCAGGAGTTCTTACAAGCACACTACTTATGTACTACATGTTCATCAAATAGCTATTTACAGTATGTAAATAATTCGTTACACAATGTGGCGTAATAATGAGCAGTGGGGTTTGAAAATCCGACGTTTCTGCTATCCATAACCTGGTATAATACCGCATTGCTCACGAATCTTCATCAGTTGACGTCATGGTTGTCAGCGTTGTAACCAAGTCACAAGGCTCTGAGTAACAAGTCAATCTCACTTTTATAGTTTTGACTCGAGTGAAGTCGAGTCATTTTCAATTCACCACCGTGTCAAGTCCGGGTCCAAGTCACGGAGTAGAGTGTCGAGTCCGAGTCATAGTAATTTGATTCGGGTCCGAGTCCAATTCAGTGTGTTGACCGTTCAGTTCCGAGTCAATGTCATGATAAATTCACTTTTTACAACTCTGTTCGGTGATATCGAATGCTTCGCGTTCATAATATACTAATTTTCCTCACTTTTAACAGTTTCTGGTAGCATTTTCTAGTACCAGTACTGACAGACGAAAAAATAATAGTGTAACAACTTTACTGTTCTTTGAAATTACAATAAAATGCCTGTCTTGGTAGACCCAGTCTCGAGTCACATGATTTGGTCCGAGTCGTGCGCAATGACTCGAGTACAAGTCGAGTCAATACAGAAATTGACTCGAGTCGAGTCGAGTCATTTCTCAGTTTTAAGAAAATGACTCGAGTCAAGTCGAGTCACCAAAAAATCGCGACTCGAGTCAGTCTCGAGTCATTAAAAACCTGAAAATTGTCCATTACGATAACGATTACTTTGGATTTCTTTAGAATGTAATTGATTGCGATTACGATTACTTGAAATTGCTGTAATCGTCGTAATCGATTACGAATACTAATCACGACTACCCCATGTCTGATTCACTGCATGATTTTTCTCATAATGCCGACTCATATTATATTAATCAAACACAGAGACCTGTATGGTATTCACTATAAACAAAAATACCGGTTCACGGCTGACTTCAGTAAACAAATATTTAGTGCTTCAAATCTTGTCGAAATGCCGGCCTGCATAGTCGCATCTTTCATTGGTTGACTTAACATTTTTGTGAGTAAGGATGACCGCTAATCACATGCACTAATAGCATTATTTTACGAATTAGGATTTGGAAACGTATGACGTAACAGTAACAGGTAACTGTTTAGAGCACAGGCCGCGCGGCGTATATGTATAGAGAGAGAGAGAGAGAGAGAGAGAGAGAGAAGGTTACGTAATCACTGTACAGAGTGTACATAAACTACATTTTTAAGTAAACGCAATATCAGATCATGAGTTACAACTTATATTTTTCACTTCTCCCAGCATTTCATACATTTGTAATTTGTAAGGATTTAAAATAACATAAGTAATACAGTAAGACTTACGTCGGTATCGGTGATAGTGAAAATCTCTGTTGGATCATCACCGGAACTCGCGTCTGCGCTCCTACACGAACTCCCCTCCTCCTCCGTGCTGATGTCAAGCGCATAAAACAGAGAGTCACAAGTAATAAACTTAATAGAGCGGTTTTCATTTTATGATCTGTAACGCGCCATGAAGTCTAATCAATATTTTTACTTAAATCGTGAATGATTGAATCCGCCAGGTTCATATAACCATCACTTTTCCGGGCGGGTACTTGTATGGAAACATCTCTGACCGCTTCCGTATACCAAACACACCGGGTCCTCATGGAATATAGAAAAGGGGGCGTTGACTCAATGACCTGCCGTTCCGTCGCATCGGCATCGTCCAAATAAGTCAACGCTGCAGACAAAAGTGAATTGTCTGTCATTCACGTGCTTAAATATCAACAGGAAGAGCACTCCATATCCTTCGCCAACGCCTAACGTAAACGGCGTCAGGTATCATTAAATGAGAGGGCCTCGAATTCATATGGTTGATACATATGGTTAATATCACTTTCGCATGAACGCAACACATCACGGCTATAGCAGCGGTTTGTTAATTTACTTGAGCGATTGTTTCGGGAAAGTATGCTGGGTGATGTTGCAATACAGAAATAATTTGCGACAGAGATTTAATCACTCACTATCGCTATTCGTGCTTCTATGATATCACCACACGCGCGCGATTCCGCACTTCTAATAAGTCAGTGCTAGAGTAAAACATGCAAAATTATCCGAAAACATGGTGTCCCTTGCGTATATTGGACACAGCATATGCTACACGGTGGGACTTATTATTAATTTGCGTGTTCTTGGAAAACATATCACTAAACTTTTATATGATGATCTTGTGTAATAACCAGGGTATGGTGTGGAACGGAACATTCCATACTCCATACCCGACTCCATCGTTCCATACCATACGCACAATTTTCCGTACCATAGCAACATTTTTCCATACCCTATTTGATACTTTTCCATCCTTTCGCAGTTTCTCAGCCCCTCAGATAATATTATATTTTTGATGCGTGGAAATTTTCCGGCATTTATATTCTAATCATTTTAGATGAAACGGGCAACTTGGACTAGGGTTACCATATTTTGGAATCGGGAAAGGAGTACAATTTTTCTAAATTTCCAGAGTAAAATCCGGAAAAAAACGGTAAATTTATCACGACATTGTGGATGGTTGACTAAAAATAGATCGCTTACGTTAGAACCACGAATTTCCTATTTAGCGTTATTTACGCCCAGTTTTACTCAAATCTATCCATCATCTTAGCTCTAAAAGCTGTAAAAGAGGACGAATTGCCAAGAAGAAGGACATTTTCAAAAACCTGAAAACGGAGGACGTATGGTAACCCTAATTTAGACAGCCCTGATGCACTAATTCTTTCCCACTGATTTCTCTGTGTCATATGCCAGCGAATAATACCGATCGTAAAATATATACGCTGTTTAGGAAGGAACCACAACAAAAGCTCATGACATGTAAAACTGTTGTGGCAACGCACTGGTAGCAGCAATACATACGATACATCAGGGGGGCAACATACGGCCCGCGGGCCGGATCCGACCCGCGGACAGTTTTTCGCCTTACATGATAATTTGGCCCGCGGACCCAGTCTGATGAGATCCCCCACTACAGTACTTGCTTACTACGTCAAATTTTAGTGACGGTATTTTATTATATACGTGAATGCGCATTGCGCGTGTACAGCGTGCGAGAGTGGGACTCAAGTTTATAGAAGCGAGATTACTTGCATTATCGGCATTTACAAGATGTGCTCAACCCTATTGTCGTTTGTGGTAATCATGCTGTTTGTCGACAACATTGGTGATATACACGAGGCTGATATTTCTTATTTTTGATTCATTCCGTAATCGCCGACTCAAAACGGGTCACGGGACACTTTTCAAATTTCGTAGAGGACGCGGCCCGCATGAATTCAATATCGAGATTAATTAGGCCACACAGTTGAACAACGACGCTATCTCGACACCTACTTAACCCTAATGAATTGATATCTAAATTTGTGGTACCAGGCTTATCGAGCGCCTTGAGATCTTTATTAAAGGATTGCACCGTGTGTTGATTGATCAGATAGCAGCAGACATGGCGGCGCCTGTATGACAATACCATTCTCAAATCCACATTGTCTTCGTCATTGCTGTCGTTAAAATACATTCATTAAATATGATTTATGCCTTGTATATGTGGATAAATGGGCGAATAATGTGTCGATTCAGCAATCCGGCCCGCCAAGTACTCAATGTTCCTATATGCGGCCCGCCGACTGGAGAAGTTGCCCGCCCCTGCCATACATGCACATTTCCATATTCCATACAGACAGTTCGTTCCATACCATACCATACTTTCATACCATATCATACCATGCCCTTATTATAACGCGAGCGGCGTTTTTGCCACATCCAAATATCCAATTGCCTCAATGATATATATAGATATATCTACAAATTCCAACAATATGGTTTTGTCGTGAGGAGAAATTCCACCACCTCTGGAAACATGGCACAACTGTGCATGTACAGCCTATAGTTTTTTCAGTAACCCTTCAAGTTGACTGTAGAATATAATTAATAATCCGTCGATTGTCGAACCATACCCCGCTTCTTACTTCATTTACTCGTAAGCAACTCACGCATTTCGAATTACTCGAGCACTGAAATCACGTCATCATTGAAATTGCGATAACACGGTGGCTGGATAGTTCAGGAAATCAGCAACTAGAGAAGGAGTGAACGTGAGGTTCACGTTCCCGTCCTGTGTTTGAACCTCAGAAATCTAGAGGTTCGCGTTCGCAAAGAAACCTTGGTAGGTTCCATACTGCGAACCTTTTTTCATTTATTACATTTTCCCGTCATTATAACATCATTGGCTGAAATTCTTTGCATTTCATCTTCGGACACTATCTGCATGTCGCTGGCAGCATAAAATAAATTCCTCAATAAGCGAGCATGTACCGTGACAATTTCCAAAATTTCATTCGCTTTGATACAAAAGTTTGCTCGAAATATTCAGCTTTCCGTTGGTGAATAATTAGTGACTTTCTGCTATGAGCGGATCACCCAATCATATAACATAGGCTTACCATATTTTGGAAATGTAAAAAGAGGACACTTTTTGAGAAATTTCAGACATGCAAAACTGGAGAAGAATTCTCAAAAACCGGTAAATTTTTCCCACTTGGTGATCGGTAGACTAAAAAAAAAAGGTCATCACTTCTGCTCAGAGCTCAAAATAACGTTTTTCACTCCACATTGCCAGGTGGATGACTAAAAAAAAGGTCTTCTTTTCGCACAGAGCTAAAATCACCGCTTTTCCCTCCGAAATACCCGCCGGAGCTTCACTTCTGCGCTAATTTGTGGCATATCACTCGCAATTTCCTCTAAATCTGACCTAAATTTTCAAAAAAGAGGACAAAATCTCAAAAAAGAGGACAAAAGGGCGTCCTCCGAGGACACTTTCAAAAAAGTCAAAAAAAAGGACAAATCCTCTTAAAAGAGGACGTATGGTAAGCCTAATATAACATCAATAACGAAATACACTGTGTAGCCTACATATCGGACATAGCCAGCGAATTGTGCTTATTCAACCAATCGATGAAATTGATATAAAGAATCCATCGTTGTCTAATGTAAGAATTCTACACTCTAAAAAATCTGGTAGATTTACTGGGAAATCTCTGTAATTTTGCAACGAATTGCCGGTAGCTGCCAATAACTGTGCGTAGCTTGTAATTCTACATTTTGATATGTAATATTACCTCAATGTAGCTCTAAAGTCAAGTTACCAGAATTTCTTCGCAAAATTACTGACAGTTACTCGTTACTGAAGTTCACCAGGCTATTGGCAAAATTGATTAGCTTGAAAATCCTGCAGCCAATGTATACGTGGAAATGAATGTTACTGATATCATTCTCGTGGTGATTTGACCTTATTCAACCTCGTTCGCGAGACTGGGGTCTGTCATACGGAAATTGTTGGCCCTTGTAACTATTTCAGTATAGTACATAGTAGGGTAAAAGAAACAACTGACATCGTAGATAGCCACTATATTATATTATAAGGCTGTGGCTATACGGCCGGTCTCGCTGGTTACATTCGTTGTCTGCACGGATAGGACTGATGAGTTAGAATATCAGTTTAGGATGTATAATATTGTTCGGGAAACTAGAAATATCAGCACCGCATGCTAAGTTGACCAGTTGTTAATGGCGAACAAGGCGACCTGTAATAGCTTACATTAGGTTACCGTTACGCGTTACTGATTTTTCTGAGATGCGTACTAAACAACCAACGCACGACTGTGACATCACAAGCTGCGTCTGCTTAAGTAAGTACGGTAAGTACTGACCAAAGAATGGTACTGACAACACATGGAATAAAGATCAATTTATACGCAATTAGATGGGAAAGAAAGGGACTAGATGTAATGATAACTGTTTCTGCAAAAAAACGACCTAAATCAAACATTATAACGCAGTGGCCAGTAAATATTATCGGTGGCATGTCAGCGGATGAATACCACTTAATTTGAAATCGTCGAGTGTCGTATCGTCGTCTTCTGGCCATTATTGAGATTTGAGCAAAGGGTGGAGCGAAGCTTGTTGTGCTTGAAGAAAGTGGACACGATCGTTGAAGATTCCTAGGAATGCTGATTGGGATACGCATCGTAAAAGGTACAGTACTGCATAGTATTCGTTACCGTGAATATCTACGACTGCGCACACCACCGGGATGGCTTTGATTTCATGATTGAAATATTTCATTCGCCGCATTCTCTGTTCTATTTTGGGATGTTAGTCGACCGATATACTGACCTGTGACACCACATACTCTGCCGCGGAGCAGTTGAAACTGTTGGCATGTTTATGTCATTTTTGGGCCATAACATAGAGTTGTTTCCATCCACTGCTGGATTTGTTTGGCACACATGCCACCTCAAATGAGGAACCTTTTGCTTCAATACATAAGATCAGTGGTTCTCAACCTGGGGAACGCGAGAAATTGACTAAGTCTGTATGAATTCTGACTAAACGTGTTTCACAACCATTTTCAGAAGACGATCGTTGAAGATGAAACTTATTTCGTATTCAAGAAAGCTCGCCAAATTCAAACTCCAGCAGTTGCGCTCAACTTCATTTAAGCAAATTTGTGATATTCTTTGAAGATTTAGAGGAATTCCCACGTGTAAGTCATTCATTACTTCATAGCTTTGGCAGTAGCCTAAAGCTCGTTGCACTGGGTAGCTGTTGTTAATAGCTGGCGAACCGAACTGCACTGCGTAAGACAGACTTAGATGCAATACAGGTTTCTCGGTTTCGCCCTCAATTAAGCTACCCTATATCAACACAATTTAATTCAATTCAATTCCAAAACTGATCAAATTGGGCATGGCAGTACAGAACGACGCCTTGTTCTCTGTAGTCACTACCAGCATTAGGGTTAGTCTCAGTGCAATCTACCTTGAAACAAATTGATGTCCTGTCCAATGTTTTTTTGCTATATTCAAACAAGTTTGGGGAAATTTGTCAAAAATGTTGAAGACTGGAATACGGATTTAAACTTGGCGTAAGACATACCATATGTATATTATTAGATCAGGGATGGGCAACCTGCTGCCGTAGATGGGAATTTGTGCGGCCCCCAACACCTAATTCAATTAGTATGTGTTAGCATCCGTCGACATTCAAATTGAAATTACTAATTCATTCCCAATTTTTTTAGAGATTTTAATTATTCTTGAAATTTTCTTCGCGCTCCACGCCATTCAACATAAATTAATATTTTGATTCTAATATAGTAGCGCCCTTCTAAATCTGACCAGGAATCAGAACCATGTGCTCCTCACGAAATAATTTTTTTTATGGTACATTTGGGCGATTTCAATATATTTCCCCTACAGATACGATGGACAATCCTAATCGGGGGTCAAGAAATAACAGCATGCAATAAAGTGCATGACTAATAATAATTGGCCCACACAAAGATGCAATATCATTTATAACTTGCCCGCTGCATTTGATAAAGTAAGTCATGAATCTCCGCTATATCATGTAAAAGGCGGAGCCGTCACCACACAGTGTACCAGTACCGGTAGGGGAGATGTGGTACCGATGGATCACTGGGACCGAAAATACTTTGAAAATTCTCTATGATAATTCCATGATTGCACTCCGTAAACTTGTCTACAATTGCATGCTGGCAAAATCTTTCCTCACATACAAAAAAAATCGACGTGCGCGAGCAATGGGGTCTCTCACAGATGATTTTTGTTTTAGGGGGTGTAAACTAAATTTAGATCGACATATACATTTTTCTTTGTAACCTTCAACACGAAAAAACCAGCAATCATTTTTATTGTGAAGTGTAGGGCTTGTATCAGGCTATATAATGGCACCTATTAGTTTTTTCAGTACTTTCCTTGAGTGGACTTTTTTCGATTTATGTATAAAATTCGTAGGGTGGGGACCGATGATACAATAGCCAAATCAAGCAAAATAATCAAGCATACTAATCACGAAACAAATGAAACATGCTTACGTATAGAAAATCTTTATGTAATAATTGCATATGATGTTTTATCGCTATAACGAGGTATTTGGAAGTCACACTGTCGATTTTCATGCAATATGTATGTACCCTCAAATTTATAAGTCCGAGCCTAAATCGAAACGTGATTTTATGACAACATTCGAGTTAATATTTATTCTATTTTTTGACCGTTACGACCAAACATTCTTCTTTGGCTTGCTGTAGCTTAGATTATAATACTGAGAAAGAAAAGTAGTGACATTTGAGTTTTTTAGGGTATATGTGTCGTAGGTCCCCGGGTCGTGTGTCATTGGACCCACCGGGTGGGGACCGATGACACGTTCGAGCAACAAATTTTGAAAGTCCATTAATATTTTTTGAGAAGACGGATATTCATGTATATGTGCGCGATAGGTAGAGCTTGTATCAAAGTGCTGAGCCAGCAAAAGATCTGCTGTTTACGGCTGAACATTTCAGGGTCAGCGATCATTTTTCGATTTTTGATCCATCGGTACCACATCTCCCCTACTTCAAAAATTGTTATATTTTTGTTACCCTATTTGTCTTAGTAGTAGTATTATAATGTCATGTCTAGGTTAGGAACTTTGCTTAATATAGTGACTTACGCGTGAATTCTTTTTAGTGGAACTGCAAGATACTAGGTCCACAGAAGGAATGAGGACGAGAAAAAGAAACAATTGGAAGTTTGGCCGATGGTGGGAGACCACTCGTGTTACTGCATGTCTCCTAAAGAAGAATTAGACCTCCAGCAGCAATACTTTTCCATCGACAATCTTCTCATCGTGAATCATGAATGAATATACAGTTTGTTCCAATCTCGTTTTGGGGGTGTGAAGAAGCTTTTGCGATATTTTAGCATCGGGTTGCTTTGCGATAGGTATGGGATGTACGTGAATTTACAAGCTGGTATGTAATCCTGATTTACACAGACAGCATGTATGTAGGTGTAGGTAGTCGGTAAAATTACAGTGTGAGTGGCAAATATACAGGATAAAATGTAGATTGGATATACCGGAGGTGATTGTAACATTACAGTCTGGCGTCTAAAGTGAGATTACCGGACGAGTGTAAGTTAAATTTACATTGACTAACGGTAATGTTAAATTACCACGAAATGTCTGGCTTCCGTGCTTCCAAATATTTCGCGGTAAATCGAGGTTTTTTTTTACAGTGTAGCAGGCATACGGGATCCATCTTGATTTGATATGTTTGTTGTTTCATAAAACTAAATCCGTTCGATTGGGGGGGTGGTGGCTACTGTATAAATTGTTTATGGGGTAATATCGGTAGCCAGTATAGATACCCATTTTACAATCTGATCAATATCAATATAGCAATAGTCAGACGCCGACTACATTGTCCCATCTAGCCTCGACCGCTAAAGCGTTTAATCTTAAATTCCCTTGCAAGTCCCCGTCGAAATTATTGGCTAAACGACGAAAGATATTGATTTTATGGGAAAAATATATAATTTGATTGATCCGGTTGATGTGTGACCTGTCGCTAGGTATCGTGCACATTGAGATATTACTTATTTACTGAAATGTTGGGTGGAATTAAAAAAATGACATCACGTGACGTCATAGGTTCACCTTAACGTTCGCGTTCACATGAACCAGAACCTTTTAGGGTTTCGCACCATCCCTATAAGCAACTCTAGTTGTAGCTGTAGCATATGTATGCACGTTCTTTTGCCGCGATAAGATGTTATGTGACGGTGCCGTAGCAAGATGGATAATTGTTTTTGATTTTAATTCTATGGCAGGGGTCTGCAACGTTTTCATAAACCAGATGAGACGGGTCGCGTTAGGGTTGCATTTAAAACAAATTGTTGTTTGGGGCACTTTGTTTAAAACATGTCTTCAACAGTGTTTTAAACAAAGGTATTTTCCAAAAAATAATACTGTGTATATTTAAGTTGTATAATCATGCCATAATTGTGTAAATACTTTCCAAAAACCTGTTATATGAGCCTACGGACAACGATTACCACTCGACATAGCTGACCTTTGGGATGGTGTTAACGCGAGGTTCACGTTCGCTTTCTGTGTGTCTGTGAACATCGGAAATTTAGAGGTTCACGTTCACAAACGAACCTTGCTAGGGTCTGCACTGTGAACCTTTTTCATATATAACAATTTTCGCCTCATTGTAACATCTTTGGTTGAAATTTATTGCATTTCAACTCTGAGGCCACTATATATGCATGGCGCCGGCAGCATAACAAAAATTTTACTTGCTTTGTTACAAATGTTTTCTCGAAATATCCAGCTTTCCGTTTGTGAATATCTAGTGACTCTCTTCAGTGAGCTTGACCCGCAATCACACAACATCAAGAGTGACATACACCACATGGAGGTAGCCAGCGAATGATGCTTATTCAACCAATCAATGAAATCGATATCGTTGTCTGATTTCGAAAATCTAGCAGGCATACGAGGCCAGGGTCAATACTGACTTCATATGTTTATTGTATGATCAATCACAAATCCGTGCAATTGGGGAGTTGGCTACTGCTGTATAACTTGTTAATGGGGTAATATCGGTAGCAAGTATAGAAGCTCGTTTTACACTCTTCGCAATATCAACGTAGCAATATTCAGACGGCGAATGCATTGTCCGGTCTGGCGGTTAAGGCGTAGGCTTATATCCCCTTGCAAGTTCTCGTCGAAATTGTTGGCAAAGCGACGGAAGATATTTATTTTATGGGATTATTATATCATTTAATTGCCCGAGTTGATACATTTGGCGACGTTTAAAACGTCAGCATTGTGGCATTATGTGGCCCGAGTCACCGCTAGGCATCGCGCACATTAACATAGGCTATCACTTCTCTGAAATGTAGGGTTGGAATTAGCAATATGACGTCACGTGACGTCATGAGGTTCACGTTAGCGTTCACACAGAAGCCTTCAAAAATGATAGCGTTCACACGAAGAACCTTTCAGAGGTCCACACCATCCCTAGCCGACGTATACGATGTGGGATGGTTGGCACCCTCGAAATAGTCTGTTCAGCAGCTATAGTAAGTAGATCATCTAGATCAGAGGTCTCAAACACGCGGCCCGCGGGCCGCATGCGGCCCTCGAGAGCATTTTGTGCGGCCCGCGACGGCATTTTCGAATTTCAAGTATTCAACAATACATTGAATTGCCATATATCTTTTTTAGATATAATAACTTGATGTTCACCCTGAAACTACTATAAACATCACTGAAATCTCAACAAACTTCACTATCACATCAATTTTAAAAGCTACCATGCGGTGGAAGATCAGCTAATACGTCACATTTCTAGTTCATGGCGATTAAACATGACCCGTTGATAATTCGTGACTGAAAATTGTTATTTGGTTTGGTGCGACCTTCCCGTAAAATTACTCGATTTCGGATTGACTGGGTGATTAAATACAAATGTCTCGAGTTGAGTCGGGTCTAACGTTAAAATCAGAGAAGGACTTGCGACTAGGGCTGGGCAAAATCGAGTACCTGGGTGATTCGATTCTGAATCACGTAATATGCTTCGAGTCAAGTCGAGTATCGAGTATCACCCATTATGATGTCACAACACAATGTAATACGTCAAACTTCAAATATGTACTGTTTATGCCACCACAAAGAATATAATGCCTGTTATCAATCTCATAAATGATACTATGGTATTTTTGGACCATACCGATTTCATTCCACTTAGTGACAATGTTGCGGGATAATCATGACTTTGGAAATGTGCGACGTCCAGTAACCTTCGTAGCTTTGTACTATATGTTTCGTATGCTGCAATACCGTCAACCAAGGTTTAAAGGCCTCAACAGTGAAAATTAGTATCGCAACTATAATTCTCGTTGATAAATTAACTTTCAGTGGAGAGAAGCGTATAATTTCAGTACTCGAAAAAATCGTCTTTTACTGCTCGACTCGAATCATTAAAATTAATACTCGATTCAGATTCGAGTACTCGAATCATTATGCCCAGCCCTACTTGCGACTCGGAACGGTGACTTGTTAATCCTACGGACGCAACAATCTACGCAACTGTCATGGGGAGTAGTAATATATCAAAAGGTCTTAGATTGTGTTGCGTAGGGTATGCATATAGCTATCTAATCAGGTCAGTATAGCAACCATTGGCATTCTATGACCCCCGTGACTGATAGTTGGTTACATGCTGGGTGTTGTTCGTTCTCTTTATCCATGTTATTATCGGTGGCGATTAGGGTAGTGGTAAGCTCTACAGCTGTAACTATAGTACACCAATGAATTATTCGCCGATTCGACATTTCTATTCCTGGGGTTCTTAACCAGGGTCCGCAGACCCCATCGGAGTACGAAAGCACCACATCTGGGTGTTGTTGTTGTTGTTGTTGTTAGTATTGTACATATGGTGTTCGGCTACTATATGGTCTTTCACACCAGGTCTTAAGAGTCTGACAAATCCTTCAGCGTCACAACTGTCTGCCGGTGAGTACAACGAATTCAGCCACTGGCAGCAAAATCCGCGGGTCTGATAACAGTTTCGTGGGCTGAAACGGTATGCCTAGATTCGCCGCTGTCGTCTTCAAGTGATCGCGGTGGGTCGAATAGCGTTCGCATTCAATTAAAAAGTGGTCGACCGTCTCGTCGATACCGCACGTATCGCACAAACCCATCTCGTGACATCCGATTCTGCGAAGGTGCCAGTGGAGTCTACAGTGGCCCGTTTGCAATCTTATCAGAATTGATGATATTTTTCGTGAGGATATGTTGCAGCTTGGCATGATTGTTTGCGAAGCAAATATTTCGCGATATTGCGAATAATCGTCTGATTCCATGAATTCATCATTCCATTTTGCTCACAGTGTTTGGCGATTTGCGATCGTACTTCCTTGATTGAGAGCGAGATTTGTTCGACCTCATGATCTGGCGTTGGGCACGCTGCGCCTCTGGCTAGCTGGTCAGCACATCAGGGTGTGGGAGATGCATTGTGGAATTAGGCCTATATGGTGTGGAATATTTTCTTGGTCGATTTATTAAACTGGAAAATAGTCTTCGCGCTACGAGCGATTTTATGTAAACGGGCTTTCTGATTATATTATAGGTATACCACCAGAAATTGTGGTGAGAATGGACAGCGGCTAGGAGAAATCTCATTGGAAATACAAGGGGTACAATCGCTAAAAAGGTTAAGAAGCAATGATATTGCTATGGCTAAATAATGATTATATTAAAGTTGTTATTGATAATAATCGAGGGCAAAATCTAACGCTGATTTAATTTGAATTTAACAATGGCCTATACTTATTACGACTTTATCAAAACCAGGATTAGGCTATACCGCTCAAATGCTTTGATATGAAATCATGCTCCAGTAGATTTTGAAATACTCCACATAAAATTGTTGCACGTCAAAGGTCCACTAGCTGCAATATTATAACCCGACAGTTTTACGATGGCATGACGCATCCTGTCGTATGATGTCTATAACTCATTAATTAGAAAAATTGTGCCCGGCACAAAACAATTTTATTCAAATATTTGAAAATGTGATTTTTGTTCCGTGTCAAGCGAGAATAATGCAATATTAAATTACATTTCCACGATGTTTGTGGAATGCCTGTTTACAAAGTCCCGTCAAATAAGGCCTACCTGGAAATTATACAATGAATATCTCTAAGAATGATAATGCGGCCCGCGGCGTCGTCAAAAACGAGGAAATGGCCCGCGAGCACATTTGAGTTTGAGACCTCTGATCTAGATCTAGGTCACCGGTTCCCAATCTTTTTCGACTCATCGCCCTCTTATCAAGCTCGTCACAAATTTTCGCCACCCAATATTTACGGATTCGAAAAAGTCGACATATATATGCGGGAAATTTATACAATTAACTCTGATCGCTGGTGAATTGACTAAAAAAGGTCATTTTTCCGTGCAGGTGCTCGGAAAAGCGGTTTCCGCGTCTACTTTCCGTTGAGCTGACCTTTTTTAGCCAACTTTCGCGTTGTATGCAGAATAGGCAGTCTTCGCTTGCATCTTTTGACGGTGGTAATTGAGTAAGAAGAGATGTGGTACCGATGAGACACTGGGACCGAAAATACTTGAAAAATTCTTTGTGATAATCCCATGAATACACTCCGTGAAATTGTCTACCATTGCACGCTGGCAGAATCTTTTCTCACATGCGAAACACTTCGACCTGCATGAGTTATGCCTTCTGTTTTTTTTTTTTGTTTTTTTGGAGGGGGGAGGTTGTCTTCATGGAGAATGTTGACTCGTAGCCGACGTGTTCAGGAATTATACGATAATGTCAATGTCAATTGTTGTTGTCCATGTTATTACAAAACAGAATCATGTCAATAGCAGCTGTATCAGGTGTAGCATATATGTATGTTTTAGACTGGTAAATATAATACTCTCTAATTAAAAGGGGCCGTGATTTTTACGACAGAGTGCACCGACCAAACGACATTACCGATCAGGTATGGTTGTCTTTTGATACTTTTCCGGAACGACAATGATATCGCAATCACAGCATGTCTCAAAGTACACGGAATCTAATCTAGCGAAGCTATCAAATGATACACGCGTTTGTTGCTAAATAGCGCTTGTTGAAATCTGAATGAACATTATACGGGCCGCATACATCTTTATATTACAGGATGCCATCTTGGATGAAGAGTTTCTAATTCGCGATTCTCCATATAGTGAACGGTGGACATCAGCAATGTGAGCAGTGAAAATATATGAGAATTTTGCTACTTATCCATCGTTGAAAATAAAAGACTTATGTTGCCATATGTATGTCGACAAAACCGACGTTTCGTGATAAAGTGTAGCTTTTGGACCGTTTTTCCACCTTACGCGGCACAGTTATTGTGGTGAGGAATTCCGTTCCACATATTATTCGGTACCTCATTGGCTCTTTCATATCGCGTGAATAGTAAACTTTGGTACTGGTGCGCAGAGTGTACCTAAAGTAGGGGTGGCCAACCTTTTCAGCCAAAGGGCCATATGAGATTTACGGACTATTGCGCGGGCCACTTGAATGTTGATGACTGTTTTAGTCGTCCGATAGGAGCGAACCGAATTAGGTAACGTTGAAAACAAGACTTTTATTACGACGCTTTAAAATTGATAACAATTATGTCATGAAAATTGTGTGTGCAACTGTGCAGTGTGCACTGTGCATTGATGTCGTGGACGTTCGAGTGGGTCATTCCGGAGTAGATTCGGAGTGATGTGATGACCTTTTTTAGTCAACACAACAATATTTCCAGTAAACATTTTAAAATCAGCTGTTTTCAATCCCGGTAATCTAACTTTTATGATTTGAAAAAAGTGTCCTCCCGATTCCGAAATATGGTAACCCTGGGTCACACGTAAGCAGATGTATAGTCAGTAACGAAGTACTTTTATTTGCAAATTACTCAAGTATGGGTTCATTGTATACTTGCGACAAAGTCAGTCTTGTGTTTATGATTTTGAACTACTTCAACTTGGGAGTTTTCAGTTTTTCAGACGATACTATAGCCCAGTGGTTCCTAACCTTTTTTAGTGTCAGAGCCACATTTCAAATTTCAGAGTACGTTTGGAGCCGCACGAATACATTCATTAGGTATAACAAAGATTATAAAGATTATAAAGTATGAAGGCACGTACCAACGAATAGCAACACTACCATGAAAAAATTCAATTTAATGTCCAACTTGGCATTGGCTTTGAGCTTCAAAAAGTTTGTCAAAGCGAGGCGTCATTGCAGAGAATGCTGAACGCTGCTTGGAGTGGTAATCGGTCAATCGATCGCGATATTGATTTTTGATGCTGGCCGTTTTGCTATAAAGTGCTTCACATACATAAGTTGATCACAATAGAGAATCGTTTTCCTGGGCATTGGTTATGAAGTTGAGATACTTTGCCTCTGATCCTTGATTCCAAAACTCAAGTAAAATCTTCACTTTTTAATAATTGCTTGAGCTCGATATCTGACTGCATGTCTAGCAACTCAAGTTGAAAATTACTAGGGGCAGTGGCCACATTATATGCAATAGGATTTGAAAACATTTTCATCGTGGGCAAGAAAGCATACATTCCGTCAATGCGACGGTTGAACTTATCAATAAAGTTGCTGATAAGCCTGTTCTATGCATCAAATGATCCATTGGTTGATGGTCAGATACCGTTGGAAAATGTGTTGTAACACCACCTGCACTTGAGTCTGGTGGTGAACTGAATTAAATTTGAGTGCCGCATTTGAGTGTGAGCACTGAGCATACTTTCCAGTCTCCACCCATAATTATAAACTCCAGACTCCAAGCCAAGCAATGATAATTTTTTTAATAGGAATTTGATTTCTCTGTGATAAATTGATTTTTTAAAATATTTGTGGGATTTTCAAACGTCAATGGGAGCCGCAAGAAGGCTAGCTGAGAGTCGCATGCGGCTCTGGGAGCCGCGGTGGGGAATCACTGTTATAGCCTAAAATACTTACTTTTTTGCATACTTGGAAATCTCTACTTCTATTCTTGTACTCGGGTTGAAATTTACGCCGTTATTTATACTTCTACTATAGTACCAACCAACGGTGACTACTTCTTTAACCAACTCTGCCATCAAGTTAATAAAACAACAACATTCGCAGCCCAGCAGATTATGGTTCTCGGACTCCGTGCTACATTTCTTTCAAAGTATATATGATGTCCACTCAATATTATCGGTGAACCGATTATATCGGTCTCTACTCGCGAACAAAAATTCGTGTTATCGAATATGTTTTGTCAAAACGATCAGTATGTGCATATTTTGATGCATTTAGTCCATTCTCGATGCATATATTCTCATTCGATAAGTATATCGTCGTGATGGTACATTATCATAATCTGCGTATCTTTTGGACAAGAAACCATGCCGCAAAAACATGTGATTTTATATCAAATGCTCCCTCCATATATGCTGCGGGCCTGCGCACTGCCGATACGGTCTCCTCGAACAGAAAATTTGAGCTGCGCACAACAAACCAAATCCAACCTATATTGAAAATGAAATAAACGCCTAACAATTCATTCCATGCTATTTTTTCAGTTCGAGGGTATTTTTCTACGTCAATTGCAAAACCCAGAAATATTTTTTCGCATATCTATAGCGACCAAGTAAGCTCTGCGCTGCGTATGTACCTTGGCTTTTCTATGCGTGTTGGAGCGTTATGCAGCGTTAGGCATGGTGTAGAAACTATCTACGTGTTTCTGTCTCAGTCTGTTAGTGACGCAGACGTGTCTGATGCACCTTTATTAATGATAGTTCTCAGCGTCATCATAACGACGGAAAGCGTGATACGATTGTAATTTAGGCCATTTTTATGTTCGGGAACTCTATCGAAAAATGATCAGACGCAAGCATATGTGCGCTCTGTAAGTGGAGAGTTGCAAGTTACAATCATAGCGGTAAATTTTCATGTACGTTTGGGTAAACAAGCGACGCGATGAGAACACATAAATGCATGATGTAAAGCTACAATTTGAAGTCATGGTTCCTTGCGCTCGGATCACAACGTATCTCTCTAAACCAGCGGTTCTCAACCTTTTTGTCTTCGCGGACCCCTTTTCGACCGTCGCGGACCCCCTCAAGTTTTCGTTCAAAATTAGCTCAATTATCGTGCAACCGTCAACTGTCTTGTGCAAAGAGTAAATGTAGACTAGTGATAAACAGCAACAAAATGACTTTTGAAAATAACAGCACACACTTATATGTAGTAATTGGGTAGACTTTTATTATTTCAGAGGGATTTTTCCAGCTGTATTTACTTGTCTTGAAAATCAGCGTCTACGATTTGATATGAACTAGTGCGGAAAATCCATGTTCACAAAGATTTATTGGTGGCGAATGTATTATTATCGCGTAGCGACTAACCCTTCTGACGACAGCTTTTGGTGTGAGTTTTTAATTAACATATCACCTCAAGCCTATAGTCATTTCTCTCTAGCATCTCATATTGAAGTTATTTAGTGGTTATATATCACATGAGAAATGCATTTCGTGGCGAGGATTCAATTCCTTCATTAGGACAGATTCGGAAAAAAAATTCAGGAATTTCTATTTCAAACGACCGTTTACTAATTTGCTGAGAATGAAAACTCCAAATCCAAAATGTTTTTCAAACATCTCGAAGTCTCTCGTTCGACCTTACTATCTCCGACATTTCATTTTTCCACAAACCCCAACAAAACATCTCTAAACAGCATGTTTACATCAGCAGGCTATTGGCAATTTGACAAATAAACTGAGTTTGCACGGTCGGATATTTCATCTCAGACGACCATTTCAATGATGTGAGTCCTAACGTTTTAGTTATTATGAAATGAAACTGGCTCATGCTTTTCCTAATTACAAATAAAATAAAAATTGGGTTGTCAATCATTTTACCAATTTAGAGGCGTCGCGGACCCCCTGAAAATGCTTCACGGACCCCCAGGGGTCCACAGACCCCCGGTTGAGAACCACTGCTTTAAACCTTTCCAGAGTCAGATGAAGTGATAGCTATCATGGTTCTGACTGCCTGACTGAGTTACTGTCGTACCGACTTCAAAAGTATATATTTCATTCAGGTCGTGGCCCTAAATCCCCCGATAATCATTCTCGAATGTGAAAATTTGCCATCGCGACAGTCACGCAGAGCCATACTGCACATAAATATAGTTTCTCTCGCTTAGCATACTCTGCTTGTTGTCTCGGCCCCACCAGTGCGGCAATATTATAATATACATGTACTTATTTATTTGATTTCGAAAATTTGTCAATTTCCATCCGTCTCTTCCAACATCATTGCTTCGAAATTAACTAAAGCATCTTCCTGAAATAGAAAAAAATACTAATCATCCCGCCTGTCATCATCCATTGGGTATACGGCATTATGAGAGTCAGTCGTATCTATAATCGTACCAACTTTACCTTATAAATGGAGAAGCACATTCATCCATTTCTCTTCATTGTTTCCATATTGTTTCAATTTTTTGTAATTACCAGGGTGTGGTATGATACGGTATGGAACGCAATTTCGATATGGAATATGGAAATGTGCATGCACGGCTTGATGCGGAAATATTTCCGATACTTTTATACTTTGAGAGTTGTGCCAGTGCCATGAAAAACTTTTGATTTGTCGTGTCGATTGCATGCCAACATAAATTACTGACAAGTCCCTGTTTAAATCTCAAATTGCAGCTAGGAATCACCCATGCGATCGATATATTTTTGAAAATATTATTAATGATAAAATTCAAATCATTACACTTTGAAAACAAAGGAAATTCGATCGTTGAAACCGTGCACCACCGTTACATCTCGCGTATCGAAACTCACGCTGAGCAAACTACCAAGAAGGGTTTTAAAATCGTAGACTCTCAAAATGTGGCAGTTATGTGAATATTTATCATTTGATGTACTTCGCACGGGCACATATATCATTATCATTCACAAAAATAGCTTATCTGAGTCATGTCAGTTCTTTGCGACTGAAGAATGGATACAGCTGGTGTCAACTATATGATAATATGGGGAGATCGTACATTCGATCCGCTATCGCAACATGGTAGCGATGTAAAATACGATTCTGAGTTATGTTCTGTTGCGCCGATACATTTGTCTCATGTCATTTTCGATTTTATCAGAATATTACTGCCGACAGTGAGTTCGCACACTTGTTTTTCTTGTCACGGCCATATCTTAGTTTTTTCTGTTTTGATTCCTAAAGTACATCAAGTATCATTAACAGATATACTTGACAATCTGATTCCAGTGATTCGACAAACCTATGTTGCTGACATACGAAACGAATACACTGAGAATGGTATTGACAAGGCTATTTAAATGGTTAACTTCGTCAAAAATATTTGGAATGTAGCCCACGGAATATTCCCACACATTAGAAATAGTTTCAGCCATATTGGGAGACGGAAAAAGTATGTTACAATATGGAAAAATACTGATATGGCATGGGAAATTGCTAGTATGGTATGGGACCAGTGGAGCAGGTATGGAATATCGATCTTTTCCTTTCCGCAACAACGTCCTCCAAGTTTTGGGAACAAGTCACTGCCTTCGAGTCATATGTCATCTCGATTCATGGGACATTTTGATTCGAGTCAAGTCAAGTCACTTGGTTTTCGGAGGTGAATCGGGTCAAGTCAAGTCAAGTCACGAATCAAGTCACAATTCAAGTAAAATTGCATTTTCGAAATCCGATGCTCACTGCTAGTTTACAACGCAAGCTCTACGCTCTCGTCCCTTCGTTTGGGGTCAATTTATTTATGATATAACAATAGAGGCTCGGTGAAACGCACAATATTTGAAGGATTGGTCGCTCTCAGAGGTCACACCAGCCTATTGCGAACAATCCGAACATATGCATGATACAGCGATTTTCATTTACGCCGATTACTTGATGACTTGAAATTGACTCGTAAATTTTGGTCTGATCGAGTCACAACTCAATGCACATTTCGGAGACGCCGAGTGAAATCAAGTCGAGTTATTTCTGCCACGTGACTCGAATCAAGTCAAGTCGTACGAAAACGGTGACTCGAGTCATCTCAACACTGTGCCCTATACTAATAAGGACTCTTTCTTTAAGATATGGGTGTGACCTACCCAGAGGTGGTCAGTAACGAAGTACTTCTACTTTTTGGAAGTACTCAAGTAGTTTTCCTCTACTTCTGGTACTTACTCAAGTAGATCTGATTTTCTCTACTTCTACTTCGTAATATTTTGTGATTTACTTACTTACTTTTCGCTATTTTCAGTTTGTCAAGTAGAAGTAGTCCAATTCCCCAATACGAACGATGACTTGAGGAATTCCGGGGCTGTTTTCATGGAGTACCAACATTTAATACTCATAAAAGTCAAGTAAAGCCCAGAAATTTTATTGCGCTTCGCGCATAGTAGTGATGGAGTGACAAATATGTTTTCATGAAAGTATCAGTGAATGTAATTTAGGTACCGGATTGCTTGGTTCCTCTCACACTGCATTGTCGCCCATATCAAATATTTCATCACAGTAAGTATGACCCACCACAACGTTTGAAACTACCGTTTCGCAATCTGGCAATTACCTATCGTATTGTAATCTAGCAGCCCCTTACGTATTTGTATTTCATTTTAATTGCGAGTATCATACTTTGAGTTCTAATTACTTTCATAGATGTTAAAGCATGAACACAAGTGTAGTAATGCCTCCATTTTCCGAAAATAAAGCTAGCCTACACTAAATATAACTTTTGCGATCCACAATATTTGTTATTAACGTATAATAATCACGCAAAGTGATGTAACCGTATCCGATACAACTTCTACGTATTGCTCTTCGCCTAAACTTGGGGCCTTATAATATGGGGTAGGGCGCGATCCCATGTTATTCTCTAAAAACGGGGTGTTCTAGTAAACAAAGGATAAGTATCGCATTTTCATATCAGTACTATAATTTGCATTCCATGATGCGAAACAATACTTATTCTGTCGAAAATTGATACCTCCTGGGATGCATCAATACGAATCAAGCTCCCTGCACGTGCCGCATAGCTCAATTCGCAGCTTTTGACAGTCCATGCGAACGAATTAAGACTGTTTTCAAAACTACTTACTTACTTGAGTAGATTTAAAGTCAGTTAATTCTACTTCTACTTCAAGTAGTTTTAGGTGACTTATTGAAGAAGTACTTCTACTTGTACTTGAGTAGATTTTTTCCGTCGCTACTTCTACTTCTACTTGAGTAGCTTTCTTGACTACTTTGACCACCTCTGGACCTACCTCCAAGTCCTGATCCCTTTCTTGATTAACATCACCAGGCCATGCGCTGTAAACAAAGTATATGCGTTTTTTAGAATATGTCATTATCTACAGTGGTGGCCCTGCGATTGGGGGGGGGGGCTGGGCGAGACTTCCGGGGGGGGGCTATAAGTATGTAATCGCAGGTTCTGGGGGGCTCCGTTTCGCCTACCAACTTAACAGGCATGCAGAGACTTTTATGATTGTCGTGATATGGGACTTTAATAACAAATGCGGATATTTGATGATTGACTGATCAGAACGGAATCATCTTCTTGATTTGTACAAGGATTTCCACGTCTATTCGCTACAAACCTTGAAATAAGCTCTAAAACCAAAGAGGGGCCCCCTCGGCCAGGGGGCCCCGGGCGACCGCCCACCTCGCCCACCCCAAAAGCCACCACTGATTATATATAATGCATAATGATGGCCTCGTACTCGCACATCCCTTAGAGCAGAGGTGGTCAAATTTGTCTGCCGGTCGGCCAAATGTGACGCAAAAAATTCGTCGGCGGGCCGAGACAAAACGTTTAGTCTATATGTTCTGCGGCAGGCAGTTTTATTTCTAAATTGAAAGCAGCGAATTACATCGTTAACACATGCTGCTAAGTGGATGGGTTAATATTACGCTGCCTCCGTAGCTCTGTGTGTCTTGATACAATAGCCTTGCTGTTTTGATAGCTTAGCTAGCAGGTCCGCATCAGCCGAGTGTATGTATTCGCTGCATCATTTTTCCTTATATTGCCGACTCAAATCATATTCCTTAAACACATATACCTGCTTGATACTTACTATAAACTAAAAATACCGGTTCACGCCTGACTTCTGTAAACAGATATTAAGTGATCCGATTCTTGCTGAATTGCCGGCCTGCAGCCGCAGCTTTCATTGCTTGACATTACATCGTTTGTGAGTGAGGACGACCTTTAATCGCATGCACTGATAGCATTATTTTACGGATTAGGATTTGGAAACTATGACGTAACAGTTTATAGCACAGGCCTGGCAACAAAAAAGAATAGAACTTGATATGGAAACCGTGACTTGTAACTATAATTCTTACGTCATAATTTACTATATTGGCTTTATTTTGAACCTGGATTACTCACATGACATGGTTACTCACAGAGAGAGACGGAGAGAGAGGAGGGTACGTAATCACTGTACCTAAATATAGACTTCTAAGTAAACGCATTTTCGCATCACTTTATACAGTAGTTCTGGTTCACACATTAACATTACAAATAGTCTAAATTCCGAGTAACTGTTGGCGCGCTGCTCAGAATCGCGTCGCGGGCCGCACAGTGTTCAGGTCTGCATCAGAGTGTATTATTGATAATATCAGATCATGAGATTCGACTTCTATTTTCACTATTACCAGCATTTCATATATTTGTAATTTGTAAGCATTTAAAATATTATAAGGAATACAGAAAGAATTACCTCCCAACTGGTGAAAATATTTGAGCTCGCGAATACTTTTTCCGTTGTCCTTCTGTTTTCGTCCCTGCTGATGTCAAGATCATAAGACAGAGAGTTACAACTACCAAACAAACAGCCGTTTTCATTTTATGATCTGTAACGCGAGGAAGTCGAGGAAGTCTAATAGATATTTATTTATTTATTCGTGACTGACTGGATCCGCCACGTTCAAATAACCATCACTTTCCCGGGAGGGTAATTGTATGGAAACATCTTTGACCGCTTCCGTATACCTAACACACCGGGACCTCATGGGGTAGAGGAAAGGAGGCGCAGACTCAATGACCCGTCGTTCCGTCGCATTTGCATCGTCCAATGACCTCAACGTTGCAGACGAAGTCAACTCTCTGTCATTCACGTGCTTAAATATCAACAGGAAGAGAGCTTCATATCCTTCGCCAACGCCTAATGTAATCGGCATCAGGTATCATTAAATGGGAGCGCCTTGAATTCATATGGTTGACACATATGGTTAAGTTTACTATCGCATAAATACAACACATTACTGCTATAGGTACGGTTGGTTAATTTTAATTGAGCGGTTGTTTCGGGAAAGTATATGCTGGGTAATGTTGTAATTTAAAAAAAAGCCACTTCAATAATTTGCGACGGGAATTTAATCACTCACTGTCGCCATTCGTACTTCCATGATACCACCCGAGCGCGATTTCGTACTTTTATTAAGTCAGTGCTAAGCACAGATCTAAACATGCAAAATTGTCCGAAAATATGCCGTCCCATGCTTATTGGACACGGCATATGCGGCACGGTGGGACTTATTAGTTTGCGTGTCACTAAGCTCTTATGCTGTTGATTATGTGCAGTCAATGATAGCGATGGTGTGAACGTGAGGTTCACGTACGCGTTCTGTGTGGGAACCTCAGAAATTTAGAGGTTCACGTTCACAAACGAACCTTGGTCGGTTCTGCATTGTGAACCATTTTCATATATTATAATTTCCACCTCATCATAACATCCTTGATTGAAATTTATTGAATTTCAATTGCGGGTCACTATATGCATGGAGCTAGCAGCATCAAAATCAACACTAATCGAGCATGCACCTTGACAATCTCAAAAATTTTACTTGCTTTGTTACAAAAAAGTTTGTTCGAAATATCCAGCTTCTCGTTTGTGAATATTTAGTGACTCTCTACTGTGAGCTTGACCCGCAATCACACAACATCAAGAGCGAAATACAATACATGTAGGTATTCAGCGAATGATGTTTATTTAACCAACCAATCAAATTGATATCGATGTCTGATGTTAAAAATCTAACAGGCGTGGGGTCAATCTTGACTTCATATGTTTATTTTGTATCATAAAAACCAAATCCATGCGATTGGGGTGTTGGCTACTGCTGTATAACTTGTTAATGTAGCAATATCCGTAGCAAGTATAGAAACCCGTTTTACACTCTGCTCGGACTCCGTGTAGACTGTACATTGTCCGGTCTGGCCTAGACCGTTAAGGCGTAAGCTTATATTCCCTTGCAAGTCGTCGTCGAAATTGTTCAGTATCATTTGATTGCCCGAGGTGATACCTTTGTCGACGTTCAAAACGTCAATATGTACTTCATCACTGTGGCATTATGTTACCCGAGTCGTCGCTAGGTATCGTGTAAACTGTAAATTAATATAGGCTATCACTTCGCTGAAATGTAGGGTTGGAATTAGCAATATGACGTCACGTGACGTCATGAGGTTCACGTTCACGTTCTCACAGAACCTATCAAAAAGGTTCGTGTTCTAGTTATCCAATTTCACTAAATTAGAGCGAAATACCGGTGATTTAATTCTAATCTAATTTGGTAAATGTTTTTATACTCTAATTTTAGTTCTAAACTAATTCATTGTTTACCTGAAAATGACTCTTTGTCCGCGGTATTTTGCAGTGAGTTAATATGAATATCCCTCTCGCGCAAGTAAATCCAGTATTAAGCCGCCATCGCATTACTTATATCGTACAGTCATGTCATAGTAGGCATTGCCATGTAAGAGAACTGTATATTGTAGGAGTGGCCAACAAAAAATGGATCGTGGGCCACTTTTCGTAGCGGCCGCGGGCCTCGATAAGGCAATATCTAGACCAGGGGTTGGCAAACTTTTGAGCCAGCGGGCCGCATTCAACATCGGTATCCATTCGCGGTCCGCACTATATGAAATTGGGATTATAAACCAAAACGCAATATTGGTATTATATTATATAGTGAGGACATGAAGATGATATATATGCTTATTTAAATAGGTGGATCTGCGAATCCACCGAAAATAACTGAAGCAATGAGTAATACACAAGTTCAATAGAGACCAATATAGTACTTGCTCCAATGAAATTAAGACGTGGCCATACTACGCTGCATTCCGACACACTGTACGAAAGTAACTAAGATTATTTCTATTCCAGGAGAATGTCATAAATGAAGATATTCTTCTGCTTCAAATCTAGGATGGCATGCAACGACACAACAAATTGATTCTTGACTGTTATCAACGTAACCCATTTACGTCGTACAACAAGCTCTGTTAACTTCGTTCAGCATTCGTTTTTATTTTACATGCGGGGGATATAATCGTCTTCAGTTGCTAGCTGGCAACTGGTGGCAGATCATGTTTAGGCTACTTGAAAGTATAATACACGTGCCGGATATATCTTGTGACACATCACCACCACGGAATGTTTCACGAGTTAGAATACAAAACAGTATTTTATAATACCAGACGAATGTATGACTTCGACTACTCCAAATAATTAAGCACATATTATCAACATCAGGATATTACCGTCACCAAGCAAATGAGCAGCGCAGAAAAGCAATGTGCGCTCTAGATATATTTATGGTATTGCTATATCTTTGCATTCGTCTCAAAACCTTGAACTATGGATATGCAATAAAAAACTACTGTGTTTTATCAGTGGGACCAATTCACCCTATCAATCAATAGAATGTTATCGACTATTAAGCAGGTGGGATTCATTTTCAGGTTAGTGTTTCTGCGTCTGACTTTTTGCCGGTAAAGATCATGCTTCGATACAGCATTCGTTAATATAAGTAGCATGGTTATTATCATGAGGTTACTCGTAACCGCGAAATATGATATTCGTTGAATATAACGTAGTTGATCTCTAAACACGATATATATATAAGTAGTTTGTGGACAAAGGCAACGCGTTGAGTCGTCCCAACTAGTACATAGAACATTATAACCAGGAAGCCACTAAAACTAGTTACATGCATCATGTCGGTAATATATCTCTATGCAGTGATGGCTTTTGGGATGGGCGAGGTGGGCGGTCGCCCGGAGGCCCCCCTCTTTGGCCAATCATCAAATCTCTGCATTTGTTAGAAAAGTCTCATATCCCGATAATCGTCAAGTCTCTGCATGCGGTAGAGGTACTAGTTTTCATAAAGTCTATCCTCGCAACCATGCAATAATAGATATGACCTAGTCCAGTGCCGGCTCAAACCTTGACGTGGTTTGCTGGCTCATTACTAATGTCAGCCGATCGCTTTCCAGATTAGTGTGGGTCTATTTAGCCTGCAGCAGCTGTATTGCTATTCTATTATTTCGCGCTACATGCCATACATGTTCAACATGAAGGCATGAGCATAGCTAACTGGTCTTAGTTCTTTCATAATTTGACAATGTATGGTAAAAGAAGGCTCAGGAGCTAGAGCAATTCCACATTCCGGCCTGCTTCAAAGACGTGTCATTGTGTCATACACACATTATGCAATTCCTTTACATGGAGCACTAACATTAAGTTGGTAACAATAGATGCGAAAGGGGGGTCCGGAGGTCCAGAAGTCTCGATTACGTACTTATAAGCTACAGCATGCACTCATGGTATGCATATGCACATATCGCGTGTATGTATATCATGAGGAGGTGTGTATGCCGCGAAAGCATCAAGGACAAAAATATCCTATTGGTCCTATTATAAATGCGATAGTAGGCCCTATTTACAACTCCGCCTAGATAGCTATAGTGATATTAAGTATGAAACACATAGCAGTTGTGGTGTTGTCGCGTTGCTTTTTACCACGTCTGTGTGTTCATGGAGATAGAGAAGAAGAAGTAGACGGCGTTCAGGGACCAGGTTTAGGAGACGTATTCCCAGGTCACCATCGATGTAATTTTCTTGCAGTGGCAAAATACGGTATAAGTATCATCGACAGCTGCAGCACATATGGGTTACGGTTTCGAGTCCGTCTGAGCTCGACGCCAGAATTCCCATCTACGTGTTGAAGGCATAGCTGGGCTCCTCCTCGCAATTTGATCCACGTAAGCGGTGTCTTAGTAGTGAGCCTAAAAGTCGGCGGTGCTACAAGTCGGCATATACGGAATCATGATGTAGAATATCGGCGTGGAGTAAATGATCATTGTATAGTCGAGAAACGCCGTAAAGACCACAAACAACAACCATGTTATATTTGGCGCTAAACAAAGAAGATATGAGGAAGCTAGAAATTGCCAAGTTTATGTATGAGTTCCTTTGCGGCAAATGTCCCTCAAATTTCAACGATTACTTCACCTCGGAGTCAAAAGCGCACAAGTAGCCTACGGCACACGCGCGTCGACGAAGAACATCTACCATGTGTTCAGGACGGAATACAAGAAAACGCATTGATCTATCAAGTATGCCGGACCCCAATTGTGGAACAGCATCTCGCCGGCTATCCGACAGTCGTCGAGCATGTCCAGTTGTCCACATTCAAGTCGAAATACAAGCAATTTCTTCTAAATGAATACTAGTCAGCCTTCAGGATTACCGGGACCACGACCTAACATCGATCTCGCCTTCCGCCACATGCCACCTTATTTTGTCGCTTGTTTTTTATATTCTCTGCTTTACTTTTCATTCAGCATGCATGCCTCTTCCTTACTTCGCCTAGGCCCTAGGCCAAGGTGACTGTCTGATCTCAAAGACTACTCCAAGTCGTTTCGACACCTTCCTATCTTTTTATTGTATCGCAGTTTTGAAATGATGAAAATATCAGTAAAAACTGATTGATTGAAAAAAAATATTGCAGGCCTAATTACCAGTGGTTGTATATCAGTAGGAAGCTGATGTTGGTGTTTTTCATATACACACGCAGTAGTGTGCGTTCTCGTTTACGACAGAATACGTAACTTATACTACTTATACACTACAGTGGTTACATGCACATTGGACCGTGAAGCTATAGAAAACGTAGCGAGATGACACAAAAAGTAAGGTTCTTTTGTCAGCCCGAGCGTAAAAATCACAAGGTTCGCATACTACTCTCAAACATTCGATCCGAACCTTTCCTTATAAGATGCATTATAGATTGTAATAAGATGCATTATAGATTGTAATCATTGATATTTGCCATAGCGATTTCATGATTCAACTTGTAATCACAGTCCACGCGTAGCCTCTTGCGTGCTATTGTGTCTCGACCAATTCGAATGTTCGTTTGCTGTGCAGCAAACGATCGAAGTCCGTTTATACTCGGCTCTTCTCTCGTTTGTCCGAGTGGACCACATTGTCGTAACAACTCTGCGTTCGCCATATACACTGCTCAACACACTAAAAATTTATAAAAATCTCGGCAGTATCTTCCAATTAGCACTAAGGATCAGCAAACTAGGGACAGATATCGCCCAAAAGTATTTGTCAGGTGGCTAAGGCGGAAGTTATGCTCTGGGAACGAAGAATTTCCAATCCTCCTTGAATGCGGCATTGACGATCTTGGTATACATATTGTAACCCAAGTCAAGGGCGTAGTTGGAATCAAAACCAAACTTTTTAGCAACGTTCCAGCCCCCCCCCAAAAAAAACACAATGCTCAACTGATAAATTTATTATGCCGGCATATCTATCTCCACTAAGTAAAAAGATCTTCCGTCATATATTTGTGGTTGATAGTCTCACTCAGCAAAATTCAGGGGGGATAGGGCAGTGGTGAGCGTCGGCGCCATCCAAGCAGGCGGCCGGGTTCGATTCCCGCCGTCGGAGGTTAATATGGGGTCCTCGTCCCCCGTGTCGTTGTTCTTAAGGCGCCGAACAAGCCCAGAAAAGAAGGCCCGATAAAGAAAAAAAAGAGCAAGAAATTGCTTCTACAACGACGAAGAAACAATAATATCGAAGAAGATTGTGACATCAGGCAGCACTAGGTCGAGGTGGATTCCAGTTCATGAGATCCCAACTGGTTGGTCGTTCGGCACCTGTTCATTACAATGCATCGCATTGAGTGTCTTGTTGATCGCATTGTGTGTGTATATTTGGCCGATGAAAATATAATCTGATGATTGATTGATCATAACAAGGCATCGTTCCTCTGTCGCATAAACTCATGATCATGGTCTCCTATTCGCACGTTATAACGAACCTGGCCTTACGTGATGAGAGCGTCACTGCCTTCTCCACTTATAATTAGAATTGTGATCTAATATCTTTTAATTTACGTTCTGCGGTTGAGTTTTTCGCAGTAATGATACCTTGAGCACACGGCGACCGTGTCCATTTGGACAATAACGTATCAAGGCATAATATTTGGCAACTCGATATAGGTTCGTGGGTTGCCGACATATCAGCATGCGACACAATGGAAAACGACAGTTCAGCATTGAACACATCAGCATGCGTCACTTCAGCATGCGACTGTATAACCCAAACACTTACCCTAACCCGAAACATAGCCTAACCTAACCTAACCTAGCCTAACCTAACCTAAAGCCTATCCCTAACCCAACCATAAATCTAACCCTAACCTACCCCTAACCCCAGTGGCGGCTCGTGACAATATCGGGTGGTGGGGCAAGGGCTGCGAGCGACTTTTATCAACATGACGTCACAATGGCGTTTTCCAACGTAAAAAAGTAACTTTATGATGCTCACATGAATTTCCCGACAACAGTGATTTTAACGTAGGTGCCGCGAGAGGTTTGCCGGTGAGCCGTGACTTGAAGTGTGGTAACAAATGTTTTATTCATTTATTTTTTAACAAAGGATTATTTTACAAAATGTACGTGAACTAAGAATCGTCCCTATGCCACGAATCAAGTATCAGGTCATCCTTAGTAGCATGCGTTATGATTTCATGGTATAGTTATAGATTACGCAAATCGATAGACCCTAATTTTTCTAAGCCCGTCCGAAAGTGTTTCGTACACGATCCTGGTGTGTTACGACCACTGAGCTGGTGGTTACG
This sequence comes from Botryllus schlosseri, assembly GCF_051294905.1. Classification (NCBI taxonomy): domain Eukaryota; kingdom Metazoa; phylum Chordata; class Ascidiacea; order Stolidobranchia; family Styelidae; genus Botryllus; species Botryllus schlosseri. The sequence goes on along the minus strand of NC_137247.1, from coordinate 7,024,941 downwards.
ACCAGAGATGGGCGGATTCCAAAATTTCGGGATCCGAATCTATCCGGATCCGGCTGGCAATTGGAAATTCATAGTCCAAAGAAATCCGGCTGGTGAATGTCCAGTTCGGAATCCGAAAAAATCCTGCCAGAACAATGCTAATTAATCATATCACAGCAAAAAAATCCGGCTAAAATCCGACCGTCACCCCAAATTCAAAATCCGGATCCAGTCCGGCCAGGTAAAAAATCATTGAAATCCTGCTCCGGCTCCTGAACCGGACTGTGGCCATCTCTGGTTACGACCAGGTGATAATAGGCAACCAAAACGTAGGCACCCGGCGTACGATTGGATCAATAGACTGGACAACTTCTAGACCTCTCATTTTCGCTCTAAAGACAACTGCGTAAACTACGTACGGAGCAAAGATTCAATGCGATTCATCTTCGCACTTGACTTGACCTGACTCATTCCAATGACTAGAACTCGAGAGATTGTGTAAGCCTAACTGGAAAGGTCAACGAGTTCGGACACATACGCAATTGTTATCTCATAGATTGGGCCTGTCATATTGAATCCAGAACATCAATTTGAATGGTCTTTGAAGAACTAAGGACAGCAGCCTCGGAACTTCGGTCTCGGAACATCATAGGACATTTTGGCCTTGAAACTGGAGACTGTGACACAACACATACGGCTTACAGTCTATAAGTCTGCTGCGAAATCGCCGTTGGAAAATATACTAATCAATAAATACATGAATAAAAGCCGTAACTTAGTATACTGTTACAAGAAATCATCGAGAAGTAGCATACGCAATCTCATAACCCATTCCGGTATGGTACACTGTCAAAATCAATACAAACAGACGAACACCGAACTTTGAGTAAAATAGATCGAGGAATAGGCTGATCGAATGATCAGCTGTTAGCCGACATCGAAAATGAAATAGCTATCGCATTTGACAGGGGATTGTAAGCAAATGGTTTGAAGGCCACAATTTCACAGTGAAATGGACATTGGCGAACATAAAATTATGTGAATATTTGAATGCAAACCGAGAATCTTGGTCAGCTGTTTCATGCGATCATCGAGATATACCATTGGAAATATCATCACCGATCTCGTTATGGAACGCAGACTATAGATTAGCACAGACCGACACCGGCTATTGCGTGAGATCCGCAATGACGTAGGTAGGCTAAGTATCAGATCAGCGCGCATCTCTACCATACTCGACCTCGAAAACGAAATAACTGCCTCAATCATTGAGTGTCAACTTTAAGACTTGGCACCGTGTTCGATACTAAAATCCAGACATACCGTGCGAAAGCTCACGACAGATCTAGGTATGGAACATCGTTGAAATCAATAGAGACCAATAACGGCTTTTGCGTAAATTTGTTGGCGATAAATGAAGAGTCAGCTCTTACTCGACTTTGGAAACGAAATTACCACCCACATAGTTCAGTGACAAACTTAAAACTTGTTACAGCGGTCGATACTAACACTTATCGTGCCAAATGTCATGACCGATCTCGGTATTGAACATCGTCAAAATCAATGGAGACCAATACCGGCTTTTGAGTAAAATCTGTTTGCTTTACTATGTACATGATAGATCAGCACACACTGAACTTCGGAAACGGAATTACTACCATTATCTTTAAGTAGCAAGCCTGAAACTTGGAGCAGTGTTAAATACTACCTTCACGACATATCATACCAAGTTTCAAAAAATATCATGGTGCGAAACACCGTCAAAATCGACCTATTCCAGCAAAGGTCGACTCAACGCATATTACGGTAACCGAGTTCAGATATAGATACGATTGTTACATCACACCTTAGGGGCGAGCAAGCATATTTGCCCCGGTTGCTCGGCCATTTTACGAATAGGAGAGAGTAAATCACCGTTTCTTTATTGTGCGCGGCTTTGAGAGAATAGATAGTGAAAGATTGTTATGAGGGCTACCGGGGCAAGCCCCGGCTATAGGCATTCACAAAGCGAAAACACAGAAGAGAATTCGATTTTCGCAGAGACTTCGCTATGTATGGGCGTTTGCAAGCGAAAGCACAAGAAGAACGCGGGTTTCGCTGTGATCTCGGTATATATTGATTGCTGTGCGTCTATAAATGGTTAAATTGTTATTGAACAGAATTTTAGGTGGGGCAATGCCCCAGTTGCCCTATAGGACGAGCCGCCACTGCCTAACCCTTAATTTAACCCACATGCTCGTGTGTCGCATGCCAAATTGTCGCATGCCGAAGTGTCGCATGCTGTAATGTCGCATGCTCATGCTCATATGTCCACGGACCAGGTTCACACACAGGTTACACATTTTGACTCGAGTCAAGTCAAGTCAATCGATTTTCGAAGGTGACTCGAGTCAAGACAAGTCCCTCGTTTTTTTGGAGTTGACTCGAGTCAAGTCGAGTCAAGTCAAGTCAAGTCAAGTCACGAGTCAAGCCACGATTCAAGTCAAATTGAATTTTCGAACTATATAAGTGATGATGCAGCCGAGGTTGTGTCAACAGAAAGAGTTTGTGAGCCATCTGAAATAGTATATTGAACGCTCTCGTATTCGACATTTCATGCTGGTGACGTCATATTTTGTGATACGATTGTTGATATGCGATGTTCTTTTGAATTCTCTACTAGTTGCTGACGATTACCCCTGACGAGTGGCAGCCGAAAATATTGGGATTCATTTTAATATGAATATACTATTCAATCGAATGACATTTATAAGAGACATATTTGAATAATATCAGCTTAACCACAGTATAACTATTCCATTGAAACGTTGTGTCTACCTACACTCTAGTCACTATTAGTACCAATTCGGCGAAATCGTCATAAAATTCCGGGAAGATAAAAGTAAGTTCACGATCAGTTCTGAGTTTCCTGAAAAAATGGACGATACACAGGCGCAGAAAGCCAATGCAAAACCGTTCTATGTAAGTTACATAGAGAAGAATATGGTTACGCAAACAGTAAAATGAAAACATTTGCGCTCGTCATTTGTATAACTTATAATTTAAAATAACCCGGCTTCCGTAGAATCCCTAGCGACGATGGAATAATGACGAACAAACCACATTCCAGCGTTTGGATTCACAGTTGAACTCTTGTCTTCCTCGTAACCCACATACTCAGGGCCAACGCCACGTCACGACTAAAACGTGGGGTAGATTGGGTGGATTGGTGGGCATACAAATATGTCAATTCGTATCGTTGTGACAAGCGGGTTAGAGCCACTTTCTTAGCGGTTTATACCTGTAATGTATGCAATCGGCTACAAATCGTGTTTATGCCATCTGGATTTGGTTAGGACGTAAGATATTTTCATGATTTAAGGTGCGGACCACGAACGACCAAAAGGTTTCAATCTTGCGCGCAGGCTAATTTGCATTTGAAATCCCTGGTTTAACCCGTTAAGTGTAGCGCATTTTTCGAGATACTGAAATCTCACAACATCAATGCTGCGCCAGGGTTTCGCAGAGTCAAAAAGATCGGGAATAATGGCGTAACTTACGAAGATTATAAGAAACTTGCGGTATAGGGGTGGCAAAATGACCGGCTTCCGGTTGCTTACTGTACCAACACGAATTTTAGTCGTCAAGTATTAATGAGGACTCTCGTTCTATTACTTCACATTTCGAATTCCATAACACAAATGATCCAGTATTTACAAAGGTACAATGTTTCAATAATGTTCGATCCGGTTTCGATCTATTAGCTCAGTGGTTCTCAAAGTGGGGGCACGCAACCCTTGGTAGCGCGAAGCTGCGGTCTACTGAAAAAATTTCGCGCTCCGAGCAATTGCCCTTCAATTCATAGTTATTGATTTGTGTGTACAGTCATAATTTCTGAGGATGGTGTGAACGCGAGGTTCACCTTCGCGTTCTTTGTGTGAACCTCATAAATTTAGAGGTTCACAAACTAACCTCTACACTGTGAACCTTTTTCATATATCACAATTTTCACTTCATTATACTATAACATCTTTGGGTGAATTTTTTGCATTTCGACTGTGGGCCACTCTATGCATGGCGCTGGCAGCATAACAAATCAACACTAAACGAGAATGCACCTTGACAATTTCAAAAATTTTACTTGTTTTGTTACTATAGTTTGCTCGAAATATCCAGCTTTCTGTTTGTGAATATTTAGTGACTCTCTGCTGTGAGCTTGATCCGCAATCACACAACATCAAGAGCGAAGTACCCTTCATGTAGGTAGTCAGCTAATGATGGTTATTCTACCAATCAATGAAATTGATATCGTTGTCAGATGTAAAAAATCTAGCAGGCGTACGAGGTCAATCCATGTTGGTTACTGCTCTATAACTTGTTAATGGGATAATATCGGTAGCAAGTATAGAAACCCATTTTACACTCTGCTCAACATCAACGTAGCAATACCCCGACGATGAATACATTGTCCGGTCTGGCTTTGACCGTAACGCGTAAGCTCATATTCCCTTGCAAGTCCACATCGAAATTGTTGGCAAAGCGACGGAAGATAATGATTTTATGGAAATGTTTATTATATCATTTGATTGCCCCAGTTGATACATTTGGTGTCGTTTAAAACGTCAATATGTATTTCAGCATTGTGGCATTATGTGGCCCGAGTCGTCGCTAGGTATAGTGTATATTACTAATGGCTATCACTTCACTGAAATGTAGGGAGGGAATTAGCAATATGACGTCACGTGACGTCATGAGGTTTACGTTCGCGGTCACACGGAACTTAGCAAAAAGATTCGCGTTCACACGAACCTGAATCTTTCAGAGGTTCACACCATCCCTAATACATAATAGGGATGGCGTGAACTTAGGTTCACGTTCGCGTTATGTGAGTGAACCTCAGAAAATTAGAGGTTCACGTTCACAAATGAACCTTGGTAGGTTCTGCACAGGGATATCTAGATGATCTAGATATCCCTGATTCTGCACTGTGCATCTTTTTAATATATCACAATTTTCCAAATCATCATAACATCTTTGGTAGACATTCTCTGCATTTCAAATGTGGGCCACTCTATGCATGGCGCTGGCAGCTATAAAAAAATCAATACTAAACGAGCATGCACCTTGGCAATCTCAAAAGTTTTACTAGCTTTGTTACAAAAATTAAATTGGCTCGAAATATCCAGTTTTCCGATTGTGAATGTTCAGGGACTCTGCTGTTAGCTTGACCCGCAATCACGCACAACTTCAAGAGTGAAATACGCTACATGTAGTCAGCTAATGATGCTTATTCAGCCAATCAATGAAATTCATATAAAGAATATATCGTTGTCTAATGTGAAAAATCTAGCAGGCGTATGGGATTCATCTTTATTTGATATGTTTATTGTATCATAGAAACCAAATCCGTGTGATTGGGTTGTTGGCTACTGATGCATAACTTTTTAATGGGATAATATCGGTAGCAAGTATAGAAACCCACTTTACACTCTGCCCAATATCATTGTAGCGATATTCAGACGCCGAATGCATTGTCCGGTCTGGCCTAGACTGTTAAGTCAGAAGCTTATATTTCCTTGCAAGCCCACGTCGAAATTGTCGGCGAAGCGACGGAAGATATTGATACGAATTATTACATCATTTGATTGCTCGAATTGATAGCCTACATTTGGCGACGGTTCATATCAGTCAGTATTTCAGCATTACGACCTAATGTGGCCCGAGTTGCCGCTATAGATATCGTGTGAATTATTACATCAAGTCACTAAAATGTGGGACGAGAATTAGCAATATTACGTCACGTGACGTAATGAGGTTCACGTTCGCGTTCACGCAGAACTTTGCAAGAAGGTTCGCGTTCACACGAACCTGAACCTTTCATATGTTCACACCATCCCAAATTAATTTCGTTTTTGAGAATTCTCTCATCAACAGTCATAACCTTCCATGCCATCAAACTGCCCGGTGGGATTGCCAGTATCCCATGCAGTTGCCTTTAGTGATATAACGATAAGGGGGGGGGCGAAATTTTTCACTATCATGAAGTGGGGGTGTCTAAAAAAGTTTGAGAACAACTGTATTAGGTAATAGGGACTTTCGGCGCTCCAATTTTCAGACTTCCGCCGACAGATGACGCGAGCATGACTATCTGACATTAATCCCGAATCGCTGGTCACGCAAACCTTAATTGTTTGCGATAAATCACTCTTAAACCGATTCGGAAATGGCGGTCACGATGCATTGTTTTATCCACCATTAGCGTAATAGCAACCGAAACACGGATGGCATCCGGAACCGGCGAGAGAAAACTATAATATAATGTCATCCTATAAAGAACGAATATGTTGGATGTGTTTTGTGTAAGCCTACAACTTCCTATACATTTGCTTTCGTTTGCCAGAATATTTTATACTTACGTCTCATACGAAATGTACCGTACCTTAATCGTGTTGCTCTGCGTGGGTCTGTTACTGCCGAATGTTGAATCTACATTTTGGGCCAGACGAAGATCAAGCTCACGTCACAGGAGATCGCCGAAATGGCTGCGGTAGGTCCGGCTTTTTTGGTTTGTGAGACACTTACAAAAAAATGCTTTATGAGAAAAAAAATTATGCGATACGATGGTTTTATGCTTATTCATACGAACATTGTTATATGCGACTGAAACTAGTTTACATTGCATTGTTAAGACACATACCGGTATTTCGTCGTCGATTTCAAGCAGTATCTTCCGAGCACAGCTTTTAATGTCAGTCAAAATAAAAAAGCTATGAAGCCATTTTTTGTTGGCGAGATGCTTCACCACGAGCGTGAAACGAATCGAATCTTCGACACATATAGCAAGGTATTATAACGTGACAATTAACCTACTCATCGAAAAAGCCATGATTGCGTACATTGTTATGGTCACATGTGCTTATTTATCAGCTATGAAGCAGTTAGGAAATAACTATTTTACATCCTCGAACGGCTGTCTGATAGATTATGTAGTACAGTGCTATGAAAATTTTGCCTAATGTCGGAAACGGGTACATGGTTGAAATCGTTTGCAAGCTTGGGTGTGACGCGTTCATCAAAACACGTAAGAGGTAGGCCTAATAATTGTCTGCGTTTATTTAACAGTGAAGAACCGTCTGACGAGAAGTCGGTTGAAAAGAGGGATCTGCCGGAACAGGTAGGCCTATGGCTGAAGTGAGCATCGAATAGATGGCTCTGTGATTTCACCGAAAATGACTGAAGCAATTATATAGACCTAATGCACAAGTTAAACAGAGACCATTATAGTACTCGCTCCGATTAAATTACGACGAAGCTGTGCTGGCTGGGCACATGGTATTTCCTTGCTACTAAGATTGTTTCTATTCCAGGACATTGTGATGAGTGAAGATATTCTTCTACCTCTAAACTAGCGAAGCCACTGTATTCTACGGCACATGTGAAAACCGATGACGCCAGCGACACAACAGATTTTCGCATTGATTCTTTGTCTGTTATCAACGAAACCAATTCACATCATACAATATTAGCTGTGAACTTACGTTCATTATTGAGTTTTCATTTTACGCGCGGGAAACATAATAAATCTCTGACGTTAGCTTGTAGCCTGAAGGAAGATTATGCGTGAAAGTAATAATGGACGTTCCGGATATCATCTTGTGGAAAAGTACCACCGCGCAATAATTAAGTACATATATACCTGGGGTCTGGAACCTTTTTCAACCGAAGAGCCATACCGGCCCAACAGTTTTAATTGTAACTCTCAAACAGCCATACATGTCAATGAATTGTAAGTAGCACTGAAATATGGGATTCGTGTTGTGAGTCATATTTTTCTGCCCAATAGTGTAGGTGGAGCCAAACATGGTCACTACAGTAGTACAAACGCACTGCAGGGTGTAATACGACATGGACGCTGGGTTGGGGGAAGTAAGTGAGGCAGTGACTCACATGTCGTGTAGGGCTGAGTGAAGGGAAATTGTGAAACCTTCAATCTTTATTGGCATTTTATTTCAGTGTTTATGAATGACTAGATTTTGAACATTTTTATTCCCTTAATCACAGAATTTTCATATTTATTGTTCGAAAATAAAGCGCGAAAGGACAGGTTAAGTACAGGCTAGTCACAGGCGGGCAAACCGTCATATGTGATAGCGCAACTCATCGTAAATAGCTTAGAATTTACAGTCACTGTAAATTACAAATGTAGTTGTCGGGCTGATACCGAAAATCTAAATACTGTTTGACTTCTAAAGTATTCATCGCAACATAGCGTTGCGCCACTCGCCTGCATTTTTACGGTTGTGCTGTGCTAGGAAGCTACTTAGCAATCAAGAACATAGATAGCCAGGACGTAGTTTTTAATTTTAATGTGTAATTGTGAACGTCACTTCCGGGGCAGTTTATTTCGCGACTATTCTCTTCGATCAATCAAGGTGTCGTGCAATCCAAGATTTCGTGGCGCGCGATGGTGGGTAAATCGAATTCGCGAGTGGTGTTAGTCGTCAGCGCGACAGCAACTTAAATTTAGGGATTTTGAAATGGGAAGATGTCGGTTCGTAATCCTGTATATCCTACTGTCTTGAGTTCTTGACCTCTCAAAAACATGCTTATGCTGACACGAGAATAATTATTCTGGCCGTCAAGAAAATTTACTAACAAGTTGCTGCAATATTGATAAATCAAGTACAAAATTACAAATTTGTCAAAGAGACACATCTTATACCGAAAAGAGCCATACATGACTCGCAAGTCATAGGTTCCCGACCACTGATCTATATCAACACCAGGATATTACTTTCACCAAGCACGTGAGCAGCTCAGGATAGCAATGTGTGCTCTTGATATTTGTATTGTAATGCTATATCTTTGCATTCGTCTCAAAACCGTGAACTATGAATATGCAGTAAAAACAACAAAAAGTTACTCATCCTTTATTGCAGGGGTTCTCAACCCGCGGCCCGCGGGCCGCATGCGGCCCGTAGAGGCTTTTTCTGTGGCCCACGAGATCTTTCAATATGATCGCAATTACTACCGGCAGAGTATTGTTGCATACGGTATCAATTTAGCTACTAAAGCTCTCTTATCGCTCCGTCTGTGTTTCGTTTGATTTATTCTCATTCATGTTTTCTGGTTTCATGATATGGTCGAGTTTAGATTCTTATTTTTCTGAATAGGTCTTCGGACAGCTCCATCTCGAGTTACACATATCACCTGATCTTAGAAAAAAGCGTTGCTAGCTAGGTCTCAGGCTAAGCAATCCATATTTTGAGGCATTGTTGAGATTGCCGACGACGTTAAAAACGCATGGTTCAAAATTGCTTGGTATATCGCTAAACCCATGAAATAGGTTAGAAAAGGTGTTTCTGCAACAAAACGTTACTATACTGTGCGAATCGCCGCTGTTTCCGGAATTTAGCAGCAAGGACAACTTCACCTAACAAATTTCGAAGCTGCAGTTGTCTGATTCAACCGTGACAAGAAGAGTAACAGCAATGTCAGTTAATCTTTTGTCGCATGCTTTGAAACACGTTGCCCCGTAGACTACTTTAACCTAGCATTGGACAAAGTCTACGGACATTGCAACGCTAATTGTATTGGGGTATTCTATCAGAGTGGATATATTTGTACACGTAATGCTGGCTGGGCAAACGTGGGGAGAGCGGACTAGCAAACAACATCAACCTAACAAAGCTGACTTCTGTAACTATTGGTGCAGGGCATCAGCCATGGAAGGAAAGGAGAATGGTTGATTGGTTTGCTCAGAAATTACCCCGGACATGAGATTTCTTCTCATATCACTGAGAGCCCAAAGTGACAATGGCCTCTGTAAAGAAAAAGTTACCGTAGTTTTATACTTGCTCGCTCACGCATTGAAACAGAGAGTTCAGTTCTCTGGTGCAAGGGTTTGAAGGTGCACATACCGACTTGGGAACGAATGCAATGCACGCTTCATGAAGGGATTTACTTGTTCCGTCGGAAGATGACACAATCACTAGAAACAGCAACTGAAAGCTTACGAACGCTGTCCATTATGCTGTAGAATGCATACAAACTAAATGCTGGGCTATATTAGCCTAAATATAATAGTATAGTCCACAAATATACGGTAATAATGTTCTGCGGCCCGCAGCGCTTTTTGCTGTTAAAATGCGGCCCGTTACGCAAGGAAAGTTGAGAACCCCTGCTTTATTGTGTTTTGTCAGTGGGACCAATTCACCCTATCAATTAATACAATGTCATCGACTGTTGAGTAGGTGTGATTCATTTTCAGGTTAGTGTTTCTGCGTCTGACTTTTGCCGGTAAAGATCATGCTTCGATTCAACGGTCGATAATATAGGAAGCCTCGGGAACTCGTATCCTATTGAGCAGTAACTAACTACGTAACTCTCATTTCATTACTGAGAACGCCCGACAGTAGCCTACAACAACACTCACTCTTCAATCATAGCAACAATAAACTGAATGCACCCTGACTGGTACCTTCTAAGCGTGCAAGTCAGAGCGGTACGAATATATACGAATGCTAATACTACGAAAGGTAACGTGCAAGGAATAAACGTAATAGATTTGCGAGTCGCAATCACTTGAATATAGTTTGTAGGTGTATTTATCTGGCAGCAGCAGCCTGGTTATTATCTTGAGGTTAATCGTAACTGCGAAATTTGATATTCGTTGAATATACCCTAGTCCTAGTTGATCACCGTATACTGTACAGGATATATATATAAGTACAGTTTGTGCATAAAAGCAACGCATTGAGTCATCCAAACTAGTACATACAACATTATAATCAGGAAGCTACTAAAACCTGGTACATAGATCATGTCGGTAATGTATTTGTGTATTACTTTGGTCCTGGCAGTCGGTTCAGCGATGTCGATGGGATAAGATCAAGCGAATATATTGCTCAACGCCAGCATTTAGTGGTTATCATTCTGTAGATCTGACAACTGCAATCGCGTGATGACTTGTGATTAGTGGGACAACCTGAAACTGCACTGCACATTTTGGGTTGGGAAGGTCAGATCTCGGTACTAAAGTCAAGCAGCGTTTATATAGCCAATTACAATATTAATTATAAATCCTATCATGTATTTTAGGATTTAAAGGATACTGCAGAAATAATGGAATATGTAGGATGGATCTAATCCAGGGTTGTAACCAAGTCACAAGGTTCCGAGTCACAAGTCAATCTCACTTTTATAGTTTTGACTCGAGTCAAGTCGAGTCATTTTAAATTCATCACCGAGTCAAGACCGAGTCCAAGTCAGCGATCAGAGCAGGGGCGGGCAACTTCTGTGGCTAAAAATGTTTGCTCGCCAAGGCATATGAAAATCCGAACAGAACAAGTATTTTCCAGGCCATCTTTCTAAGGTTAGCAAACTTTGAATCCTCAGTGACGAATAAAATTTGCCAATGCTCTCAGATTGGCAATTTCTCGTTCAAGGTTGAATATGTCTGCGGGCCGCTCAAATCCCATATGTTACTCGTTCCTTGATCAGAGGGTCGAGTCCGAGTCATGGTTTTATGACCCGAGTCCGAGTCCAGGTCATTGTGTTGACTGCTCAGTTTCCTGTTAAAGTCTTGTTAAACCCACTTTTATAACTCTGATTGGTAATATCGGATGGTTCGCATTTATAATATTCTAATTCTCGCACTTTTAGCAGTTTCTGATTGCATTTTCAAGTACCAGTACCAATAGACGAAATCCCATTAGTGCGTTTACGCTACTATTCTTCGAAATTACAATGAAATGTCACTCTTGGCCGTCTGAGTATTGAGTCATGCGCAATGACTCGAGTCCAAGTCGAACCAATACACAGATTGACTCGAGTCAACCCTTGTCATCAGAAAATCGTGACTCGAGTCGCACTAGAGTGGAGTCATGACTCGAGTCACTACAACCCTGATTTAATCTCACAATTACTGCAAGTTTGCTATCGGCCGTGTCAGACAAAAGACCTGATTAGTAACACTGGTACTAATGGCTTCTCCGCTTCGCGCTCAGCATTATCGGGATGGCATGGAGCGGCGGTGCAAGACTTGGAAAGCCTTGCAAGTAGGGTTGCATTTAAAACAAACGGCGTTTTAAAACACTTTCATTAAAACATGTTTTAAACAGTGGTTTAAACAAAGGCCTTTAAAACAAAATTGTATTTTTTTTAAGTTGTAAAATTATGTCATAATTGTGTAAATACTTTCCAAAATCATGTGTGAGGAACGGACGATTACCACCGATAAACCCGACGTATACGATATGGGATGGTTGGAACCCTCAAAATAGTCGGTTCAACAGCTATAGTACGTAGATATATTCCGCCAAGGGAGCTATATATTTACCATATATTTTCAATAGTCAATGTTAATCCAATATGACGCAACAACTGAATATTCGTGACTTACAAAAACAAGAAAAACGATAAAAAACATGTTTTAAATAAGGGCCTAGTTTTAGACATGCTTGTTGTAAATTGATTTTTGTTTTAGATGCAACCGACTTGCAAGGCTTTATCTGTACCTTCCTTGCCCAGCAGCATATATACATCATGCACTCATGGTATGCATATGCACAGATCGTGTGTATGTATATCATGAGTAAGTGTACATGCCGCAAAAGCATCAAGGACAAAAATTCACTATTCGTCCCATTATAAATGCGACAGAATTTGCAATTATACCTGGACTGCAATAGTGATATTGAGTATGAAACACTCAGCAGTTGTGGTGGCATTGATTGTCGCATTGCTTTATATCACGTCTGTGTCTTCATGGAGCAGAAGAAGACGGCGTTCAGGAACCAGGTTTAGGAGACAGATTCCCTGGTCGCTACCAAGGTATTTCTCTAGCAGTTACGAGATAGCGTATTTCTATGATTCACAGCTGCAGCCCAAATGGGTTGCGGGCAGACTTGGACAACTAGATAATTCTAGTTGTCCAATTTCACTAAATTAGTGCGAAATGCCAGTAATCTAATTCTAATATAATTTGTGAAATGTTTCCATGCTCTAATTCTAATTCTAATCTAATTTGCGAAATGTTTTTATGCTCTAATTCTAATTCTAATCTAATTTGTGAAATGACCCTATGCTCTAATTTTAGTTCTAATCTAATTTATTGTTTTCCTGAAAATGCCTCTGTGTCCGAGGCATTCTGCAGCGAGTTAACAAAAATACCCCCTCGCGTAGGGACATCCAGCGACAAGCTGCCATCGCCTTACTTAGACCGTGCTCGTGCAGTCATAGAAGTTATTGTGATGAATAACAGCCTGCTAACATAGTAGCTTTGAGTCTGAGAACAACATTCTAATTTTTAAAACTTACGATATTGGGGCTAGCCTGGCCAGACATGTTACTGACTGAAAGACTATCTCATTCATAAAGATTGATCTTGTGGGGACGTCCTATACCGTTTTCTAATCGCCTCTGCCTTGGCAGTGTCTGGGCCAGCCATTGCACGTCAGGGCAATATGCTTAGTAATACAACTGACTCCCTCCCACCGATGGAATGCTGTTGCCATCGCAGAAGCCGTTTCAGCTAGTGTGGAACAGTGTTGTTGGGCCCAGTCGAATAGCTTATTTTGAAACAACGACAATAATTTAAAACTGAAATCAATTTTAGCATTTCAAAATGCTTTATTTCGCGTTTTTCCAAAGTATCAAATCAGATCGCCGGCCGCGATCGCGGTGACCCCTGGTATAGTAAAAAACGAGCCAAGCTTGGTGTACACTGTACAGTGTACATGTACACTGTACAGACGTTAACCATTTTTATGGTTATGGGAATGTACGGTGGTTTGATATGAACTGGTTTTTGCTGTATTCATTTCCCATTCACAATTTAATTCAATTTCCAAGTTTTTGCAAATTTAGTAATTCTAATTCTAATCTTATTTGAAAATAAAATGTTTAAGTCTAATTCTAATTCCTATCTACTTTGGAAAAGCTGTGTAGCTCTAATTCGAATTCTAATCTAATTTGGAAAAAGCTGTGAAGCTCTAATTCGAATTCTAATCTAATTTGGAAAAAACTGTGTAACTCCAGTTCTGATTATAATCTAATTCAGAAAAACTGAAAATTTTCTAGTTGTCCAAGTCTGGTTGCGGGTTCGAGTCCGTCTGAGTTCGACGCCAGAATTCCTATCTAAGTGCCGACGGTTTATGTAGGCTCCTCCTCGCCCTTTGATCCACGTAAGCGATGTTTCAAATGACTAGAAGTCGGCATATACGGAATCAAAATGAAGAATATCGGCGTGGTGTAAATGATCGTTGTCGTCGAAAATCACCGTGAACACCACAACAATAACCATGGCAGACCTAATTACTGGTGGTTATAAAGCAACAGGAAGCGAATGTTGGTGTTATTCATACACACACGCAGCATAGTGGGTGTTCTCGTTTACAAAAGAATACGCAACATTTACAGTGGTACACATGGGACCGTGAAGCTGCAGAAAATGTTGCTAATGTATTTCACATCTTAGAGATGACACAAAAAGAATGTTTTTTTTGTAAGCCCGATCGTCAAAATTCACAAGGTTCGCATACTAAACTCGGATATTCGATTCCAAATTACCTTATAAGATTAATTTAAAGATTGCAATCATTGATATTTGCCAGATCGATTTCATGATTTACCTTGTAAACACAATTTACGTGTATAGCCATTTGCGTGCAGGACATGGACATCTAGATATCTCTGATCTGTCTAGTATGGGTGCTACCTCTCGACCAATGCGGATTTACGCCTGGTGAATGCTCGCATTTGCCGCAAACGATTCAAGTCCGTTTATGCTGGACTCTTCTTTGGGTTCCAGCCACTGAGTGATTTAATGCCCTATGTCTTTACCGCGAACAACTGGGGAAATAATTTTTCCACTTTTTCAGGCCATGCTATGGAGACATGGAAATGATATCTTCAGACGAGATAAAGGTAAAGTAAAGCATTCTTGCATAATGCGTATGCCATAACCGTCGGCTACTGCATATGTACTCGGCGGTCGTAGTCATTCCTATCGTCATTAGACCAGTGGTTCTGATCTGCTGATCTGCAAGCCTTCAGGAACCCCTAACTTTCCCCTCGTCACTTAAACTAAAATCCACCTCATTACACTTACAACTGCACATATAATACATTACTGTAAATTGTTGGTGCACAAAATGGACTATGCAATAACAGAATGCTAAAAGAAGAAAACCACGAAAATATGATTTTCGCACACAGTGAAAACGTTACGACTATTTATTGCAAATCAGAGTGACTACTGTTCCATTTCAGAGACCAGTTCAGTGAGTTTAGAAAGCGACATTGTAATAAACCAGTGGTCGGGAACCTATGGCTCGCGAGCCATATATGGCTCTTTGCGAAATTTTCATTTTTGTGCCTAATTTATCAATATTGCAGCAACGAGTTATTAAATCTTCTGCACGAGCAGTATAAATTATTCTTGTGGCAGTATAAAATGTGTTTGAGAGGTTATTACAGTGACGTATTCAAGGTTAGCCCCATTTTCAAAATCCTCAAATTTAAGTTGCTGTCGCGCCGGCGACCAATATCACTCGCAATAAATTCGATGTACCCGGTACGAAATCATGAATTGCAGGAAGCATTCATTGATCAAAGAGACGAGGTGAGATGGCGGCGCCTGTATCACAATGTGGTTTTCAAATATGCATCGTCTTTCTGATCTGCGGCGAGAAATAAACTGCGGTGGAAGTGACATTCGCAATTACAAATTGAAATTACCAACAACGCGATAGCTATCCACGTTCTTGATTGATAACGTAGCTTTGTAGACGCTGTTAAAATGTAGGCGTGTTGCGCAAATGTTTCCGCCGAACACGTGAAAATTAAGAAGCCGAATTGGAATCAGTGACGCGATTATATTCGAATAATATCAGACATTATACATTCAATGATATTTGCGATGAATGTCACAATGTCTTGTCCTCTGTTTCGAACTTTATTTTCTGACAATAAATAGGCAATAAGTTACGTGATTTTGGTAGTAAAAATGTTCAAAATCTAGTAGACAGGTGAGGCACTGCGAGCCATATATAGCTCTTTTGGGTATAAAATATGTCTCTTTTCCAAATATATATTGTTGTACTGAATTGATCAATATTGCAGCAACTTTCTAGAAAATTTTCATCACGGCCAGAATAAGTATTCTCGTGACAATATAGACATGGCTTTGAGAGGTAAATACAACGCCGTCTTCAGGTTTGGGGGCAGGAATCCCCTCTTTTCAAAATAATCAAATTTAAGTTACTGTCTCGCCGGCGACCAATATAACTCCCGAATTCGATGTGCCCGACTCGAAATCTTGGATTGGACAATACGTTGATTGATCAAAGAGAATAGCAGACATGGCGACGCCCATATGACAACGCAGTTTTCAAATACATATTATCTTACTGATCTACGGTGCGAAATGAACTGCCGTGGACGTTACCTTCACAATTATAATACTCAAATTACAAAAAATGTAGTAGCTATCCATGTTTTTGATTGGTAGGCCCAATACGCTCTGTACTACCGGCTATAAGACGTAGGCGTGCGGCGCAGCGTTATGTGTAACTGCCGATTACTTTGAGGATTTAGATCTTCGGAATCTCGGTGACAATTAGACTAGATTAATATCAGTTATAATAAATCATAAGCTATTTACGATGAATTTTGTAATCAATGGTCTGTGTCTGCGTCTGTGCCTTACCTCTCGTTTCGCGCTTTATTTCCGAACAATAAATATGCTAATTGTGTGATTTTGGTAGAAAAATGTCAAAAATCGTGTCATTCATGAACATCGATAGAAGATACCAAAAGTAATTGAAAGTTTCACAATTTTCGTTCACTCATCCTGACGACAGGTGAGGTACTGCCTCACTTGCTTCCCCTAACCCGACGTCACTGATGTATCACAAATTTTAGATTGGTAGGCATATTACTGCTGTAGTGGCCATGTGACTCCACTTACGCATGTGACCATGAGTTCTCGCATTTAAAAGGACAATCACGACGAACCTACGTTCTAGTAACTCATGTTTTGCATGCTTAAATAACGTAACTAGTATGATTAGAACGGGTTTTAACAGAGAAAATGTGGCGCACACGACATTTCCCATGTAGTTAGTTGAAATTAGTGCTACCATGACGTCACGAATTTTCAATTGTGACGTAACAGTCGATCTACAAGTATGGCTCTTTGGGAGTTAAAATGGAAAAATAGGGCCAATATGGCTCTTCGGTCAAAAAAGGTTCCCGACCACTGTAATAAACGGTCGAAACTCAACAGCGTGATACCAGTTGCTTAATTGCAAATGAGCTTATAAATATTGAAGATAGAATTGGCACTCCAGACGGACGGGCTTACGATTTCAAACCCAACTTCAGCTGCATACGCCACTGCAAATGACGTGTCATCATCACAACAATCACAATTCGACTACTGTCTGTAGCCAATGATGGCTGTTTCACCAATAAATCTATATATGTGTATAAGAATCATATGTTGAGTGTGTTTCTCCTCCTGAGACTGGCTCAGTGAACCTCCAGGGTTCCCGGGAGCTCCGGTTATTAGAACCACATATATAGACAGTTCTACGGTAGAGAAGTCCATGATTGTTGAAAGTTGAATTGCTGTTTTAGAATTGCTGAATAGGTATGCTATAGCTTCAGTAGTGAAAACAGCGCATATATGCCTGGAAGTATAGCTTTTAAATATTCATATCTAACATGGCAAGGGAAGTTATTCTGACCGAAAACTGCCTAACTAAATGTGACGACTGACTATATCGATAATCAACTCCAAAACCTCTACCGCAAGTACGCATGATGAATCAATCTGCATAAGGTTCAACCAGTATAGGACTAGCAGACCTACTTCGTTACCATCCAGCGACTTTTTGTGTTTCAGATTCAGATTAGTACGCGCATAATGCAATTCTACGCTTTAACCATTATTGATCGGATGATATATATTTGTGTGATGGATCATGCTCATGCTCATGCTGCATAACATATATATTTCATTCCGTTTTCAGGACGATGTCATTGAACCCGGAACAGAAATACTGTTGGGTGTTGACATGGCCGCGGAATATGCGAATGAAGAGTAGCTCAATTCATTTATTGCATGATACTAATGATATTATACAGCATTTAGTGTAATTCATAGAAGTGCCACAGTTACACCAGAGCCTTAGGGGATGTAGTACGTTGAAAAAATATTACGGAAGACTATGAAGTGTCAATGTCTGGTGACATTGTCGTTATCACTGTCAGTATGTTCCTAAATTCATTCACTTAGCAATGTTTGTGCTCTTCATATTATCAATGTATCAAATTAAACAGCACCGGCAATTCATTAACTGGTTGAGAATATGAACCGAGCCAGCAGCCTGAACGCCATGCTCCTAATAAAATTTATACAGTCACTCTAACACAGTGGTCGGGAACCTATGGCTCGCGAGTAGGGCTGGGCAAAATCGAGTACCTGAGTGATTCGATTCTGAATCACGTAATATGCTTCGAGTAGAGTCGAGTAATCGAGTATCACTCATTATGACGTCACAACAGGATGTACTATGTCGAAGTACAAATATGAACCTTTTATGCCACCACAAAGAACGTAATACCTGTTATCCATCACATTAAAGATGCTTTGGTATTTTTTCGACCACACCGATTTCATTGCACTTCTTAACAATTTTGTTGGATGATAATGACTTCGGAAATGTGTTATTTCCAGTAACGTTCGTAGCTTTGTACTGTGCCTGGTATGCTGAAACACGGCCAATCAAGGTTTCCCGGCTTCCGCAGTGGAAAATAGTATCAAAACTATAATTCTCGTCAGTAAATTAACTTTCAGTAGCGAGGACCGTATAATTTCAGTACTCGAAAAAATCGTCTTTTACTACTCGACTCAAATCATTAAAATTACTACTCGATTCTGATTCGAGTACTCGAATCATTTTGCCCAGTCCTACTCGCGAGCCATATATGGCTCTTTTGGGTATAAGATATGGCTCTTTGCCAAATATTTATTTTTATACTGAAATGATCAATATTGCAGCGACTTGTTGGTAAATTTTCATCACGGCCAGAATAATTATTCTCGTGGCAGTATAAACATGTCTTCGAGAGGTAAAGACAATGCCGTCTTCAGGTTTAGGGGCTCCGACCCCCTCTTTTTAAAATCATCAAATTTAAGTTACTGTCACGCCAGCGGCCAATATCACTCGCGAAGTCTGTGTACCCGACACGAAATCTTGAATTGTGCGATACGTTGATTAATCAAAGAGCATAGCAGACATGGCGACGCCCATATCAAAACGATTTTTCAAATACACATTGTCTTCCTGGTCTACGGCGCGAAATGTACTGCTTTGGATGTGACATTCACAGTTACAAGCTCGAAATACAAACAACGCTTTAGCTATCCACGTTTTGATTGGTAAGTATAGCTCTGTGTGGTATACCGGCGATAAAATGTATACATGTATAGCGTAACGTTATGTTACCGCGGAATACTTTGAGAAATGGGAAGTCGACAAGTGTTTCGATTTTCGGAATCAGTGTGACAGTCACATTCGATTAATATCAAATAATAGAGAGAGAGAGAGAGAGAGTCTTTATTTTCATCGAACCAAAATACATAACAAACGGCAGTGATGGTGGTACAGAAAATATGCGTGCACAGTATTCGGTATTAGATAGGAATGATCGATAAGACCGTGAAGGTCATCTAGTCTGATCACACCAGCATCAAACAGGTACACTTGACTCAGAACAGTCTGGCTGTGAAAAAATGTTTAGTTAGGAAAGGAAAATATAAAAAAAAATTAAACAATGGTAGCAAATGATCAATGAAGCAATGTCTGGGCGAGGTAGGGCAACAGTGTTAGTGTAACGACAAGAGGCGATCAAATAGGGCTTTTTTGAATCTATTATAAGGCAATTCACGGATATGTGATGGTAATGCATTCCAGATGATAGGTCCCGAGTAGTCGATAGATCTCTTAGTTAGGTTGCTATTGGGTTGGGGTAAGTAGACGTTTCCTTTAGACGAAGATCTCGTGTAATGGGAATGGACATGTTTAGCAGGTATGAAAAAGTCATCAAACACAGGAGGGAGACTATTGGAAAAATATTTGTGAACAACTTTTGATACTTCGAAGCGATACAGTTCATCAACTCGCAAAATTCGATGCTTACGGTAGTAAGGCGATAAATTGGTACGTAAAGGTACAGATGAGATCAGCCGTATCGCACGGTTTTGCAGGGTTCGAATTCTGCACAAAAATGTTGTACATGCATTTCCCCACACTACGATTCCATATTGCAGGTGCGAGTGGAAAAGAGAGAAGTAGATGGTTCGTAGTACTGATCTGGAAACCAAAGATTGGAGACGGGTCATTATTCCCACACACCGAGCTAGTTTTGATATTGTGCATTCAATATGCTGCTTCCAAGACAATTTGGAATCAATGGTGACGCCGAGATATTTTGCTGAGTCACACATTGAGATTTGTTTATGATTGATGTTCACAGTGAAATTATGACTGGCATTATTTAAAACGAGCATCTCGGTTTTATCTGCATTCAAACTTAGTTTGTTTGCTTGCAGCCATCTCGACACTTTTGGGAGTTCCCTATTCACAGATGCATGCAAATCATCGACAGTGTTGGAGGTTATGAAGAGGTGAGTATCATCAGCAAATAGCGTTGTGCGGAATAAAGATGCATTAACAATGTCGTTAATATAAATGAGGAAAAAAGTCGGTCCAAGGACTGAGCCTTGTGGCACTCCACAAGTTATATCTCTGCTAGTCGTTCTTAATGTCCCAAGTTTAACAAATTGCTTGCGGTTTGCCAGGTAGCTTTCAAATAGATTCTAAGCTACTTACGATTAATTGCGTTATCAATGGTGAGGCTTGGCCCGTGTGAGAAAATATCAATCAATCAATCAATTCATTGTTATGGTCATTGTGCTGCGTCGTTGAGATTGTTTAGAACAGAGGTCTCAAACACGCGGCCCGCCAGAGCATTTTGTGCGGCCCGCGACGACATTTTAGATTTTTAATAATTTGACAATATATAAGTGTCACATATATCTTTCAGGTTATAAAGTCAAAATTCCCTCTTAAATTGCTCCGAAAGCCTGAAACTATTCATCAAACTTCACTATCACATCTATTGCAAACGCTACCATGCAGGGGAAGATTCACTATTTCACCACATTTCCAATTCATGATGACAAAACATTACCCTTAGACGATTCGTGACTGAAATTTGTGAGTTGGAATTGAACGCGACCTTTTTTAGAACTACTCAGACTCGGCCTAACTCGATGGGAACATCAAAATGACTCGAGTTGAATCGGAGTGCCGTGAATTTGTTAGAACCATGGACACAACAAACTAATCGCGTATCAGGGGAATAGTAATAGATCAGCAGGTCGCAGCTAGGTATTTCGCTAACTAAGCAAGTAGGTATGGCAACCATGGGCAATCTGTTAGCTACATCTTTGGTCGCTAAACCATGTTATTAGGGCCACTTCAAGGTACCGAGTACCGTAGTGGTACGCTCCAACGATGTAATAACAATGGGCCGTTTGGCGTTCCGACATTTCAATCACCAAGACACATTCGTTGATATATTTATATTATATTTATATTTTTTCCGTTCCTGTATTTGAAGATATTTGGCCATGAGATTAATAGCCTACATGTCAGAAGTACACCCGAATCCTGGATTGGAATTACAATGCTCAACTTAAAAATGTTTTGATATCAGATCAGTCTCTATTATCAATCTGTTAAATTCAAAATATTTATAGTAGCTGCAAAATTATAACCCGATAGCTTTTATGATG
Organism: Botryllus schlosseri; assembly: GCF_051294905.1. Lineage (NCBI taxonomy): Eukaryota > Metazoa > Chordata > Ascidiacea > Stolidobranchia > Styelidae > Botryllus > Botryllus schlosseri. Next base: position 7,003,112 of record NC_137247.1, on the reverse strand, counting down.
ACATCATACATTTGTCCGCCCGTATGGTGTCTATATCTTATAATTAATATATATCAAGTACAACAACAATTCTATGCAAATAGTTATAAATATGATGATTTTCTTCGTGCCAGGCCTAAATTGATACAAGAGTAAATCACGTTTTCACGATGTGTTTTTACTATCAGTTTGCTGGATCGGCTCACTTTCAATAGGACAATTCATTCCCGCCAAATAAGGCCTACTTGGAAAGACATAGAATACCCTTATGAGTGCTGCGGCCCGCGGCGTCGTCAAAACGGGAAAACTGGCCCTCGAGCACATTTGAGTTTGAGACCTCTGGTTTAGAACAATGCCGATTTTCAGACTTTGAAGGCTATTTCGGGGTGGTTCCATTGCCTTGATGAAAATATGGCGCACACGAAGAATCCCATGTAGTGAGTTCGAATTAGTGCTACCATGACGTCACTAATTTTCAATTGTGACGTAACAGTTGATTGGGTTGTATGGCTCTTTGGGAATTGAGATGGGTAAAATAGGGTCAATATGGCTCTTCGGAAAAAAAGGTTCTCGACCACTGCTCTAACATAACTCGTGGCACGTGATGGTATAGGTGATCTGATCGCTTGTCCGAGTGGATGATGTTGTCGCAAGAACTCTGCGTGGGCCACATACTGCCCAACAGACTGCAGTATCTTCCAAGTACACACAGGACCAACATTTTAGGGATAGATATATCGCCTGAAGCAGGGTTTCTTTAAGTATGGGTCGCGACCCGAACATGGGTCACTAAGGGTATAAATTCGGGTTGCGATCTCAGCAGGGCGTCCTATTAATATGAATGGGATATTTGTCGTATATCTTCTAACGTAAAATTTATTCCATGAATGGTTTGTACATTTCCAGCGTCACTGTCTTGGGTACCATAGCCGATACGCGAGATGCGCAGAAAAGCTGTTACGACAATATGGCTTGATCATGAAGATGTGGCGATCTTTGTCTGATATTGACTTCTTTGAAAAGGTCTAACTCGCGAGGCAAATACTCGGTCAGAGTAAAGCGAGTGGGAGAGCAGTACCGTAACTGCCCTTAATCTTTGACATTGATATGCCCGACCGCCGAAATGATCAGCAGCGAATAGTCCCGCCGTACAAATACGTCCCGCATGGAAAACAATGCCCTCGTTGAAATCGCGTGCGCCAGACATGTTTCATGGAACTGCGTTGTGTACAACTGATTGCCTGACCTCATATATTTCATACATGCCCGTAAAACGTTGCATACTAACATTAAAAATACATTATTTCAACGTGAGAGGCTTGGGTCACGCGATGCCAATAAAATGCAGATTTGGGTCGCGGTCAAGAAACTTTAAGAGCCACTGGCCGGAAGTATTCTTCTTGTGGCTAAGGCGGAAGTTATGCTCCTGGAGCAAAGAATTGTGGATCCTCCTTGAATGCTGCATTGATGATCCTTGTATAGCATAGACTACTTGTTATAAGCCACGTCACGGGCATAGTTGGATTCAAAACCAAACTTTTTAGCAACGTTTTAGCCCGCCAGAAAAAAACCTCAATTGATAAATTGATTATGTCGGCATATCTACCTCCTCGAAGTAAAAATATCTGCCGTCACCCTTTCATCGTTGAAAGTCTTATTTCGCAAAAATCATTAAAAAAGGTATCGTTCCTATGTCGCATAAACTCATAGCCCTGGCCTTCATATATTGGAACGCTACAACGAAGTGGGCCTAATGTGATAAAAGCGCCCTTGTAATTATAAACATAGTCTAACATCGTCTAATTTACGATCTGCGGTTGAGCCTTGCGTACTTATGATACTTAAGCGCATGGCAACCCCATACTGTCCATTGGGACAATAACATATCAAGGCATAGTAATTGGCAACTCAATATGATTCGTGATCCAGGAAATGCTGCTTTGGAGCAGAGAGCCAAATAAACTACACGATCAAGAAAGATTTGTAACGGTGGTAAAGTCTGCGTATATTATTTGGCCAAAGCGGCGATTTCGCAATGGAACCATTTTGGATGCATTTTTAAGGACTGATTAGGTAAATGGCCAAGACGAATGAAAACGGGTCGGTTTCTGAAATGAATCTATTTCTTCTCATGTACCTGTTAAATAACTCCATTGCAAACAATTTAATGGCCCCATTAACCCCAGGCCCCATTAACCCCTGTCTTAAGTTATCATATTACTAATATACTCAATCTCAGACCAAAAACTTTAATAAAAATTATAGTAACAGTTTGCGGTTTAATACGTCTGCATTTAAAGAAGTGTTCTCAACGTTTTTGACCTCGCCGCAACCTTCGAAAAGGAAACGTTGTTAGCAGAGCCCTAGCACTTCTAGTAAAATGAATGCGAGATTTGGGAAGCTGGTTACAAAAAAGGCCCGGTGTATAGGTCTACTTATGTGTCACTCAGGAATCGCAGGTATCATGTCTGGACAGTCTTCGAATCTGTCTAAAACCCAGGTATCATGTGTGAAATGTGTCCGGTGTGTTTTCAACTACGTATAACACTCAGGTACCATGTCTTGTGTGGGTTCAAGTCTGTTTAACACTGAGATAATGTATCTGAAGTGTTACGGGGAGGGTTGTTCAAGGATATTGATATGTAAGTATATGAGGATAACTGAGTTTTAAACAGACTTAAACACACTGTAGACTTGATGCCTGGTTGTATACAAAGAGTTTCATATCATTGTTCAGTCCTTATTCTGATACTGTGATAGAGATGACAAAAAAGGTTACATTTTCAAGCAAAGCCTCAACATCACGGTCTCATTGCTGGCTATGATCTTTTTTCATCACCATCAGAATATGGGGCTGAACAGTGAACAGTAACGTGACATTGGTTGATGACCCGTTTTAAGTCATGAACTTCCGAAATGCTACTTCATAAAATTTTAATATCCTTAATTTTTATTGTATGTCGACGGAAATCATCGTTACCGCATTTTCTCATGGCACTAAAGTAGGGTTACCATATTTAGGAATCGGGAAAGGAGGCACTTTTACCAAATCAGGAAAGTTAGCTGATCAAGACTGAAATCAGCGGGTTTTGCTATTTTTGCTGAAAAATTTGTAGTGTTGACTTAAAAAAAAGGACATCACTTCCGATCGACTCCCGAATCACCCCCGCAAACGTCTGTATTTGCTATCTAGCGTCATTTATGCCCATTTTCAGTCGAATCTGTCCATTATCCTAGCTGTAAAAGCTGTAAAAGCGGACGAATTGCCACAAAGGAGGATATTTACTCGTCCTCGGAGGACATATTCAAAAACCTGAAATGAGAGTACAAATCCTCCTAAAGGAGGACGTGTGGTAATCCTAACTAAAGGGTGCCACGGCACCCCGATAGAGAATCACTGACATAACTAAACAAATCCACGAACTTAATTGTTGAGACGGCTAAAGCAGTACTTTTTTAGGGCCTATTAAGTTCAAACTTGCGCCAGAGAGATTGCGCCAGATCTTGGCATGTTAGTAGGCACAGGTGTTACAGAGATCGTCGAACAGTGTTTGCAATAACAATAAAAAGTATGGGATGATTGGGAGAAATTTGTTGGAAAAACCTATTTAAACCAATTGTTCAGCATATTCCAAGGTTGCAGTAATATTTTGGTAATAAATACAAAGACTCACCGATAAAGGTCTCGTTGAAAGTATAAGCTGCTAACTCGAAATGCGTAAAAACAGAACATGGCATAGGCCTAATTTTATTATAATTATGTTTCACTAGGTGAGATGGCCAGATCTTCGCCAACCGCAGTCCTCGTTGGTATAGTGGTGAGTATTCCCGCCTGTGGCGCGGGAGAGCGGGGTTCGATTACTCGACGGGTATACACATTTTAAGACATTGGTTGATGTTCTTGCAAGCGTCATTTTAATCATATATTTTGCTACCTGAGTGATCAGATGTATTGTAAATGCAGCCCTCCCCGTCACCCGGGAGACCGGGGTTCGTTCCCTGACGTGAAGAGTCATTTTAAGACAAGGGATAAGTATATTACCCAGGTTAGTATATAAAGGTTACGAATCACTGCTTAGCATATACAATATCGCGTTGCAATAAGATGTATTTTGAGAGAGAGAGAGAGAGAGAGAGAAAATCATTATTGATTCGTCCAACCGTGAAGAGAATAACATGGAACATGAAATGAAATAAGAACAAGGTGTAGAACAAGGGTCGAGTCAACTGGTCTGATCACACCCTGCATCCAACCATAGGCGCCGAGTTACGGGGTGGCGGGGTGGCGCAGCCACCCCATACAATTAGAATAAACGCCCGCCGTCTGCGATTTCAAATCATCAGCGCTGTCAATTAGCGAGTCCGTGATAGCGCGTAAATGCCAATTATTTAGCATTAACAGATACGCGCGCGAATATTTGAATACGCAACTTCGTCGGCGACGACGAACTAGTGCTTAAAACGCCCCAATAAGTTGTAATCCGTGATTAGTAATCATGCAGACAATCGAAGCAACCTCGTTTACGACGTCGATTTCGACACGCTGGCGCTGAGAAACACCATCTTCTATCTCGACCAGAGGAGCGAATTCACGTTCTCATCTCTTAATTAAATTGTATTTGCGCCCATATTCGTTTACAAAATAATTCTCGTAGTTCCGTGATAGTCTCTTTAATTGGAGGCTTGGAGCGCGAAATAGGACATTGTGTTTGTGTATGCCTGCGAATTGAAAGTCATTCCGGCGCAAAGTGCGCATAATCATCACTTTAACAAAGCTTTGCCAAGCCAAGTTTTATCGGAAAATGCAACAATGCAGCTCAAACCTCGTTATAATGAGCAAACAATTGTCGCGATGTCAGACTAGGAAGATCCAAGTTGGAACCCCATTGTGCTGTACGCAAGTTGAATAATTGCTGATTAGATGCGCGCTTTCTCGTTTGCTATCATCTGTAGGCTACTAATTCTTGTCTGCTTCATACACTCGTATTCCTTAGGTGTCACTTGTCAGTGTATGATTTGTTATTAATACCGCGCATTGTGCAGTGCACGGCGTTGAATTACGTTGTCAAATATTGATGCAACACGAGCTTCTCGGCGGCGCAAATTCTGAATTTATTCGATTAGTTTTAATGGGAACCTTCTATGTTCCAATAAACTTCAATGCTGGACGGACCCTCTTGAGCTAGCGCAATCATATCGCGGAACGAATTCCAAAGCTTTGGGATACTGTATGTATTTCTATTGATAAGGTCGCGGCATGCGCCCATATTGCTCTTACTGTATAACACGTGGATAATTAAAAGCGCACCATTTTACGATCAAATTCGACTGGCTGACCGGAGCCTACGTAGGCCGTAGGTCCCGGGCTGATATTAACCAGCGCGTTGTCGGCATTAAGACCCCAGGTGCGTAGCCAGGTAGTTTCTCATTTATAACTAGAAATCCCATCCTTTTGAAATGCCAATTCACAAATTCGTATTATCGATGCTGCGTACTGCAAATCAGCGAGAATCATTTGTATGCGAAATTGGTCATCGATATCTCATGTGCTATTGTGCGTGCGACGTGCGTGCACTATCGGCGGTGGTTTGATTTAGCGCGTCCGCATGTAGGCTCGCTACCGTCCGCAGATACACTTTCTCCAAACAGTACCAATTTCTGACTGTAATATTGTTTGTGTTTACGTATCTTTTTGATTAAAACTTATGCCCGCGTCTGAACAAATTGTGCTCGTTGCCATTGCCGAATCTGGGTATTCAGGTATGACTAGCACACTCTGTAATTGTAATTATTGCAGGTTTACGGCATGTCTGCAATTTCGTTATCAGCGCAATCTTGCCGGCCGATTTTACAGTCCAATAAAATTGATCACTACTATGTATTTCGCACAGCGTAGGCCTACTGAGGCTGATTTCAGCAATCTAACGATCCTTATTTGATATACAAATTCGACCTCATCTTTAGAAACGTAGATTCGAAACATTATCGCGATTTGACGACCAATATACGTTCACCTTCTACAAATTAAGGTGCATTATTTACATTGAGGCAGGCCGCAAGCTGCGTTTGAAGTATTTTGTGAACCATTTTTGTGATAAATATTATCGGAGCGAAAAGTTGAACAGTGTTTAATTTTGTGTGCCTGCTAGTTGGAATTTATTCCAGTGCCCTTGATATTAATCCAATTATGCTTTGCGAACGTAAATCGGGACATGCAACAATTCAGTCGAAATCGATGTTTTGAATGGCAACCAATGGCCGCGATGCGAGCTACTCAATACGAAGTAGAAACCCACTGTGTTAGCGGTAAGGGATAATTACTGATTGGCCATGACCACGCGTGTTTGTAATCATAATTCTTGTCTGTCTCTCGTGTTCTAGAATTGTCGCGTCGCGTTACTGCTCAGTCCAGCGACGAATGCCGAGTGCGCGGCAATTAATGACACAATTTCGCAATCGTCGTGATGCGAATCTCGCTAATTGGTCGCGGCCCGCGTAACACTAATAATACGACTTGTGGAATTGAAACTGAATATTAGCGTCATAATGGTCATTTCAAAGGGACGGGGTTTTGTGTTTCAAAAGGAGGGGGTCTCGACACCCCCCTGGCTACGCGCCTGCCGCCACCCAATGCAAAAATAAAAGCCGGCGCCTATGCATCCAACATTTACAGATATTCTTTATAAATTTGGTTGCAGTTGGTTGGGAGTATCAAATTCAGCAGAGCATATAATACCAGACGTATACTCTTGGTAAATATTTCATTGCTGTGTTGCAGAAGTCAGGAATGTTGATTTCATAGTCGACTTGTAACTGTTGTGGGGGTTACGTCGTGTGCTGTGGTGTACACTGAAGTCCCACCATTGACGATTTGAAACAAGTCGGCAGCTATACGGAATTAAAAATATATAGAATATCAGCCGGGTGTAGAAGACCATTTGAGTCGAAAAATAACATGAATACCCCAGAAAAACTTAACGCGATTGAAATGCTAGTACAATAGGGTCACACATCACCCGCCTTCCCCTTTAGATCTGCGAAATCGACATAAACTGGGGCTGGAAGTCAACAATTTGCAACTGTACAAAGCTAAGATTGGTACATGCACACGGGCACACGGGTAAACGATGGAAGAGGTTACATATGCTAATTTGAGAACACTGAATGTGTTGGATTAGATATTATGATGGTTGTTTCAGTTTAAAATCATCTTGCATTGATAGTTACTTAAACTGCCAGATATTCAAGTTCGACGGTTATAGCTTGCGTTTTATTAGCAATCTTGTTACTAATTGTCCGTAAGCCTGTTATAGCTAATGCCTTACTATTAACAGCAACCCTGATCAAAGCATTTCGCCTATCAGTATAAATTTCAGCATCGAACTTCCGAAAATCTTACAACGAGCACATTTCTGGTTAGACATTCTTGGGACAGTACTGCCGATAACCATAAAACCAAACTGTGCAAAATATTAGTATTAAAATACTCACGCTTCTGGTTTTGTGAATGTAGCAAAACATGACTATTTAATCATGGTGATCTAATTTTCGAACGACGAACAAATGCTATGCCTAGACGTACAATATTGTAGGCCTACATAAATAATAGGCGTATACACAACCTTGTGTTTAGCACTTCCTGTGCGGGTCTGATCGACTTCACGTTTAACGGTAAGAAGCTTGGGAACAAAGCTTGCGTGAAACCATGCATTGCATACCACGCGGACGGTTGCACGATATACTAATCATTTCTCATAATGAACTGAAAAGGAGTCGTGATTGGTCCTTTAGGGTTTTTCGTTTCGACATGGAGAGGTAAATGTAACGGTCATGGCTTTGTGAGCAATGGGAATTTTTAGATAATATATATGCTCAGTTCTGATATCTTTTTCTGCAGTAAGTCGTATAGGAATTGAATCAACTCGATTTATATGCAGAAATTACAAATAAATTTTGTTCTTGTCTGCTTGCAGTATCGATGGAGATGTCCTTGGTAATTTCATATCTCAGTACAACTCATTTCTGTTTGGGGAAGAGATTTGGTATCTACCTTTATGAGAGCAAGATTACATATAAGACATGCATGTCAAGATGAGCGGGGAGCTATAAAATCCATTATCGTGAAGGTGACATTGTAGTGAATGCGCTGTAAAATTAATTTTATTTTTAATAATTATAAAATTCAATAAAAAAATCGTGTTACTTTGATGTACGTTGATTTGTGTTTCAAGGTTTTAATCGCAACCATACTGTATTCTCTCAATCTGAATATGCAAACCTTGATTGATGGCACATGCGACACTTTAACTTATTGTTTACTTTAAATTGAAGGAAAAGGTGTTATAGGACTAAGTTTATTTGCTCATACATTCCCAGCACATCCGTTACAATCATGAATGCTGGTCAAGTTATCTGTCGACTCTTCGTTGTCTTGGTTGTATTAACTGAGCCTGCGAACGTTTTTTGTGGTGGCTGTAACTCAAGAGTAAGAAGATGGCCAATGTAGGTATCGAACTCTATGTACATAACATATATATATATTCACCATAATAATCAACATTGTAAGTATATGAATATTAGATCCGGTAGTCTGAAATGCATAGGAAACGACGCTTAGACAATGCCACTATAGTTATTGCTAAATATGTAAGCCTAAATTAGGCATATTCATAAGAGCAAAGTTTCGTAGCCTACTGTTTCTTTGATATTCACCCGTTACTTTGGCCGTTAGAGGATTCGTTCTTTTCATTTGAGGCCTGGCTCGCTGGAAAAGTGGTTTGTAAATTATGAACATCACAGCAATATCACCTCCAAGTACATTTATTTATTTATTCAATGCCCAGGAATTTCGCGAGATTGACCAAATTCTCTTGGTGGGGAGATACACAATCCGAAGCTGGATGTCATCAAGAAAGGGATCTTGCCGAGGTCGGAAATATGATGTGTGAAGTGAATCTTTTACCTTGACCAATTGGGGCGAATAGCGGCTTATAATATGAAAGAAAAAATTCTTGGAATATTTATCTTCTGCTGGGTGCAAAAAGTTGGATTTTATTATTCATATTAGTAGTTCTCAACCTTTTTGACCTCGCAGACCAGTAAATCTCGAAAACAAATGTTGTGGACCTGTGAACCTTCAAAAATCGGAATTGACCTCGCACTTCATTGCGACAAATGTATGCCACCATGGCCCACTAGTAGGCCATGATGCAAATCAAATGCAATATTGGAAACTTCATTAAATGTGCCTTTTCTATATCAGAAAGGTATGGGTGGTTTTTGCAATGCGAAGCTCGCGAAGTCCGGTTAAAATGCCACTAAGATGGTTGTGATTGTTCGGTGTATTTTGAAATAAATGCGACTTTTCTGTTTGCTATAGCCTCGATTATGCTACCTAGTATTGCTTAATTGTGTTGACGGAATTTAAAAACGTTTTTTTCAAGTCACCGTATCGTCCACGTATAATTGTCCGAACCGAGTTGTACGATACTTTTCAACAGTTTCATACATACAACATAGCACAGCACAATTGTGTCGTATTCCAGAAGAAGACCATGAGTTCTATCGACGCCATGCAGAAAAATACGTGTTACAGACTTTTAAATAAATACAAAATTTGGTGTTTTATTTCTCTAATTAGTGGACATGGACAAACGTCCAACGCAATTTGGAACAGAGTATTATAAAAACAGCGGAACAGCAAGAAGCTTGCCATGGACCGGCAGTTGAGAACCACTGACTCATAGAATCTGTAACAACTGCGGTAACGTCTTATTTCTTGTCCAACAGGATGATTTATTGAGAGAAAAATCAAAGTCGACTCGCCGTTTCGAATGAACAATGCTTCCAAAGGGTAAGCTACAACCTGTAAAGATAGACAATTGCATACATTTCGTACTACTCCCGTAATAATATTTTCTGTACCTCACAGGTTCATCCAGATGACACCAAGATGCAAAATATACCGGAACTTGTGTTTATTGCGGTGTTTCTAATGTTTGGATCATAAATTATCAAATTAGAGGAAATCCGGCTTCATATTCTTTGAATATTTTAACTTTGATAGGTACTAGGTATATTTCACCAGAAAAATGTTGACAGGATAAGTTGCACAATGCACATTCACATCTCTTTGATCACGTAAATCATGGTATATGTCCGAAATTAAAAATGTTTTTATTCGTGTGCTAATTTAGCGAAGATTTGCAAAATATGCCTGTCATAAATTAACGATAAATGATGCGATTGCGATCTAAAATTATTCGTAACTGTGAGTAGTAGTATGGATCGCTCGTGACCTGGCAGGGGCTCTTATGGGCGGGGTGGCATGGTGCCGAGAAACCGGGGGTGGCATGGTGACCCTTATGTCTTATGGCGGGGGTGGCATGGTGCCATTGTGTCTTATGGCTGCGGTGGCATGGTTACCTTTTCGGGTATAGGCTGCGGTGACACGGTGCCGTGAAAACTCGTGGTGGCATGGTTACCTTTTCAGGTATAGGCGCGGCGGCATGGGGACGTGAAAACTCGTGATGGCATGGTTACCTTTTCGGGTATAGGCTGCGGTGACACGGTGCCGTGAAAACTCGTGGTGGCATGGTTACCTTTTCAGATATAGGCGCGGCGGCATGGGGACGTGAAAACTCGTGGTGGCATGGTTACCTTTTCGGTATAGGCGCGGTGACATGGTGACCCTTCTGGTATAGACTGTTGATGATTTGACTAACGTTGTGGGTACAGGCTGCGGCGGTATGGTGTTGAATATGTATCAGGTATGGTAAATAGTCACGTGATTGGTTCTTAGTTAATGTATATATCCCGAATTATTATATATCACCGATTCGAGTTAATCCCAACGTTTACGGTGAATGCGACTTCAATATATCGTTATTCTTATGGACGCGGCGGTGATTCGTACTTTCGGGTATAGACTGCGGGCGACATGTCGTACTTTCAGCAAAAAAGGTGTGAGTTAGTTTGCTAAATCTAGGAATCACTCGCAAGGTAATATTTTGGTAATTAGTTTAACACAGAACTGGCGTAGACAGCGATTCGAATACCACATGGGGATCCAGGAAATTGATGAACAGTGCCGGGTAGGTTTGAGGGGTGTAGGATATGTGATCCAACAAAATGACTATCAGTTTTAGGTCGTTTTGAGCAGTTCCAAGGCAGTGTGGGACATAGAAATGATATCTTGAACTACTAATGCCTTATATAGTGGGGTTTTGTAGCACTCCAAACCGCAACAGCTGCATAAATCCATGTTATATGTCACTTTAACTATAGGCTAGGTAAAATCGTGACACTCAGATTTTAGGGGAATCCCCTATTTTCAGCTGCTATTCTTCCAGCTCAATGTTCACACGGATGCAGGGGACGAGTTACAAAAAATGTAGCCAGAATTTGTTTTTAAGGTATAAGGCATGGGAATCGGACCGAAAACCTGGACTTTTTGAAAGTCGGTCAATTCTGAACAACCCTAATGGACATCCATTCAGACAATTCTTGAGGTATCGAAACAGTTTGAAAGCACCACCAATCATTGTACAGGATCGTAGCATGGGAATATCGAGCGAATATTTTCGTGTGACATGAATATATTTCATATGCCTTTGGTAAGAAATGAGTTGTGTGGGGTAATCATACACAACCTACAAAAGTTAAACTTGTCGCATTTGATTGCCTACTTTTTATCGATGTCTTTGTGATGTTAAAAGACGGATGAGTTTACATTTACATATAGTAAGCGGAGAAACTCAAGTACTAAATTTTGCTCGCTTGAAAATACCGATCATTGGAGTAACAGTATCAATATAAGTGGTATATTATTTTTCGCGATATGCACCAATCTTCTAAGCATAACTTGGCAAAAATTTATCATGTCATAGAAAAGTCGGTTTTTACGAATTCGAAACAAATGTACTTCGATTGTTACGATGATGGACATTACGATCAACGTAGTATTTCGAAGGGGTATGTTCAGCAATCACTAAATGACAAAAATATCATATATATATCATATAATATGATTTACATTTAGAAAAACGATATACACCGATTAAGCGAGGCTGTTTAATATCATAATCTGATTAGTGAAATTTCTGAGGGGTTTGATTTAGCGAGTTAATTGTGGATGATTCAATCACATACAAGTAAGGTGTTTAGTGAGTGAGTATTGAGATGACATTTACTTTGACGAATGACAATGGGAAAATTTCTTATTTCTCTGATCGTGTGCGTTGTACAAATAGTTCTAGTGTGCATTCAGTGAACATCAGACAAATTGACAATGACTTTCAGTAGTTTGGTTAGATGATGACAATTATTCCGGAGGTTCAAATCGATATCACTACTATGAACTACAATACAAATACATTTTTGTAGATTTCAGTGTAGCATATACTTCGATTTTATTATTGGTATGAGTTTTGTTTTAACCAAGACCGGTGGAATAGGTTGCATCCAGTAAAGATATTCCAATTACTTCTGCACTGATCAAAGCCTTAGAGTGTGACATCGTAATGTTTTTACATTTCACGCATATTCGACAGAGAATGTGAACAGAGTTTAACACGGATTAAATGTCGCCGCCTCGGAACCCAAAGTGATATTTTCGTACTGCGTAATGTGCGTATGTTTCAATTCGATGTCGCAAATTCCGATAATAAAGTATTGCACCGGTTGTTAATCAGCAAACGAAATTGTTGTTTCATCTTTAGTCTTGGCTACTGGAAACAATTACATTTGTAAAATATTTCCTGATATCCGCGATACGCAGAGTGATTTTTACCAAGGTGGAATAATTTTCCAATCAGGAGCATTTCAGACACGCATAGTTTTACAACTCAAAATGTTAATAACAACGGTACTGAAAAGTTTGTTGCTGTCATAATAACCTTTACCACAATGCCGGATCTAGTTAACACGAATAATTTAGTAATCAAGCCATGATCAACTATTACATATGTCAAATCAATGTGTCAATCCTTATGTTTACAGCATGATAACTTTCAATGTAACACCGGCGTTTGATCGTATAAGAAATGAATTCCCAACTACGTTGATCAGACTTTCAAATCTCGTATACTCAAACATATTATGTTAATCTCAAGTCATCTGCACCGAGTAGTAATTACTTTTGTCTTACAAAATATATCGAGTAGTAATTACTTTGTCTTGTAGAATAGTAACGACTTTTACAGTTGAACAAAAAAGACGAGTTGGCGGTATATGCCTACAACCGAACTTGCTATGGATTTTAGATTGTAGCGACTGTATGTACCCGCGTAATCTTGTTTACTTTTCATACGGATACTGTTGAATTGGTCTGGTACGTTACAAACGGATTTACTTGACAAGGTTTTCGTATTTGACTCTTTGGAGTATGGTAAGATGTTAAAATGTCGAGACGTAATACTATTTCCGTTAACTCAATTGCAACAAAAAATAACCAGATAGCTTGTTCAAGGTTTCGACAAATAGATTGAAATATTCCAATTTAACTCATCGCGTCGCATCTTGATCACGGTATGCACAAGTGGTTGTCAAGTTAGAAATGTTTACAACAGGTGCTATTTCATTGATTGACTCAATTGTGTGTAATAACACATTAAAATATCGCGATAGCATGGTGATATTATTTACTGAAACTCTATTTGACAAACGGAAAACTCAGTCGTGAATAGAGTTGTAAGTTTCAAGGATTGTTTCAAAGTATAATCTCTAAATATGACTGGGTTGAAAGTTGGTAGTCATGTTTGTCAATCAATTTCAATTCAGACTATGTCAAAGTCCAAATATTTCATTCTGGATGATCTGAATTTACCTTTAGTACATCACGCGAATGGATTCCGACACCGCACTATAACATTCTTAATATTAGGGACTCAAGGATTTTCAATCAACAATACCTGAATTTTTTGGTAATGCTAGAGTTGGCAAATGATTAGTTGCGTGTTTTTGTTAAGCGTTTGATTTCCCAGTAATAAATACAATGATTGTGTGTGCATACTTGTGATTCTTGATTCTCATTGAGCTAGTTGGTATTGATTCTATAGGTGTGAAAACAGCGACGCGGAATGTGTGAATAATCCGGTGCGACCGAATGTTAGCGTCAGTAATATTCAGGTTACGTTCGATTCAACAGATCGCGTTAAAAGGATTTCTCAAAGGATTTGAGTTGGGCCGAATTAACACATTCAGATACGAATCAACTTGATTTGTGTAGTGAGTTTCATTTCTAGTTGACAAATTGACACATTGATTGAATATTCTCATGATTCTTATCATGCAACTAAAGTCAACCATTGTTCCGAAGTGTCAAAACATATAGCGATCGCGTGCAAGTATCAAATTGTTGGTTTTCGAATCACGGTCTGTGCTGGTTCTGTTATTCATTACTTATTACTTGATAGTAAAAACCATCGACATATTACACTGTAGCGATTGGGATGTATGTAATGGCAAGACGCGAGAAATGGCTACGTCTTAGGTGTTATCTTGTGAGCGATCGTGGGGTTTGTAATATATTTCACACCCATTTGGAGTGTTAGTATGTGCTGACCGCGGTTATTGTTGGTATTGGAATCACCGTCTACGCCGGCTCTGTGACAAACTAATTACCAAAATATTACTTGTGCGTGATTCCTGCCTCTGTAACACCAAACCACGAGAGATGGCTGTCTGATGTGTTATCTTGTGAACGCTCGTAGAATATTACAAATATTTCACACCTTTTTGAAGTGTTAGTATGTGAACGCGGCTATTGTTGGTATTCGAATCGCTGTCTACGCCAGTTCTGTGTTAAACTAATTGCCAAAATATTACCTTGCGAGTGATTCCTAGATTTAGCAAACTAATTCACACCTTTTTTGCTGAAAGTACGACATGTCGCCCGCAGCCTATACCCGAAAGTACGAATCACCGCCGCGTCCATAAGAATAACGATATATTGAAGTCGCACTCACCGTAAACGTTGGGATTAACTCGAATCGGTCATTTATAATAATTCGGGATTCATACATTAACTAAGAACCAATCACGAGACTATTTACCATACCTGATACATATTGAACACCATACCGCCGCAGCTTATACCCACAACGTTAGTCAAATCATCAACAGTCTATACCAGAAGGGTCACCATGTCACCGCGAGTTTTCACGGCACCGTGTCGCCGCAGCCTATACCCGAAAAGGTAACTATGCCACCGCAGCCATAAGACACAATGGCACCATGCCACCCCCGCCATAAGACATAAGGGTCACCATGCCACCCCCGGTTTCTCGGCACCATGCCACCCCGCCCATAAGAGCCCCTGCCAGGTCACGAGCGATCTATACTACTACTGCCCAACACTTATCAATATAGCACTATAATAGCATGGTCAATCTATTTTCTTCATGAACAGAAATACATTATAGTGATACGAGATTCCATTATTAAATATATATTTTTTGTCCTGCAAATTCATAGTCGATATTGAATTTATCGCAGAAATCTGATGTATCCACCTGTAAAGTCAAGCAGTATTCTTGTCCACAATGTCCAGTAGCGTGGTAAAGGCATTCAATAATCATTGCTGCGAAGTAAGTCCATTCAGAAGGCAGGTATTCGAAATGAAACATATAGTTCTGAAACTTGTGAGAAACGGATTTATTATTTGTGAGAGATGATAGTCAGAATTCATCTGATAACTGATATATAATTTGGGATGGTGCAAAATCTCGGTTTACATTTGCGTTCGAATGAGAGCCTCGATAAATCAGAAGTTTGCGTTGGCAAATGAACCCTGGTAGGCTCTGCCCTGTCAACCGTTTAGTGAAATGAAAGAAAAGGAAATTCAGCACAAAACTTAGTTGAACCAGGCGTCGTCAAAGATTGTACCGATTTTAGAGACGCAGGCCCGTAACAGCACTTCGTCAGCCAGACCCCGCTCACGCTATCCGCTGTTTACCGTGATACTTGTCATCTACATTAGGTGCCTTTCACTATGTCAGCTTTTCTCGCCTAGACGCGCGGAGCGCGAAGAATTTCTATAATTCATGATTGAATCGGCCAATATGATCGGGAATTGCATATATATTGCTATCAATTTTTATCTTCTCACTGCTCACGTAATCAGATTTACAGGGGAGGTGCGTTTGAAAAGGTAGGACCCCGCAATAATAATTAAACACCTTCGGGCGCATACCCGTTGGCAGGAAGAAAACAGCACTTCATCAGGTCCCCCCAAAAAACTTGGGTCTTGGACTACCATAGGGTGATAAACCTACACCCAATCACGTTGTTCGCTTTTGCCACGAAATTAGCCGTACTGTGCAGTGAAGCAGCGCGAAGCGCGAAACTTTTCGATAAATCATGATAAAATCGGACAAAAAGATAGGGAATTGCATATCTATTGCTATCAATTTCATGTCCTCTCTGCTCACGTAATCAGATTTACCGGTAGACTTGGGTGAGGTGTCTTGGAAACTGTAGGGCCCTTTGATATGACTCCGTAACATGATGTTATTTAGTGACCTCCTGTCTGCTATATTAAAATATATAGAATCGCCCAAACGTAGGCTACTAAACTAAAAGACGCACACGATTTCAAATTGGTATTTCTTCACTAGCATATAATTTTTCCAATTAAACCTATTTGTATTTTGTATACATAACGAAGTTTTCGGTCAACATAAGGGCGGTCGTTTTCGGCCAAGGTTTTCTCGCTGCCGATCGTCCTGGCCCCTTTCTTGGAGTCACATGCTACATGGCCTAAAACTTTATCTGTCTTGGTAAATTGTGGCGCGGTAATGGCCAATGCCGACATGCTCATTTCTATAAATCTTGCGTATTTTTTCTTGGGGGAAGAGTATTCAAAATTCAAGACACTTGGCAACTTGAAATCGCGCGTAGCGCGAAAAACTGTTGAAAAGTTGCATGAATTTTCAAAAAATAGGCCACTCCATAATTTATGCTAATTGACGAAATAATTTTGGGCCCCCTTTGAGCTCAGGCCCCCCCAATTGGGGGTTTTGGGGTGCAGCAGTTACGGTCTTGTAGAGACGTGTATATAAAATAATAAACTCTTCTGTTTGTGGATGATAAAATGGCTCGTGTCAGTGAGCGCTACGTCTCAGACCAAGATACGGGATGGAGTGCGATCATGAGCGTATATCACCACGCAGTGACAGAGTTCTATGTCTGGTACAACCGCATTTTATTTGTATGTTCCATTGTGCAATATTATTTCCGGACTCCGAAGACTCTCACATTAGATTTGGGACAGCCCCACAATACCAGCGTTAATCAAGAGCTCTTGCAGGTCTAATAAAAGTGACCGCAGAGCTTTGGAACTGTTGCAAATGAGATTCTCCATAACATCCTATGAAAACACATTTCTCTTCATAGTATCGGTATGACTAATGTTGTCAAGGGCACCAAACGCATCTTGATTGTTGAATTCCACCGAGAAAATATTTTATTTTAGAGACAGTACTGTGAAACGAAAAGCGGCGAGTGAGTGGCGACGTAGCGTAGTGGTATAATCCACAGCTGCAACACCAACAATGCATTGCTATTAAATTAATATTGCTACTACGACAAAGCAAACCGTGATCGTTTCGTTTGCGGTCAATTTATTTGTGATGTAACAATGGAGGATCAGAGAAACGTGCAATCAATGACTGACTGGTTGCTTCCACAAGTGACACTGACGTTACGCAAACAACCCGAACATACATAAAATAGGGTGATTCAATTGACACTGTTTACTTAATGACTTGACATTGGCGCGTGAATTTTGTTCCGAGTCTAGTCAAGTCAAGTCATTTTTGCAAAGTGACTCGAGTCAAGTCACACGAAAAAGTTGACTCGAGTCATCCCAACACTGGTATACAGTAGTGTTGGGATCAAGTCATCATCTACATTTGACGGAAGTCAAGTCATCCGATTTTTGCTCGAGTCAAGTCAAGTCACTCAGTATTTGGAGGTGTCTCAAGTCAAGTCACAAAGTCCTGTCGAATTTTCGAAGTACGAGGCATGATTCAAGTTATCGCATTTTGCAAGATAATAGAAGTCGTTACATAAATTCTGAATTGATTAACGAATATCGAGTTAAATAATACCTTCAACAGGGCTTTGCATGTCTCACATTGAGTAGCGATACCATTTGTCCCTTTTTTTCAATAAAATAAAATGTCCTCCGAGGACGCCCAAGAGAGAGAGATATGATATTCTTTCTCGCCTGCACCATCGAGATGCTTTGGCGACGGAGTTGCGATACGGCCCCATGAGGTCATCTAGTCTGCGCCCCCGTTTTTTTTCTCCTCCATGCTATCCGTGATTGCTGAGCGCCTAGCAGGATAGCTGCGGATACCATTTGTCGAGTCTTTGGTATGACCCGGCCGGGGATCGAACCCACGACCTACCGCTCGAGAAGCCGGACGCATAACCATTACACTATCTCGCTCGTATCGCAATCCGTCCTCTGCTCTTGTTCGGTTTGGTTTATTAGCAATTTTTATCAGTTCAATACACCACAAAAATTGCGATACAATGAGAAGATAGGAAGGTGTGAAAACGACTTGGAGTCAATTATTATTTCACGAGTCTGCGCAAACACGCCAACTCACTGCGCATGCACTTGGCCAGCTGTGCCCAACCACCCTCCCATAGGGTGATAAAACTAACTTCTGGGGGGCTTCGCCCCCAGACCCCCCTCGGGCTGTGGGATTTTTTTCGGTGCTTGTCATCTACATTAGGTATATACCCGTTTAGCGTTTCTTGTCGCCTGAACGCGCGAAGCGCGAAAAGATTATACAGTTCATGATTGCATAGGTCAATATGATCGGGAATTGCATAATTTTTATCCTCTCCCTGCTCACATAATCAGATTTACCGGTAGCGCTGATCGAGTGAGGTGTGTTGGAATAGATAGGCCCTCCAAATAATAACAAAACATCTTCCGGCGTACCCGTTGGAATAATGACTTCGTTATGATGCTATTTCGTGACCTCGTATCTGCTATGTTAAAAGATATTGAAATCGCCCAAACGTGCTAAACTAAAAGACGTACACGATTTCAAATTGGTATTTCTTTGCTGGAAAATAATGTTCCCTCGATATGGCGTTTGTCCTATTGCGGGACTCGGATCGCTAGGACAGGAACATTCGGCGCCAGCCATTTAGGCGCCTGTGGACAATGGACATGGGCAATTAAACATATATGTATATATATAGCGACGTTTTCGGTCAGCTCAAGGGCAGTCTTTTTCAGCCAAGGTTTTCTCGCTGATGATCGTTCTGGCGCACTTCTCGAAGTCACGTGGTACATAGCCTTTAACTTCATATGTCTTGGAGCGTCATCGTGCGGTAATAGCCGACGCCCTAGTGCCCATTTCTATAAATCATGCGTTTGGTACCCAATAATCAAGATATCTTACAAAATGAAATCGCGACTAGCGCGAAAAAAATTCCGGAAAAATTCCAAAAAAATACAACATGATTCATGTTATTTACCGAAATAATTTTCGGCCCCTTCGAGCTCGGCCCTCCAATTGGCGGGTTTTGGGTGCGGCAGTTATGGTCCTGAGTAAATCTTACGTAATGTTCATGCCACGCGGAGAAGACTATTCGTTAGTTTATCGCAGATTAACTTCGGGCTAGCCCATTGTTATTTATAACTTTGTTAAACCATATGGTATTTCGCCATTTCCAGAAAATAATTCGCTATTGAAATGATATCTATATCGCCCACGCGTACGTGACCATACTAAAAAAATCCCTTTCGTGAGGCGCTCGTGAATGTACATTCTAATTTCTTCACCGAGGGAAATATTTAGCTTTGCGGTTTCAGACTTCAGTGATAACACTATTTGGCCCTGCCAATATTCCATCTAATCTTTCACGAGTCTGCGCGGCTGCGTGGTCCATTGGACAACAGCGCACAAGGACTAAAAAAACATCACTTCAGATTTTTTGTGCGCAGAGACCGTTTCAGTACTGCGCATTTGCGCACGTGCGCAGCTTAGAGGGAACATTGCTTGGAGTATAGTTTTTGGAATCAGACACCCACCTTGTTAAGAGTGTAAGATGACCAATGACTATACAGAGACGACCCAAAAAGGTCAATTCGCCGCAAAGTACGCGTGAAAACTGACTCTTTCTGGAGCAGCCGTGGACGTTGTCTAAAAAAAGGTCAACCCGACGGTAACTGTCCGTGAGACAGCGGAAAACCGGATTTACGGTGCAGACGCGGAAGGTTGATCTTATTTTTTAGTCAACCTCTCGGCGATGGTCAGCACGATAGGTCCAAATAACCCGTTTTTATGTCTCCTATTGTATCTAGAAACAAGTGTCCTCTTTTTCATCTTTAAGCATGGTAATCCTAACATGCGGAAAACTGCTAAATTACGAAGGTCACTGGCAGTCAAATAGATCGTGGAATACGAAACCTCAGAAAGTTGATAAATTAATATGATGCAATACCCGATAGACATACACATATCTACTAAGGATGGTGCGAACCCGTGCGAACCCCTCAAAGGTTCAGGTTCGCGTGAACGCGAACATTTTCGGAAAGTTCTGTGTGAACGCGAACGTGAACCTTATGACGTGACGTGACGTCATATTGCTAATTCTGACCCCACGTTTCAGTGAAGTGATAAATTAATGCACACGATACCTAGCGACGACTCAAGCCAAATTGTTGAAATAGGCTACATGCTGACTTTTTAAACGTAAATGTATCAACTGAAGCAATCAAATGCTATAATAATCCCATAAAATCAATATGGTCCATCGCTTTGCCAGCAATTTCGACGAGGACTTGCAAAGGAATATAAGCTTATGCCCTAACGGTCGAGGCCAGACCGCACAATGTATTCTGAGTCTGACTATTGTTACATTGGTATTGAGCAGAGTGTAAAACGGGTTTCTATACTTTTTACCGATATTAAAACAAGTTTTACAGTAGCCAACACCCCAATCGCACATATTTGGTTTTTATGATACAAAAATCGTATCAAATAAAGATAGATCCCGTACGCCTGCTAGATTTTTTACATTATAGATAACGTTGTATTATTTGTATCCATTTAAATGATCAGTTGAATAAGCATCATTCGCTGATTGTGGTGTATTTCGTTCTTGATGTTATGTGATTGCGAGTCAAGCTTACAGCAGTGAGTCATTAACTATTCACAAACGGGTACCTGGAATATTTCGAGCCCACTTTTGTATCAAAACAAGTAACGTTTTTCAGGCACGCTCGTTTCGTTTTGATATTTTTATGTTGCTGGCGCCTTGCATAGAGTGGTTCGAAGTTGAAATACAAAAAATTTAAACCAAATATGTTATAATGACGGTAAAACAAGAGAAACGTTCACGGTGCAGAACCTACCAAGGTTCGTTTACGAACGTGAACCTCCAATTTTCTGAGATCCACACCCAGAACGCGAACGTGAACATCACGTTCACAGCATCCCCAATCTCTACCATACAATTTAAGCCTACACCAATTGTTGAATTGAATTGAGAAAGTTGATTCGAGCCAAACTGGAGTCGCCCCAATGGGTTTATGAAGTCATTGCGACACCATCATATTTTCCAACAGCATAACAACGATATCGAGTATTATTGAGCAGGTGAGATAAATTTTCAGGTTACTGTTTCTGCGTCTGACTGTTGCCGGTAAAGATCATGCTCCGATTCAACATTAGATGCATCCCGGTGATTATCGTGAGGTTAACCGCAACCACGAAGTATGATGTTAGTTGAATATACGCTGGTTGATCACTTTATAGGATAGATATAAGTAGTTTGTACATAAAGACACTTGATTGAGTCATCGAAACTAGTACGTACAACATTAGATCAGGACGCTACTAAAACCAAGTACATACATCATCTCGCTATTGTATTGCTGTATTACTTTGGTCCTGGTGTTCGGTTCAGCGATGTATTGATGTGGTAACATTTAGGCGCGTATATTGCTCATCGACAGAATTTGGTGGTAATTATTCTGTAGATCTGACAACACGTGCAACAACTGGGACAGCTAAGGTTAAGAGCTGCGCATTTTGAGTAGGACATATCAGATCGAAGTACTATTGTCAGGGATCATTTATTGCCTATTGAAATATTAATTATAAACCATAAACCAGGGGCGGGCAACTTCTGCAGTCGGCGGGCCGGATATAGGAAAATGAAGTACTTGGCGGGCCGGATTGCACATTATTCGCCCATTTATCCACATATACAAGGAATAAATCGTATTTAATGATTGTATTTTAACGACAGCAATGTCTCTTCAAAGCCATTACTCGCCGAAAATGACGAAGACAATGTGGATTGGAGAATAGCATTGTCATACAGGCGCCGCCACCCGCCATGTCTGCTTCTATCTGATCAATCAACACACGGCGCAATCCTTAATTTAGATTTCAAGACATTCGATAACCCCGGTGCCCCTAATTTACCAAGATATTCATTCATTAGGGTGAAGTAGGTGACAAGATAGCGACGTTGTTCAACTGTGAGGCCTGATTAATCTCGATATTGAATTCATGCGGTCCGCGTCCTCTACGAAATTTGAAAAGTGGCCTGCGACCCGTTTTGAGTTGACGACCCCTGGTATAAGCGGTGTGACGTCCTCTTTTAAGAGGATTTGTCCTCTTTTTTGACTTTTCTGAAATTGTCCTCGTAGGACGCCCTATTGTCCTCATTTTGAAGATTTTGACCTCTAAAGTAACGCTCCAGCGGTTATTTCGGGAGATGAGCCGGAAATTTGACCTTTTATTAGTCCACCAACTGATAATGTGAAAGGAAAAACTGTATTTTGAGCGCTGAGCGAGAAATTTACCTTTTTTAGTCAACCGACCACGAAGTGCGAAAAATTTACCATTGTTCAGGATTTTCCTCCGGTTTTGTAAGTCTGAAAATTTTAAAAAAGTGTCCTCTTTTCAGATTTCCAAAATATGGTAACCCTACGTCTTACAAAAGGCTAGAAGTGTTTCGTACTACAAGTCGGCGGTTACAGAATGAAAAATAAGAAATATCAGCCTGGTGTAAATTACTATTGTAGTCGACAAACACCATGATTACCACAAACGACATTACATACATTTACGTACATCGTAAATGCCGATAATGCAAGTCTTCTGGCTTCGACAAACTTACGCGTAACCTCCACTCTCGCACGCTGAGCATACAATAAGTATATCATAACATACAGTCACTAAAATTGGAGGTAGTAAGCAAGTAGTGGGAAAGCTCGGGAGACTGGGGCCGCGGGCCACATTATCATGTAAGACGGAAAACTCTCCGCGGGCCGGATCCGGCCCGCGGGCTGTATGTTGCCCGTCCCTGCCATAAACTATATCATGTATTTTTAATGGTACTGCAAGGATATGTAGGAGGGATTTTATCTCCCAATTACTATAAATTTGCCATCGTAATTGCGGATATACAATATGCATTATAGTGATATGCTATACATGTAACGAAAGTATTTGCAATGTTGCATACACAGCTGGTTACATTAAGTATGAATCACACAGCAGTTGCGGTGACGTTGATTGTCGCACTGGTTTTCACCACGACTGAGTGTTCACGGGGAATGAGAAGAAGACGGCGTTCAGGAACCCGGTTTAGGAGACATATTTGGTGGTCATTGCCAAGGTATTTTCGAGCTAAAATACTATGTAAGACTATAATTACCATGGATGGTATCAACTGGAAGTTCACGCCAGTGTTCGTCAGAAACACCGTGGTGTTGGCGGTTGCTCATAAGCATATCATCGCATATACTTCAGGAGTATCCCAACCTAACTTGCCAAATCCAAAGTGTTAAGTATAGCAGTGGAAGTATTCAGAAAACTCAACCACTAAATAACTTGAAACACAAGAATTGTCTCTTGTAAACGCGAGCCTCAATATTCACAAGGTTAGCATACGACACTTGAACCCTCGTTCCGAATCATTCTTTATCATCACACACCATAGATCCGCGTAGGTCCATAGATCGATATTTGCCTTTATCATTTGAATTTTAATCCCAATCGGTGCGTTCCCTGTGCTCTTGCGTGTTGGCCGGACAGTTTGTTGTCTCGACCAATTCGAAATTGTGGCTGGTGTATCATGTTTCAGTTGACCGCAAACCCTTTATAACGATTGAAGTCCGTTCACGCCTGTGTCTTCCCTCGGTTCGGACCATCCCGAACAGTTACTGAGCGAGTTCGTGTTATTATCCCCACCCGCCAAAAAGCTTGCAAATACTTTTTACATTTTTTACAGTCCATTCTTCGGGGATACAGAAATATCATCTTCACATGAAATCCAGGTAAAATAAAACATCCTTGCATGCATAATGTGTATGCGATGCTCGTCTTGGTCATGCCCATCGTCATTTTATAGACCATAGTGGCTCTTAACCTTTAATAACCTGGGAACCCTTCCGTTAATATGCAAGCCTTTGCGGCACCCCACATTATTGCTGAGCTCCGAAAACAAAGATCTACGATATTCAATAACGTAGGCCCCGATTTACCACATTACACATGATATTTCACATCTATTATGCATCATAATCGAATACTAGTGAACAAAATTAACTGTGCATCAACAAAATGTTAAAAGAACAAAACCGTTAAGCTATGATTTTGAGATTGGTACAAGTAAAATACTATTCCTAAAATGCAATACCGATTATTGTACCGACTGGTACATATCTGTGTAATACCTTTAATTGATCATTCATAATCTATATTTCGTTTCGTTTTCAGGACGATGTCATTGAACCCGTAACAGAAGAATTATCAGATATCGACATGGCCTCCAAATAAATGAAGGAAGAGTGTCCAAATGATATACTGATCATTGAATGCATCATACAAATGCTATATTATCCAGCATTTTTGTAATTCATAGAAGTGATCTAGTTACGACATATAATGTGATAGGTTAGTGGATGAAAATACTATACTCAGGAAAAAGATAAAATATATATGTGACTCATAAGTGTCAGGTGACACTGTTACAATCAATGTTACTGTATTCCTAGATCCTGTCGTTCTGAAATGTTCGTGCTCTTCATCTTCTAAATATATAGCGAATCCATGCAACAACATCGAACCAATGCTACAGCGATTCATCAGCAGAATATGAACCGAACCAACTGCCCGAACGCCAATTACCCATGAAGTATATATACTTTGTGCATATACCATATAGTATATAGTATATACTACACTCACTCAAACGGATATTCAACACGAGCCTGAGTTTGAACGTAACACCACAAAGTATTTTTAGGTCTACACCGCTGCGTGCAGCCCTCTAATCTCGGGCTTGACAACCCCACCCCGATGGATTCGACTTTCATTTCAATAGAAAGATAAAATTACCATTCTAGCAATATTGATATTGATATTAAACTGTTAAAATTGGTAACAAAACCAATGATGATGATGATATCTGTAAGTCAGTTTGTTTGTTTGAACGGGGCGATTGTAGCATTTGAGAGGCGATGTTCGCGCCCCAAAATTCCATTATTGATTGTTGATTGAGCTCCATTGTAGTTTTTATATTAACTATCGAGTTGTTGGCTTCTTTATATAAAACTTTGGAAATGAAATTTCCATGAAAATAAAAACACGTGATGTTAGAAAATACAAGAAGTTTTACAATTGTCCCCGGTCTCCCTTAGACTAGCTTCATATTTTTAAAATAAAAATATCATATCTCATTCGCCCACTCGAGGCCTTCTACTGCATTGATGGAATGGGACGCAACAAATACGTGGCTGGGACTTATTCTAGGTCACGATACAGTCATGCTTTCTAGATTCTAAGTCAGTGGTGCTCAACCTTTTGGACCTCGCGGCACCCTGTGAAAGGGAAGTATAGTTCTCTGCGCCCTATATCACAGCAGCCGGGAACCAATGGCTCTTTTGGGCATATGATATGACTATTTAACAATGTTTTAATTTTGTGCTAAATTTATCAATAATGCAGCAACTTGTTAGTAAATTTTCATTACATCCAAAATAATTATTCTCGTGGCAGCTTAAACATGTATTTTCCAGGTCAAGAGAGTGGGGTATTCAGGGTTAGGTTCTCGTGTACCCCTTTTCAAAATCCTCACATTTTTAAGTTGCTGTTGCGCCGGCGACTAACATCACTCGCGAATTCGATCTGCGACATCACGCGCCTCGAAATTGTGGATCGCACGATACCTTGATTGATCAAAGAGAATAGCAGGCATGGCGACGCTGGTTTGATAATGCAGTTTTCAAATATACATTTTCCTCCCAATCTACGCCGAGAAATGAACTGCCTTGGAAGTGACATTAACACAACTAGAAATTCAAATTAAAAACAACGCCATAGCAATCCATTTTCTCGATTGGTAACTTGCTAGTATCGCCGTTAAAATGTAGGTGTGTAGCGCAACGTTTTGTTAGCTGAATACTGGAGAAGACGATCAATATTTAGATATTCGGAATCATGGCGAAAATAAGAGTCGATTAATATCAGTGATTATAAATTCTTAGCTATGTAAGTTACACTATCACAGGCGAGGCTTAGCCCGTCTGTGCCCCACCTATGCATATCATCTCCTCTCCTTTCGCACTTTATTTTCGAACAATATTGTTCAAAATCTAGTCATTCATAAACATCTATAGAAAATGCCTATAATTATTGAAGTTTTCAATGTATGCATTGCTGTATAGTGACCATACGTGAGCTACCAATACGCCACGGATTTTCAATTGTGACGAAACAGTTGATTGACATTTATGGCTCTTTGGGAGTTACATTATAAAATATTGCCTCGATATGGCTCTTCGGTCGAAAAAGGTTCCCGACCCCTCCATAGCACATCGATTACCATATGGCCGGAGATAGCGGAGTAGAGGTCAACATCTTAAGCCAGGCGTCAGCATCACGATCAAATGGTCCGGGTGATGACCTTTTTAGTTATCGCCTTCTCAAATACTACTCTATGTGGGTGAGTTGGCGTTGCAACAGAATTGACAGTAGAGGCCCCGGCTTGATTGTTGGCAGTAGCAAGTTCCCAAGCGCCAGAGATGCTCCTCCAATACGTCACCGTGATTACATCGTGCCTGTGAAAGACCCAGAGAAAGCCCCAATCAAGGAAAAATTCAAAGAAGAGAATGAAAAGAGCGAGGAGGCCTGCAATAAGAAAGATCAAGATCGAGCACCATTACATCGGGCATTAGGCTGAGGCGATGCCAGATTGAGAGACCGTATACTTGGTCGTTTCGGCATTATCCTATTTACTAATTGTATCGTATTGTATAGGCTACATTATGTGCCTTGAGCGGATAAAAATAATAGAACCGCCGACTATGTCATACTCAGAATCTGGAGTCCTCAATATTTTCTATACGTCGACCTTGTTTATCACATTCTCTAGCGGCACGCCTGAGCGGTTCAATTGGCACATTGGTGTGCCGCGGCACACCGGTTGAGAACCAATGTTCTAAGTATTCAATGTTTGGGTCCATATTCCTTGTCTATGGTGATCACATAAATGAGAAGGATTTTGAAATCCATGCAGTGGGATATTTATATAACGAGTGCGCTCTTACACATTGGTTACAGGTTAGAAAACTTCATTCTTGCACTGGTGCGACGCTTATATTCACGATTAAACTAAAATATTTCGCGACGCAAATGATTCAGTGCGGGTTATATCGGGTGGGACTCATTCTGGAGTATCTACCAATATCAATACACGGACAGACCATGCAGTGTCAGCGATATCAATAGGAATGATGCTCAAACATATATACCACGCGGTGTCGCGGTACGCGTAATGTAAACGAAAGTAACAAATGGCTGTTTCTGCAACCATGCGGATTCGAAATGATCGATCCGACGAAATCGTCTGTTGATGTGATGTATGACGTTATGTGCTTCGGTTGGGAATTTCCAATTCAGAAACCAGATATTTTGATGATGACTTCTGTACGGTAATGGTGTAAAATGTAGTCTTAATCACATAGAATATTGAACGCGTTGATGTCAAATCGTCGTGACTTCGAGGGCCACAAAAGGTAATTAAGTGGTCCACCAGTTTGACATCACAGCACTATAGATGCTCCATGGATAACCATATGGTTTTCTACTAAAACTGCGAATAGCTGCTTCCTTCCTGTATGCGCGACAATCGGGTATCGTGTTTCACGGTGTCTAGCTCCAGAGCAGTGGTTCAACCGTTACTAACCCGAGAAACACTTACGCAAAGCTGCAAGCCTTCGCGGAACCCAAAATATTCGCTGATTCATAAAAACGAAAAATATACAACAATGCACAGCTCACTATATACCTTACACATCTAATATATTGCTGTAGACTACTCTATATTACACACAAAACGAAAACATTAGAAATGAATAATTGTTGCATATAAGTGCGACTTCTACTGTTCCCTTTCAGATACCATTTCAGAAATGCAATACTTCATATTTCAAAGTGTCATCGTATTATTTGGTCGAAACGCAACAGCGTTGTAGTTGAGTGTGTGTCGTGACCTCCAGGGAACCCCTGACACTGGCTCATGAAACTCCTCTAAGCCTACAGTAATCGTTAATAGATAGTGAATGTTACGAATAATACAGCTTCTCGGGATACAGTCAAAATACACTGTCATGCTCAGAGATAGGTAAAGAAAACGTTGCCTGATTGCTACCATCATGCTAATTTAATGGTCCCAGTAACTCCATAATTTGAATCCCGCATTTCCTGCAAAAAGGAGTAGGCTTCATCTCGAATCTCGGATCTATGGACCAGAGTCACCATATTATATAGAAATACGAATCATGAGGTAGCGCGGCTTATTCAGATATTTGTAAAGCTGACTGCGATTATTATTAGCTGTGCGCTTCGAACTCCACAAAAGATTCGTCAAGTTTCCGCTTTTCAAATGAACAGCTGAAATCTATTTATCGCACAGATGCGATGCTGGTATGTACGGTATTTCAAAAATATTATGCGGATGAGATTTGTAGGTGTCACGACTAGAGCCCGACCGATTATCGGCTCGCCGATAATATCGAGTCGATATCACGCTTGGAGAGAAATATCGGTATCGGCCGTTGAAGGTGAAAAAATATCGGCCATTTTCGTGACGTCACAACATGGTGGCAGGGAGTCAGAGAAGTCGATAGAAGACGTGAGGACGGTAAATCATAAAAAATAAATGGTCATGCTGCACATAGTGCATACTCCATACAGGCAGTAGGCGTGCCTATCTAAAAAATATTATGGATTACCAACCACCGTTATGCCCCACTGACTTTGTGGGAACCCCCCATGCATTAATCGATCACCAAAGACAGAGAGCAGCTGGGTGGATTGGATAGTTGTCTGCAGAATATTTCAATCAGTAAGAGAAATGAGAACATCAATCATGCTGGATTGACCCTCGTGATGATAGAGAAAAGCGTCTCGTCGAAACATTTCTCGGAAGAAAGTGCTATTGGTTCGGTACCAACCAACAGAGCTACCAGTAATGTATGAAGTCGTCTGACTGAGGCCTTCGGGGCCACCATGATAGGAAATATGCGAGCATAGGGGGCAAGAAAATCAAGCAAACGTGGAGTAAAGCCAACAATTGATACGAAAATTTTTAATTCCATGATGACATATGCCAATTCTGACAAAAGAGCGTAAAATATTGATCAATTGATTGTTTGAATGCTGGTCATGGCTCATGGTCAAGGCCCAAGGGGCCAGGGGGATGGGTGGAGCAGTTGCAGACGTGGACAATTTCAGTTGTTTTGCACATTCTCTTCATCTATTTGTTAACGATGTGCTGAAGGCTCCAGGTGCACTGCCAGAAGAATATCAATAATAATATCAATATTTGGTGAAACCATTGAAGGAAAGATCCCCTGCAAGGGAGCGGTGGAACCGAAATGAAGAAAGATTTCCAATTCTTGCTGTGCCACTAACTATGGTACCAAGAGAAAGACTGCTCACTATGTTTAGTACTTTATACATCATTTATGGAAGACCACAGAAGTTCATTCCTTGGAGAAAGAGCCGAGAAATTGTGCTTCGTGAACTGTAATCTGCAACTGCTGGATTGGTGCTTTTGATA
This sequence comes from Botryllus schlosseri, assembly GCF_051294905.1. NCBI lineage: Eukaryota > Metazoa > Chordata > Ascidiacea > Stolidobranchia > Styelidae > Botryllus > Botryllus schlosseri. The sequence continues at coordinate 6,973,019 of NC_137247.1, read as the reverse complement.
TATTTTTATAGCCCCTAGATCATTTATTTCATGTTCAAGCATATCAATGACTGTAAAGTTGTTGAAATAAATGCTCCTGAGTTGTTAAAATTGGTCCTTGAGCTAGATTCCATATCTTTTGAATATCGACTGAATATATTGGGGTTATCGGTGGAGGTACTGGATATCGGTCTTATCGGTATCGGCTCAGAAATCCAATATCGGTCGGGCTCTAGTCACGACTCTCTATTTGCAATAATGGCATTACATAATATCCCGATAGGAAGTTTGTGAAATTATAAAGCTATATGACCGCATTCACGTCATGGCACATTTCGTGTATCATTCGTTATCTCCCTCTATATAACTATGGCGCTGCAGTACGATGAGCTAAAACAGATATATACTTAATATTCCGTTGTCATGTGAAAGAACACTGGACAGTTGATAGTGTTTGTCACTTTTGAGTTGAATATGCTTAGAGATATAATGTGTTCCTGGTACCGAGCATGAAGGTATGAAAACCAGAGACTGATAATTACCGTTTTCAGAGACATCTAGCTAAACATCCATGGAAATGAAAGCAGCATTCTTGATTTCCTGTTTAATCCTCGGAATGCTTGTACCCGAATCTGCAGCTCAACGGAGGAACTGGTGTGCAACGAGGTATCATTTTATTCGCTCCGATTTCACTTCCACACTTTTGTCTTCGATCCAACTTTGAACTTGCAGGTTCAATGGCTGCGGTCAGCAACCCGACTCGCCTGTGACCATCCAGGTATATTGTCGCTATTGTGTATTACGAATTCGTGATGCTTTCTAGTTCTATATATTATAGTATTTTCACGATATTGTTGTGGAGTTGTGTGATGGTGTACTGTCTATTGTTTGAAAATTTCCGCTGACGGTTGTTCCACCAGCGGTCTGGCTAACTCCCTGCATGTACCATCAAAACCATCGTGGAATATTGCACCCAAGTCATATTCACCTTATTGTCCACCACGTCGACGAAAGATGGGCGATGGATATCAGTGTAAACGAAAATCACAAATTTACACCATATAGTGTATGCCTACGCGACACTTTATGGTATCTCATTTGTTTTCCATTCCGATGGATGAAAACGAGTAAAATACACCAAGCCTTATGGAAATATATATTAGGTATGGAGTGGATTTGTATACGTGTGCTACACCAAAACGATCCAAAAGGCGGTATATGTGCACAGAATCCAGTACACCCCTGGGACATATTCCCGTAAGGGCTGGTGTAATCAACCCATTTCCACCCATAGGGATGGGCGTGAAAGAAAAACATGGTACTAGAAAGTGTCGATGGCATATGTTCAGATATGTGAAGCCGCACCAAAAACAGCTAACACGCTATTGAATGCGCAATGATATGTATAATCATGTATAACATTTATTCTTTCAATTATATCTCCTGGATTCGAGATCAGGGTTTCCATATACGTCGCCCAGTTCTGGCACAAGGTATTTCGAATATAATGTAGCCATATATCTTTTTGCGTGGTTTACACAGGACGAAGACATTCTCGATGACTCAATTTGGGAGATTTTTGAATTCGAATGAACTTGATAGTCATAAGGCAATAAATTCATCTGGTTGCAATCGTGATACTTTACATGTGAAGAGTGTTTTATACAGGTATCGTCAGTATTATATATTTGTAATTGGTCGATCGGTATTCGCGTTGTTATCTAGGAGATGCCGATGTTTTAAATTCACGGTGATCCCATTTTACTCCATGACTGACTTTTCGCTCCATTTTAGTGATTTGTAACACACAATTGAACAGATGTATAGGTGACAAGGTGGGGCTTTGATTTGCAAGCCCTGAACGCTGAAACGGGGATTGAGTATTGAATCGACCTTGATCAGACGCTAACCGGGTTTTGTAGCGGAACATCACCGGTACGATACTCATTATCACAATCTTTAGAGATTAGCGAAATAACAGTCTAATGGACAGCATCCTTCATCATGGGAATTGGCATCCAAATAATGCTGACATTTTTCTTGAAATTTTCCCGTACCAAGACATCTCGGTCTAAGTCTGGGGTCACAGCAAACGGCTCGCGGGCTAATTTCCTATTTTCTGATGACGCCGCGTGCCGCAGCAACAATAATAATAGTGGCACGCAAAGTCCTTTCAAGCAGGCATATACTTGACAAAACCTTGCAGACTGACATTCCACACACATCGTGAAAATGTGATTTGCTATTGCAGAAATTCACGCCTGGCACGAAAGCATCATGCATGTTTATAAATATTTGAATAAAATTGTGTTTGTACTTAATCAAAATTATGAGAGACACTATATGAGAGGACAGATGTGTTAGGTCATGTGGTAGTGAAGTTTCATGAGTGTAGTTTCATGTTGTTGGAGCAAGTTTAGAGTGAATTTTAAATTTTCAGAAGTAAAATAGGATATGCAAAACTTGAATATTGTCATTTACGTAAAAATCTAAAAATTTGGAAACGGATACATTATGGCTGTTACCAAGGCGAAGGCGCTTTCATATTTCTACTCTGGATGAGTTAAATATAAATATTAAAAACATTGGTCTTTGTTTTTGCAAATCAACGATAATAGATGTGGTGTTGGTAAAAAACCAAGTGTATACTGAGACAAATCAGGTCCGGATTCAACACTAAAAAGGTTCATATCGCTATATTTACAGTACTAGAATTTTCCGACAGAATATTGTCATCAGGAGCAAACGTCACTAAATGATGTTGACTAAACTCGAAAATAGAAAGAATGTTGTCGTTGTGACTTACTCATGACAAGTACACAGATTCGGTGACGGCGTATAAGCCATACAAAAGCATACAGTTTCGGTATAATGAAGATGAAATATCGACTATAAATATAACCTCATGACAAAACTACAGAGCCGAAGAAATATTTCGAGAGATGAAGGCAGCAGTGTTGGGATGACTCGTGTCATGACTTGACTCGAGTCAGACTCGAGTCAACTTTTTCGTATGACTCGACTTGACTGGAGTCACTTTTCAAAAATGACTTGACTTGACTTGACTCGGCGCTTCAGAAATGTGGATTGACTCGTGACTCGTAGCAAAAGTTACGATTCAATTTCAAGTCATCAAGTAAACGGTGTCGATTAATTATCTGTATCATGTTTATGTTCGGATTATTCGCGATACGCCGGTGTGACTTGTGAGAGCAACCGGTCACTCACTGATTGTACCTTTCACTGACCCCCCCTTGTCATATCACAAATAAATTGACCGAAAACGAAGTGATGACAGCTTACGTTTATGTACTAGCAGTAGCATAATTTAATAGCAACGCATCTTTGATTCTTACACGGCTCAGTGCTTACATCGCGCAGTGCCCACCTTAACAAACCCTCTTGTATGATTTGAATCGAACGAATATAGTTTATGCGTTTATATTCTCACGGATGTGTAGATGGGTAGTGCACTATATCACATCAATTTGTTTTAACTTCTTGACGCTTCGTATTCGATCCTCTATTTTGGCTCACGTATTTCATTAGCTGCTCTACGTCTGCGTGAGCGATACAGCGCCCTTTTGCATGTATATTTGACCTTATACTCGTTATTTGATTCAAGATAAATGACCAATATATCTGTCTTTCACTCATCTAGCAAAATGCAATGACTTTGAATCATCACTCATATTTCGAAAATTCAATTTGACTTGAATTGTGACTTGACTCGAGTCACCTCCAAAAACGAGTGACTTGACTTGACTCGAGTCACCTTTGAAAATCCATTGACTTGACTTGACTTGAGTCAAAATATGCAATGACTCGAAATGACTCGTGACTCGAAGGTAGTGACTTGATCCCAATACTGGAAAGCAGGTATTCGGCTGTTGCAGCTTCATATTGGTTGGTTCAATAAAGGAGAGAGCAACTACGAGCAACCATGGAAAACTGATTGCTGCTATATGCTTCGGATATTTTGGATGGTTAAGGACAGAGTTACAAACCGTTTACTGATCATATAGTCCAGCATGGTATCCAGAGAATGATATGATAGTGTAGAACATGGGTGGGCATTTATTTTTCACCGCAAACCGAATGAGAAGTAAAACATACGTTGACGGGCCGAGTGAAAAATTCTAGCTATATTCTCCAGCGTGTTTTAATTTTATTTCTAAATTACATTGCTAATATATGCTGCTCAGTGAATGTGTTGATGTTAGGTAATGAGTAAGTGACGGTTAATTAAAAAAATGTCTATTTGCCGTCATGACTCGAAACAATGTTAAACATGATACATTTTTAACTCTCTTTAAACCCCTATCCACGTTCTTTTATTAAGACTCTAAAACAGTGGTTCTGAATAAAAATTTTAGGCACACCTCCCTTTATGATAGGAAAAATTTCGCTCCACTTATCATGATATCCTTTCGCGGGTCGCGCAGAATGGCTTCGCAGGGCCGCACTTTGCCCAGGTCTGGTGTAGAACGACAGATGCGTCATCATCTTGCGATTTTCTAATTTGACTACGTAGCAAGTTCTTCAATTCATTTTTGCGATAAGATGTGTGGTCCGATACCCGATGTCATTTCTGCACACATAATGGTAGACTATTTTGCGCCGATCAATGGCTGTTCGAACATTCTTTCGCGCTCTATGCCGTTAGCAAGTAAGTGTACTCTCCCCTATTCCGTCACAACGACAAAATTCCTTTATATTTCGAAATTGGTTAACAGGATTCACTGACGTTCGCCCTGATGAGTGTCAGTCGAAATGCTTCGAATGGAACAAATTAGGTAATACGAACATATCGTTGTGATATGAAAGTTTTGTTCTTCTAATTTAAAGATTATTATTCTCGGTTTACCTCGATGCTTATACGGACGACATAGTTAACTGTGCACATTGCTTACCGAACTATGTTTCCAATATGGATACATACGAGGATATTGAGCAGCCTTCCTGTTCCTAGAATATAGTCATTTTGTCACGAAGGTAAGTCTCATTAAGTGTGTGATGTCTAATATACAGAAGGAGAAATTGAAAAATGAGATAGATACAAAAGTCCTATTTGGTGGAATTGGTTATGCATGAACTTGATAGAATATCCATGGATAACAGTATCTAAGCACTAATTAGAAAAGTTAGACAGGCATAGTAACGTATTTCACACAGGAATGGAAAAAAACTTACATAAAATCCTAGTAACATCAGTAGGCGTCTACTTACCATTACAGAGCAAATAAATGAAGAACGCATCGATCTTGTTACTTGTGTCTTTGTGTCTTGCGCATTTGATCTCTGAATCGATGGTACTTGCTACAAAAAAGATCCGCATGAGGGTTCACGCAACAATCCCCTGGGACAGGTAAATTTATTACTACGTATTCCAAAATTTACAATGCCTAAATAATAAAAATATCGGATATATATATAAATGACAGTGGGCACGAGCCAAACGATTTAATGTTTACAGTCTGGCGCAAACATGCGATATATATGCATAATATATTAATATTGTAAAGAAGATGCACAATGCACATACTATGTCTTTACAGGGAACGGGCTAGCGATACTAATGAAGAACAATATCAAGATTTGGAGGTAGGCCACGTCCATAACCTAAAACAAGAGTCCTAAATAGTACAATTTCAATCATAAAAGCAATACTGATCAACTGAAAAATACGCTTCGCAATTTATAAGTTAAAGTTGGTATGATTTTGAGATTCGACGTGGGTTCGATCCCCGGCCGCGTCAGACCAAAGACTCGAAAACTGGTATCCGCGGCTATCCTGCTAGGCGCTCAGCAATCACGGATAGCATGAAGGAGAAAAAAACCGGGGGTGCAGACTAGATGACCTTACTATAAGGGCCGTATCGCATCTCCGTCGTCAAAGCATCTCGATGGCGCAGGCGAAAAAGAATACCATCTCTCTCTCTCTCTCTCTCTCTCTCTCTCTCGACAGACACGTCCTAAAGTGCCACAAGTTTCAATGTTTCCCTGGATTATTATTGCATTGCATTTCGGAGAGACGTTTTATCTAATTTCGAATAAATGATGCTGGAAGAGAGAGATGAAAATTGACTTCACAAATTTTCAAAGAGAAATATATGCATATATGGGAATATATTAACGAAATGGTGGGGCCGTGGCAACAAAGGGAGTGAACCAAGCGAGACGAAATATCTTCAGCATGCATAATGACTCTGCAAGTATTTGTCACAATTCCGTATTGTCATATTCGAAGATCATTCCTAGTGTACATTAGGTTTAAAATATTGTGTGGCCCAGATTTGTAGATCTCGCGAATCTCTATTCACAGAATCTTGCAATAATGATATGCCATAATGTCACGATAGGAAGCTGCGAAATTATAAAGCTATTACCGCATGCTCGTTATGGCACTCGTTATGTCGTTATCCCTCTATGCTTTGGCGTTGCAGTACGATGCGGTTCGAGTTCTTAATATTCCGCTGCCATGCAGCAGAAAACTGGGCGACTGATAACTGTTTGTCAAATTTGACTTGAATATGCCCTGAGACATAATGTGTTGCTGGCCCCGAGCATGAAGATTGAAGGTATAGAAGTCAGAGACTGATATTAATTGTCATATTCAGGTGTTTCTTCGAAGCATCTATAGTTACATATCTAACGAAATGAAAACAGCATTCGTGCTCTCCTGTTTAATCCTCATAATGCTTGTATCCGAATCTGCAGCTTGGCCGCCAAGGATTTCGTGTGCATCTAGGTAAGATTTTATATAGGCTACTCAGCTTTCACTTCCTTACTTTCTACTCTATCCTAATTTGAATTTGCAGGTTCGGTCGCTGCAGTCAGGCATCAGAATCGCCTGTGATCATCCAGGTATATTGTTTTTCGCTTTTGTATATTCGTGAGGCATTTTAGGTAGATATACTAGTATTTGCATCGTGCTGTTGTGAGAGTGTGATGCGGTAGTGCATACCCACCGTCCATGATTCGGGTATTCCTACCGGCAGTTTTCCGATGTTAGTCTATAGCTACTTAACTGGTTGCTAAACAGCAAACATGCTATTGAATACCCAATTTAAAGATATCATCTAAATCTTCTAACTATAAATTTACTGGATTTGACCTGGAAGTATGTCACCCAGTTCTGTCTAAAGGTATTACGTATTTCCGAATATAATGTAACCATACATCCTTTTCTGTGTGATGTATACAGGACGACGACATCCTCGATGACGCAATTCGAGAGATTTTTGAATTCGAATGAAGTTTATTGACACGGGGCAATGAATTCTTGCAATCATGACGCTACTGATCGGAAGAGATGTTATACGGATATTGGAAGTGATATTTTTGTAATTGGTCGATTGCCATTCGCATTGATATCTCGGAGATGATGATGTTTTAAATTCACGGTGTTCGACATCTATGTTTACTGGGTCAATGATTATTGAAACCACGACTATACGCATAGAGGTTTGATGCTGCATCCATTTTACTCCTTGGTCAAGTTTTCGGTGAATTGTAGCGATTTATAAGTAACCATTGACCAGATATGGGTGACGAAGAGGAGCTTTGATTTATATTATCTTCGAACCATGGTGCAGGGATTGAGAGCCGAATCGGCCTTGATCAGACTAAAGCCGGATGTTCCAGTGGATCATCACCGCTAAAAATTACCTAGTAACAAAGCTACAACATTAATGAAATATTCCCAGAGATATCGCGTCTGAAGGCAGGTTATAGACTGTTGTAGCTTTATAATGGTTGGTTAAATCGCAGATCATTTCCAGACTACAAACAATTCCGACACTTGGGTTTAATGGCCTCCGAGGCAGAAAACATTTGGTTACACCGCTATATTGAGACAGGGACCTTGATTCTTCTTTTTACGAGGTTCGAATAAACGTGCCGTTTAACAAGCAAGGCTTTATGGCGGCATTAGAAATGGTTTTCAATAAAAACTCGACGATGTCGGAAACAATCCCTTTCGTATTCGATTGCGCTGAATCCATAACTATGCCATATTATGGATCATACTACAGTTTTGACAAGGATAAATACATCCTAGTGCAGTGGTTCTCAACCGGGGATCCGTGAAGCATTTTTAGGGGGTCCGCGAATTCTCTAAATTTGTAAAATGATTGCAACCTAATTTATATATATTTTCTAATTAGGAAAAGCATGAGCCAGTTTCGCTTCGTAATTGCTAAAACTTTATGACTCACATCATGCAAATGGTTGTCTGAGATGAAATATCCGAATGTGCTAACTAATTTTAATTGTCAAATTGCCAATAGCCTGCTGGTGCAAACATATTGCTGTTTAGAGATGTTTTATTGGGGTTTGTGGAAAAATAAAATGATTGAGTTAGCAAAATCAAACAGGGTGACTTCGAAATGCTTGCAAACCATTTTGGAATTCGAGTTGTCAGTCTCAGCAAATTAGTAAACACCTGTTTGAAATAGAAATTCCTCAATTTTTTCCTAATCTGTCCCGATGAAGGAATTTAAACCTCGCCACAAAATCAATTTTCTTCTGTGATATAACCACTAAATCACTTCAATATGAGATGCTAGGTAGAAATGACTAGGCTGGACGTGATATGTTCATTTAAAATTCACATCAAAAACTGTCGTCGGAAGCGTTGCGCGTTAATATTACATTAGCCACCAATATATCTTGGTGGAAATGGATTTTTGGCACTCGTTCATATCAAATCGAAGTCGCGGATTTTCAAGACAAGAAATGCAGCTGGAAAATTTCCTTCGAAATAATAAAAGTCTATCCAATTTCTACATTTAGTGTGCTGTAATTTTCAAGAAAAGTCATTTTGTGGTTGCTTATCACTAGCCTGCTATTAACATTTGCACGAGACAGATAACGGTTGCACGATAATTGAGCTAATTCTGAACGAAAACTTGAGGGGGTCCGCGGGGGTCCGTGACGGTCCAAAAGGGGTCCGCGAAGACAAAAAGGTTGAGAACCACTGTCCTAGTGATTATTGTGCTGGTGGATCAGTCAGTTAGCCCTATATGGCTTTCTATGGCGTGAATCTGGTATGAAGATATAATATCAATGAGAAATTGTTGCACAACTGATGTAAGTAATTCATCGACATCGTACCTATATATCTGGTATCAGATTAGTACAGGAGTGTCAAACTCAACTCGGGTCGTAGGCCGGATTTAAAACTTTTGATCGCTCGCGGGCCAGGCATATCAAATGATCCAAAATGTCACCTCCAAATCCACACCTTTGTTTTCCACTGGAATGCTTTATTATCAACCGCCATGCAAAATGCTATTATATTTTATATCACGGGTCATATGGGCTCTATTCTGACAACACCGTTATTCGCAAACAATGGAATTGACTGAATGCGATTATTACCCGATTGAATACACTTATAACCTACTGAAACAGTGGCTCTAACGGGGGTGGAAGTTGGGATAATTCAATGATCTCCTTATTTAATCGTGATGCATCGTTTGGCGCCCCGTATTCGTGGTGAGGAATATAAGAGATTGTAAACGAGGGTGCTGGAATTTTTTTGATCATTTTTATATCACCAATTCACCATTTGATTTCTATGGAGACCAGGGCTGGGGCCTTTTCGGTCAGAGTAATATAAGAAATCATTGCGATCAGAGGTATTTTAATTCTATTCTTCGTGTAGTTATTGTATTCTCCATGTGTTTTACTTGCAACGGTTTCGGATTGTAGTTTCCGCCTCTGCGAATACGTTTTATTTGGTCTATTTCCCCAGAAAACTCTGAACAGAATGTGCTATTTTTGCCTTCCCATAATGTAGTGTCAATGTCACCACCTTGTTACTGATGGTTACTTGAGTGAAAATTCAACACTGTTGACAGATGGTTATAATGTGACCGTTGAGCATGTTCGACATTTACTATTATTAGAAATGTACTCTATAATACAATAGTTTTTCAGTTTACTCAGAATGACGCCGCGGGACGAATGCAGCCCGCGGGCCGTATGTTTGACACTCTTGGATTAGTAGTTTACCCCGCTGCTAATGAGGGTGATATAGTAACTATACACATTGCTTACCTAATGATTTTTTCAATATCGAAACATACGAGGATATTGAGCGCCCTTCCTGTGCCTAGAATATATAGTTAATGTCACGAAGGTAAGTGTCATTACGCGAGCGATGTCTAATAAGCAGACGGTGACAGTGAAAAATGAGATAGATACAAAAGTCCTGTTTGATAGAATTCAATTGAATATCGATGGGTAAAATTATTTGGGCGCTATTTAAAAAAGTTACCGAGGCGTGTCGCTACGTATGTAGCACACGAATGGAAAAATATACAGAAACTCGTATCAACATATAGCTTTCACCGACTTAGTGTTACAGATCAAATAAATGAAGAACGCTGCAACCTTGTTACTTGTGGCTTTGTGTCTTGCGCATTTGATGTCAGAATCCATGGGACTTCTAAGAAAGATCGAAACGAGGGCTCATAATATTGGGTGGGACAGGTAAACAGATAAATAAATATCCCACATATCTGTATAAATGAAAGTAAGACCCGCGTTACATGACTTGACGTTTAGACTCTGGCCCAAACCTCCAATAGGTAATATGAGGAGATTGCAATATATATTTCACATACGATCTTTACAGGGAACGGACTAGAGATACTAGCGAAGAACAATATCAACAGTTGGAGGTAGGTCACACCTACAACATAAAACATGTCATAAATAGGAAGAATTGTGATAGCAATACTGATCCGCTGAAATGCGATACGCAATATATCAGGCCACGTTGGTATGATTCGGAGATACTACAGAGTACAGACACTATCTACCATACCATACATTTCAATATTTCCCGGATTATAATTACATTGCATTTCAGAGAGACGCGGTATTGAACTTCGAGGAAATGATCCTGGACGAGACGGATCGGAATTGACTTGACAAATTTTCGAAGAGAAATATATAAATACATGTTTATTGTTTATACTGGAATATATTAATGACTTGGTAGGGTATGGACATAAGATACTGACAAATTGACTTGACAAATTTTCGAAGAGAAATTTACAAATATATGTTTATACTGGAATATATTAATGACTTGGTAGGGTATGGACATAACATACTGACAAATTGACTTGATAAATTTTCGAAGATAAGTAAATACATATAATTGCACAAATTTTCAAAAAATACATTGTAATTTATGTTTATTCACGAAATAATTTTGGGCCCCTTCGCGCTCGTCCCCCCTCCCCCGGGTGCGGTAGTTACGGCCTTGCATATTGTGGTATATATACATCAACTCTTCAGTATCTAAAGAGCACATTTTAGAAACTTTTATTATGTTGAGGGATCTGTATGCTTGCTGAACACTACACCGTGGCCCTAGGCGGCAAATGGAGCGGACATCTCTATTTTGTTGCACTGATAGGCTCCGTAAGAACAAATTGAAAGTTGTGCCCAAAATAATTCCCTATAACATGTCAGGCTAAATTGTGGAAACGTTCTTAAAACTCATCTAGGAAGGAAGCCAGATACCCATGCCATCACACCGGTAGTATTTTGATATGGGATCTCCAAGACATATCCTTGTCAATGTTTATCCCTAGATCAGTGGCAGGCAATTATTTTTCCCGGCGGGTCAAATGTGAAGCAGAAAATACGATGGCGGGTTGATACAAAAGATTATGTGAAAAGTGTTTTGCGGCGAGCAGTTTTATTTGTACAGTTTTATTTGATACAAAAGATTATGTGAAAAGTGTTTTGCGGCGAGCAGTTTTATTTGTAAATTGAAAGCAGTGAATTTCATTGTTAACACATGTTGCGAAGTGGATGCGGTAATATTGGGCTGCGTCCATAGCTCTCTGTGGCTTGGATAAATAGCCTTATTGTTTTGCTAGCTTCGCTAGCAGGTTCCCGTCAACCGAGTGTGTGTATTCACTGCATGATTTTTCTCATAATGCCGACTCAAATTATATTCCTTACACACGGAGACCTGCTCGGTAATAACCATAAACTAAAAATACCGTTTCACAGCTGACTTCAGCAAACAGATATTTAGTGTTCCAAATATTGTTGAAATGTCTGCCTGCAGCCGCATCTTTCATTGCTTGACAAAACATCGTTGAGAGTGAGGCTGAGGGTGTGGATGTATTGTTTTACGAATTAGGATTAGGAAACGTATGACAAACGTATGTTACGGCATAATTTGATATATTGGCTTTTTTATGAACCCAAATTACTGACACGACATATGTAGGTTACGTAATCACGACACTGAAATAAACTAGACTTCAAAGTAAACGCATTTTCGGATCAATTTATACATTGGTTTTTTGTCCACATATTTTATAGTCTAAAGGTCAGGTAACTTTTCGCGGGCCGCACGATACAAAAGTCTGCATTTGATATTTCACAGTGGAGGTTGGTGTAACTGTGACATCATGTATAGTTAATGCAAATTATGTGTGTGTGTGTGTGGGGGGGGTGCCTTATTGTTGCAAATCAACAGCTGAGATTTGGAGGGGTTTATAACTAGTTTATTGACATTCATCTAAGTCAGGGCCGGCCAACCCGTGGCCCGCGAGAAGGTTTTGAGTGGCCCGCGAGGTAATTTCCGAAATTTCTAATATCATCAAAAATGGATTGCACAGATTGTGAACTTGCAAGGCCAACCAAAAATTTGATTAGTCTGGCCGCAACACTTGAGATGTGATGACTAGAATATCAGTTTCGACTCATTGACAGATCCATCAACCACTCATATATTGGTATATCTTCGTACACTACAATAAAGCAGAATAATTTTCGATAGATTTATCAAAGGTAAAAATTTTCTACAAGCTTAGCGCAATATGTTGTCACTCGATTCCCTGTTCTTAATATTGTTGCCCTTTTGTGAAAATTGAAGAACACTTAATGTATCAAATTGAGTCTAACTATATTAGCGATTATGAGACAAAGTGTCGTTCAACATATGCGACCTTGCGTTTGCGCTCGCAGTAAGACCGTCGACTATGAAACCTAGGCACGAAATGATTGACGCATGTTGGTCGCAGCTTTCGATATCGATATGTCCATGCGCCGAATAGCCCAGTCCTCGCAAACTTAGCCCAGCGATATACAGCAGGCCCGCAATATAGTCAAGTGACAATATTATTGACCTATGAACTTCAAAAAATTTTCGCGCTTCGCGCGGATAGTGGCCCGCGCAAAAGTTCGTCAATCGAATGTGGCCCTTTGGCTGAAAAGGTTGGCCAGCCCTGATCTAAGTGATACTGATTTCCACCTTCACTTAATTGCTCTTTCGACAAAAAACGTTCACCTGAACGTGACTAACGAGCTAGAAGGCCATATCGTGTTGTTGTTTCAATGCAAATGTGATGTTGAAAGAGACATAAATAGACGGAAGATTGCCGCCTGTTCTGGATGAAATATGTATTACAGTGGCCTGTCATTGAATTATACCTAACGAGCTTTACGTTATGAATGCGCGAAAGATATGAAGTTCTCTGCCTGTTGATATATAAACACGTGAATGTAGTAGGGATGGTGTGAACATGAGGTTCACGTTCGCGTTCTGTGTGTGAACCTCGGAAATTTAGAGGTTCGCGTTCACAACAGAACCTTGGTAGGTTCTGCACTGTGAACCGTTTTCATATATTACAATTTTCACTTCATCGTTGGTTCAAATTTATTGCATTTCACCTGCAGGCCACTCTATGCATGGCGCTATAGGCATAAAAAATCAACACTAAACGAGCATGTACCTTGACAATCTCAAAAGTTTTACTTGGGTTGTTGCAAAAGTTTCCTCGAAATATCCAACTTTCCGTTTGTAAATTATCTATTGACCCACAATCACAAAATATCACGAGCGAAATAAGCTACGTAGTCAGCGAATGATGTTTATTCAACTAATCAATCTAGCAGGCGTATGGGGTCAATCTTGACTTCATATGTTTACTGGATCATTAAAACCAAATCGGTGCGATTGAGGTGTTGGCTACTGCTGTATAACTTGTTAATGGGGTAGGCCTACTATAGGTAGCAAGTATAGAAACCCGTTTCACACTCTGCTCAATATCAATGTACTCAGACGCCTAATACATATTCCGATCTGTCATACTAAAAAGGTGACTCGAGTCTGACTTGAGTCAAGTCATAACTCGAGTCATCCCAACACTGTTGCAAGGCTATATCTGCATCTTCCTTGCCCGACGGCATATGCACATCATGTAGGCCTACTCATGGTATGCATATACGCAGATCGTGTGTATGTATATCATGAGTCGGTGTATATGCCGCAAGAACATCAAGGACAAAAATAAACTACGTCCCTTCCTTTCCTTATATTCCCTGGTAAGTCCTCGTCAAAATTGTTGGCAAAGCGACGGAAGATATTGATTTTATGGGATCATTATATCATTTGATTGCCCCAGTTGGTACATTTGGCGACGTTTAAAACGTCAATATGTATTTCAGCATTGTGACGTAATGTTGCCCGAGTCGTCGCTAGGTATCGTGTACATTAATATAGGCTATCATTTCATTGAAGGATAGATTGGAATTAGCAATATGACGTCCCGTGACGTCATGAGGTTCACGTTCGTGTTCACACAGAACCTTTCAAAAAGGTTCGCGTTCACACGAACCCGAACCTTTTAGAGGTTCACACCATTCCTAGAATGTAGTCCATAATGCGACACGGAGAATTTCAGAAAGGCAGTTTAATTTCGTTTGCAACATCGATGTGCTTGAACGATGCGGATGCAAAGTAACTGCAAAGTTATTGCGTCTAAACCAACGCCCCACCTCTGCATCTGCACTTCATCCAGGAGTGCTGCTCCGAGTAGCCTCTACAACAGGCGGATTCTAGATACAGTAACTCACGATTTAAACTGAAATATAGAGAAGACTTCATCGCGTTACAGATCGAAAATGAAAAACGCTGTAATAACCTTAATACTTGTGATTTTATGTCTCATGTGTTTGACATCAGGAGTGAAGGGAATACGACGTTCAAAGTCTTCAAGATTACACATATTTTCATCACGACGTAGTTGGTAAGTCTTACAGTAGGAAGTACAAATACGAAATTTTGATGAAAGCGTAAAAAAGTCATGTCTCACGAGGCAATATTCTCAACAATACGCGAACTTGGATGTGCGAACACGACCCCATCGTTAGGCATAATAGAATGATCTTGGTACGGAAATGCCTACATACTATTTTTCAGGGTTGTAACCAAGTCACATGGTTCCGAGTCACGAGTCAATCATACTTTTGTGGTTTTGACTCGAGTCGAGTCGAGTCATTTTCAACTCATCACAGACTCGAGTCCGAGTCCAAGTCACCGTTTAAAGGGTCAAGTCTGAGTCATGGTGTTATGACTCGAGTCGAGTCCAAGTCACAGTATTGAAGTCATGTTCAACTCATGTTTTCAATCCTGCTTGGGTCATATCGAATTCCTTGTTTGCGAAACATGCTCATTTTGTCCCTATCATAGTCTTGGCACGTGTTTATTTAGGCAGATAACGGACAGGTCCTGGCCTCATTTACCGATGCTAAAGATAACTTTACTAATCTTAGAACTTAAAATCAAATATCTCTCTTGTCAGTCTGATACATCACCAATACAAGCATTCAGTTTTTATTATGAACACATCGACGATAGCTCACGAATAGCTGATAGAGAACCAACGAATTCACGTCTACATACTATCTGATAGAGAACCAACAAATTCATGTCAAGATACTAGTTGATAGAGAATCAATAGATGCATGTTTATGTAGAGGTATTTACAACAGGCCAGCATGCTGTAAAAGCGTGCATGCAACTATGTGCATTGTGCAGTGACTACGGAATAGATACCTTTTGATTATACTAAAGGTTTTCCCAATTGCATTACAGACTACATCGCAGTTACAGCATTGGAGAAATAATTGTACGATGGGGCTGTTTAAAAACATATTTTCAAATTTTCCGGCTACTTCCTAAAATTGCTAGATTGCCTAAAAAATCAAATTTGGCTCAATTCCAACCAGTAGAAAGCAATGCTATGAAAGAAAATTTTAGACTAAATACAAATAGAGATGTTCGAATTTTACCGGCTATCTCATGATATTGTTACATTGTGTAAAAATATGATTCATAGCAAATTTGACTCATTTCCAACTAGAAAAAGTGAAGTTATTAGAGTAGAATGTTTTGGATATGAAAAAATAGTTGGCTTACTACTATGTAATTATATTATATGAAAGAATTTCTCACTAAAATACTCCATCTATTTTCAAATCCAAAATATTCTCCTCTCACATCATTGATTCCACTTTTTTCAAATTAAGCCAGATTCAGTGTTCCTTTTATGCAACATAACAATTTTATCAAGTAACCACCCAGTAAAATAAAAAAGAAGTTATTTTAGAACAGCCATATTGTACAAACATCACACAACATTAGCCATTCATTATTACTCACGTGCACAATGCACATACCTAACAAAACGTCAAATGGACGAGGGGCATTGTGTGTTTTCACAGACAGCAGAGCAAATCAATGAGTTACACCTCAAAAATACTAATGTGGAAAGGAGATCCTCAAATATGTTAAATCGGCATGGCCGTAGAATGAATCCACATCTACTGAATACACGTTCCACTAGTGCACTAGATGCAGGAATTGACAAGCATTTTTGAACCACACTGAAGAGCATTGAATACTCATTTTTTCTAGGCGCACAAAAATGCAAAGAATCATCGCCTTCAAATCTACACATGAGCTTATCAGTATCTTCACCATCTGAGTCATTTCATTGGCTCTAATTGAACTTTGATTTAATTGTTTGCTTGCATAATTGAAAAGTCTTGAGTACTTTAATTGCGGAGGATCTATTACCTCTTCATCACTGGACGATTTTGTACAATGCATTGCTACTATGTATGCTTTTCTGTTGTTTTTACGGCGGCATATCTGATATCAGACAAGTGCAACGAAAGCAGTGGTGACAAATAGCGATGTCGGCAGAATTCGTCGGATGCGTTGATCTAGCCATTATTATTCGCAAATTTCTTCATCTTCAAATCATATAAAATAAGCCGAGTCAATGACTTGGGTCGAGTCATGCGTAATGACTCGAGTACAAGTCGAGTCAATCCAAATATTGACTCGAGTCGAGTCGAGTCATTTTCCCATTTCAAGAAAATGACTCGAGTCAGGTCGAGTCATAAAAAAATCGTGACTCGAGTCTGACTCGAGTCGAGTCATGACTCGCGTCATTACAACCCTGCTATTTTTACAGGGGATGGCTGGGCGATACTTATGACGAAACACTCGAGGACTGGGAAAATGAGCTGCGCGATTTATAAGGTACAGTTGGTAGGATTTGAAGAGCTTCTTGGAGGTACAGAACTTCAATATACAATTGAATAGTATATTCATATTGAAATGAACCCGAATATTTTCGACTGACACTCGTCAACAAAAGGAGTTCGTGTACCACCTAAAAATAGTACATTGAATGCTCTCTCATTCGAAATTTCATGCTGGTGACGTCATATTTTGTGATACGATTGTTGATATACACTGTTCTTTCCAATTCTCTACCAGTTGCTGATGATTACCCCTGACGAGTGTCAGCCGAAAATATTCGGGTTCATTTCAATATGAATATACTATTCAATTGGTAGGATTTGAAAACAAGACTAACAGTCATCCTGCCGTACCAATGGTTCAATGTTTGACTGGATGATTTTTTTTCTTCAGAGAGACGATTTATCTAATTTCGAAGCAATGATGGTGGATGAGAGGGATATCAATTGACTTGGCAAAATTTCGAATAAAACTAAAAAAGTACATGCATATTGGAGATTATATTAACTGCTTGGTGGGGCCGAGATAACAATCAATTTCAATCGGATCACGTTTTACAGTGTTATAATAATGACGAATGCCAATGTTGTTAAATCCTCGCATCGGACACGTCTGCGTCACTAACCGATTAGAGACATAAACACAATGTATAAATGGAGACAAGGTTAATGTTTCTTCATCCTGCATTCTTCAATTTCCGTACTTTCCGCCCATACGGGTACACGAAGAGGTGTTACGGGGTGCAAACTAGGGTTGCATTTAAAGCAAAAATCACCTCAAAACAAGCATGTTTAAAACAAAGCCCTAATTTAAGACATGGTTTTATTGTTTTTGTGTTTTTTTAAAGCCATGACGTCACGAATATTCAATTGTGACGTCATAGTGGATTGACCTTGACAATTGAAAATATAGGGTAAAAATAGCACCTTTGACGAAATATATGTACTATTACTGTTGAACAGACTATTTTAAGGGTTCCAACCGTCCCATATCGATATACGTCGGCTATATCGGGTGGTAATTGTCCGTAGGCTCATACAACATGTTTTTTGTCAAGTATTTACACAATCATGGCATAATTTTACAACTTGAAAAAAAAACAATTTTAATTTTTTAGAAGGCCTTTTTTTAAAACACTGTTTAAAACATATTTTAAACAGAGTGTTTTAAAACGCCGTTTGTTTTAAATCCAACCCTATTGCAAACCATCATAAAGAGAATGTTCCAGGTACGCGATCGTCACATTGCGACCGCAGCGATATTTATTAGGAATCGCCATTTCACGGCGAGCCTATCGCGGTAAATATTTTAAAACAGCCTCCCCAATTTATAACGGAATATGTGTTTGTTTAGGCCAGGGGTGGGCAATTTTTGAGCTCGCGGGCCGCATTCAACATCTGAATCCGTTCGCGGGCCGCATTATATAAATTTGGGATTATAAACCAAAACGCAATATTGGTATTTGATTATATAGTGAGGACATGGAGATAATATATATGCTTATTTAAAACAAACCGAATATTGCTTTGATGATATCGTAAGCGCGTCAGAAATAGTGGCGAGATTTTATAGGCTGGTCGACCTCAATAACCAATTTGTCAAAACTATAGAGATGAAAGTCGGTTGTCCCGATTCTTAAAACAGGATTGAAATTTAAATCTGTGAGCAGCGATCTGTTCATAGATTTACTAATTCCACGTTTGGTTCAGTTCCGGGACACGCAATAATGACAGCATCTTAACCATGTTAGCTTAAAACACGATTTTACTATGTGTAGATAAAATATAAATACCCTAATTCAGTGGTTCTCAAACTTTTTTAGACACGCCCGATGATCGTGAAACATTTCGCGCCCCCTTTTCGTCATGTCGCAAAATGCAACCAGAGTGCTAGCAATCCCAACGGACAGTTTGATGACATGGAGGGTTATGACTGTTGATGAGATGATTCAGAAATATGAAATTCGGACTATACACAGAGCAATAACCATAAATTTGAGCTTATTCGCCCCTAGCGCGAAAAAAATTCAAGTTGACCTCAGCTTCGCCTCCCGCCCCTTCAGATGCTATAACGCATCCAAGGAGCGCGCGCCCCAGTTTGAGAACCACTGCCCAGATTATACGCATATTCTACAGAGAACGATTCTACCCAAGACACGCGCGAATCGTTTGTTATAAGCACATCACTAAAATAATTAAAACTGGAGTGGCCAATTTGAAATCACACTCGTGATCCGAATTAGGTCAATCTCGTTTAGGATTTCTGTGATGTTTAGCAGTTTAAACCTTTCAAACTTCGCGGGCCTCGAGATCGGAATATCGCGCCAGAAATTAAACTTGTTTTTACCTTAGAACAGGGGTTCTCAAACTTTTTAAGACACGCACCCCCACTCCTATGATGGGGAAAGATTTCGCGCTCTTATCGTCATACCACAAAACGCAACCAGGATGCTAGCAAACCTAACGGATAGTTTGATGGCATAGAAGGTTACGACTGAGGATGAGAGATTTTTAAATATGAAATTCAGACTAAATACAGAGCAATAGTTATGAATTTGAGGTCAATCGCGCGAAGCGCAAAAAAAATTTCAGTTGAGCTCAGCTTCGCGCCCCCCTTCGGATGCTTTCACGCCCCCAAGCCCCCCGTTTGAGGACCACTGCCTTAGAATCATAATGGTGAAATATACGAAGAACAAGTTTAATCAAGTTCCTGCATTAATTCGATTTTTAGTACGCATTTTATCAATATTTTCAATAAGTTTCTTTAAACTCTCGCGGGCCGCACAGAACGGTGTTGCGGGCCGCATGCGGCCCGCGGGCCGTAGTTTGCCCACCCCTGGTTTAGGCTAAGACTGCACTTTACCTAAAAATTATATCATACCATATGGAATTAGTGAAGAATCCGATTGTTTTAAAGCGAAGTCACTTAATGGGATTTCTGCAGCTGCATGTTTCAAGCGGGCCTTAAAACGACTTGAAGTGCCTTGGAAATTCACGACATCTATTTTATATGAACGAGAGCCAAAAATCCACTTTAACAAGTATGGGTGAAGAGGAATGGAATACTAACTATTAAATCATCTAGTATGACACCTTTGCATTTGAACGCAACACGAGACACCAAAATAGAGAGACATATATTTCAGTACACAAATCACGACCAGCCATTCCACCCGGTCATCTTCAAGTTTTTCTGCAATCTTGATTATGACTATCACAGGAGAAAATGGATTCCGCTGAGACGTTTCAACCTTTTGGGGCAGATAAGGAAATCTGTTCGAGAATAAATGTTCAAGCGATTGTTATTGTTCGCACCAATTTCGTGAGATTGACAGCTTCAAATCAAGGAAGTATTGCAAAGATTGCTAAGTTATCCTGATTGCCATTTTTTACCTGATTTTTTATCTTTCTCACAAACCTCCACAAAACATCTGTAAACAGAAATATGTTTACATCAATTCATTAGAGAGCAAGATACCCTCTTTAGTTTTAAATGCTGTTATGTCATGTGGTGCAGGATTCCCAGTTTTGTTCGGTGCTAATGAGGGCGACATATCTAACTGTGAATCGTTGATTACATACCGATGGTGCCAATATAGATACATACAAGAATAATGAATACATTTCCTGTTACCAGAATATAGTCAATTCCTCTAAAAAGTAGGTCTCGTTACGTGAGTGATATCTAAAAGGCAGCACTAGATGGCGCGAAATCAGATAGGTACGAAAGTCCTGCTTCTTACAGAATTGGAGGTGCGTGAATTTGATAGAACATCGACGGGGAAAATTATTTGGGAGCTATCCAGAAAATAATTAGCGATGCTTGTAGCAACATATTTCACGCACACAAATGAACAAAGTGAAATGAAATCCGAAACACAGGTGCATTTCAGAAAAACGCTCTATTCAATTTCGAAGCGTTGATGTTGGGCGAGAGAGATGAAAATTGATTTTGAGAATATTCGAAGTGAAATAAATAAATATACATTTTTGCATATGCATATAAGAATATACTAACGCATTGGTGCGCAGAGACAGTACCGGAGTGCGCCAAGCGAGAGGAACTATCTTCACATGCATAGGCCCAACGGTTCTACGCGACGCGTTAGTCACATCTGATTCATGAAAAAGTTGCAGACCTCTCCTATAGAAGTAACAACGACATTAATGATCCATCTTGCCCCGGCACCGTCACATAACACCTTATCGAGGCAAAAACGCGCATACATATGCTACAATTATAATGGCTGATAGGGATGGTGCGAAATCCTGAAAGGCTCCGGTTCGTATGAACGATAAAAATGTACACGATACCTCAACCTGATCAATCAAATCATATAATAATCCCATGAAATCAATATCTTTCGTCGTTTTGCCAACAATTTCGACAGGGAATATAATCTTTTACACCTTAGCGGTCGAGGCTAAATAGCAGACTTGAACAACTAAATAATATTCAGCTTTCCCAAATTAAATTAGAATTAGAATTAGAGCTACACAGTTTCCTCTGAATTAGATTAAAATTAGAATTGAAGCTACACAAGTTTTTACAAATAAGATTAGAATTAGAATTAGAGCCCCACAGCTTTCTCCAAATTTGATTAGAGGTAAAATTAGAGCTACACAGATTTTTCCAAATTAGATTAGGATTCGAATTACTGAATTCCCAAAAACTTTGAAATTGAATGAAACAGTGAATAAGAAATAAATACAGCAAAACTCCAGTTCAGTTCATATCAAATCACAGTGCAGTTCCATTTGTTTTAAGTGCAACCCATAGTTGTCACGTATCGTGTTCAGCTCATAGTTTAAAACAAAATGAAGTTCATGATCATGAAATTTCTTGTTGAATTTGTACTTTTTTATTAGAACATTACTTCTTTTGTGGTAACTGTTTCCATCGTCCATGTTAGTGAGCACGGCGCTGTGCTAACGTAAAGTTTTAAAAACGCGGTTGCTCAAGTGTGTGGTCATTTGTCTAGATCAGGGGTGGGCAAACTACGGCCCGCGGGCCGCATGCGGCCCGCAACACCGTTTTGTGTGGCCTGCAATAGTCTAAAGAAACTTATTGAAAATAGTGATAAAATGCGTACTAAAAATCGAATCAATGCAGGGACTTGATTAAACTTTTTCTTGGTATATATCACCATGATGAATCTAACGCAGTGATTCTCAGACTGGGGGGTGCACCCCACTTAGGAGCGGGAAAGTATCTGTAGGGGGGCGCGAAGCTGAGGCTCGACTGAAAATTTTTTTCGCGCTACGCGTGATTCACTTTCAATTCATACTTATTGCTCTGTATTTAGTCTGAATTTCATATTTAAAAATCTCTTATCCACATTCATAACCTTCCATGTCACCAAACTATCCGTTAGGCTTGCTAGCATCCTGGTTGCGTTTTGTGATATGCCGATAAGGGGGGGGGGGGGCGCGAAATCTATCACCATCATAAGGGAGACGTCGTGTCTTAAAATGTGTGATAACGACTGTTTCAAGGTAATTACTACCTAGTTTATTTTTTAATTTCTTGCGCGACAGCCCGATCTCAAGGCCCACGCAGTTTGAACATCACAAAAATCCTAACGAGATTGACGTAATTCGGATCACGAGTGTGATTTCAGATTGACCACTGACCACTCCAGTTTTCATTATTTCGGTGATGTGCTTATAAAAAACGATTCGCGCCTGTCTTAGGTAGATTCGTTCTCTGTATGCGTAGGATTGGGGTATTTATGTTTTATCTACACATAGTAGAAGCGTGTTAGAAGCTAACATGATGGTTATGATGCTGTCAGCATTGTTGGTCCTGGAACTGAACCAAAAGTGAAAATAGTAAATCTATGAGCAGACCGCTGCTCACAGATTAAATTTCAATCCTGTTACAAGAATCGGGACAACTGACTTTCATCTCTACAGTTTTGACAAATTGGTTGAGGTCGTCCACAATGTTCCCTCTAATTTTTGACGAGTCTGCGTACATTCACCTGCTCACTACGCAGACGCTTGGACAGTAGTGCGTAACGACTAAAAAAAAGGTCATACCTTCGGATTTTTTGTGCGTAAGTTAGATTTTCTGTGCGCAGAGACCGTGTCAGGACTGCGCATTGCTCACGTGCGCAGCTTAAATGGAACATTGTCGACCAGCCTATGAAATCTCGCTACTGTTTCTGACGCGATGTTTGGTTTGTTTTAAATAGAAATGTCAACAAGTATTGAAATGAGTCTGCGTGAAGCGACAAAACAAGTGTGTAACGATAAATTCCTAAATTGAGGCCCGTGAACTCTTCGAAAGACCGTGGTGTATCGTCCAAGGGATCTATGTAATGAGAATGAAAATATTAGTATCAAGGCCAAATAGTCGAGTAATGAAATCAGGATTCACGATATCCTGTTGATTGATCAACCCGTGTAGTGAATGATATCCAGCAATTAGAGGGATGTAGCTCAATGCCAATGAATTTTCCTATTGTCACCTATCGTGCATTTTACTTACATCATGAAGCCGACACGCGCGTTGCATTTAATTCCATTTACTTCTAACTTGTTAATGAAAATGTCAGCATATCGTGCAATCCCGTGCAATCTCGTTGGACAGTAGCAAGGTTACCATACGTCGTCCTTTGGGAGGATTTGTCCTCCTTTTTGAAGAAATGTCCCCCTTCGCCCAAATGTTTTTCTGGCAAATACTGTATCGTTAAAAAGTGGGCAATTCGGGAGTCGAGGCAAAATGATGAAGTTGTTTTAGTCAACATATCAAGATTTCCAGTATTAATTATTTCAAAATCAGTTGTTTCCAATTTCGGTAAACTAACTTTCCCGATTCCAAAATATGGTAACCCTAGACAATAGGGATATAGTTTCATCAATGAACAATTGAACATACACATTTACACAGTGCAAAATGCCAAGACGTAGCCCCCATCAATGCCTACCATACACAAGCCTGCAAACTTTCAGTACTTTGTTATTTTTTTGTTTGCCCGTTCGATATTTTTTCATATTACATTGAACACGTAAAGCCACTCGTGATTTCTAACCATTGGTAAGCGAGTGAATGGCTGTTATTCAAACGTATCAGCAACGATTTTGAATAGACACTTACGTGACCTTTGACACGAACCAATTAGGTTGCAGCAGGATGTAAACAAAGAACGAGGCCGGGCATGCTTACTATGAGCGCTTATGGAAAAGGGTTGAAAAATGAAGGTTTTTAGCAAAATTACATTGAATTGGGAATAGCTGACTTTGGTGAATGGTAATAACGTAGAGCTAGTATGTATTTGCAGTGTTCTAACCTACAATAAACATGAATGGTGGCAAGCACTCGTCAGCATGGTATGTCCAAATAAATGGATCATCATCATCATCATTGGTTTATTAGCAATTTTATCAGTTCAATACACCACAAAAAATGCGATACAATGAAAAGACAGGAAGATGTCGAAGCGACAAGGAGCAGTCTATGGAATCTGACACCCACCTTGGCCTAGGCGATCTAAAGAGGAGACATGCACACTGAATGAAAGTAAAGAAGATAGTATAGAAAAAAGAAAGCGACAATAAATAGGGCGGCATGTCATGGGAAGCGAGATCGATAGGTCAGTCGTGGTCCGGTAATCTTGAGGATGGACTGTATTTATTTAGTAGATTTCTGACAACTTTTCGGATGAAGCAACTATTGCTGTATTATCCTTAGTCGTATACTATAGGACTGTCGTACCGAATAGCATGTATTAGATAAATCTTGAGTGAGGATATGTGGGGTATTCATTATGTGGGCTTTGCGTTATCTGCGTTCTATTTATGGAATCTTATATAGTACAGTCTACAGTCTGCATCATTATATAGAAAATTACTGTTACACTGGACACTTGTCTGCATATTCAATGATCATATTAATATGATAGGCAATATGATCCGTTCCCAGCTGAAATTGTCATTTTTTTGTTCTAGCTCGTGTATTGAATCAATCAGGACAAATGCCGGATAAACACTGTGCTAATAGCCTGTGTAACTTGGAGATGACTACTCAGACCGTTCCTGATGTGCGCTTGTACCTTTCCCAGAGCCAATAACATGCATGGAAGAATGTAAAATCTGGATAAAGGCATGTGGACTTCCTTGTAGTCATCTGAATTCTCATTTTATTAATAAAATGACATATCTATTATTGTACCAAAAATATTGAATCGTGACATAATTAAGATGAAATAATTCTGTATTTCAGAATGAGTCTAATCTGAAATGCAGTCACACTTGACGCCACAATCGACTTGGTGTGTGTCTCGTTTTATTCCACAGTTTTGCTGCATGATGGTGTGGGTTGAAATTGTTGAGAGCAATATATTCAATAATGAGATGAATAGTTGAAATTGGTAGCGGTGATACGTTGCATGAGTCTGACGAGTACGCCTTGATAGGTGCCTGCACAGCAGTGTTGCTCTGTAAAATAAACATATTATATATTTTGTGCAGGCTTGATGGATATCTTTAATGAAGCTGCAGAAAGAGGAAGTTGATGGATAAAACGCAAAAAAATCAAATTTCTGGAAGAAGTAGAAGCACAAAACAGGAAACTAGTCCAGAAAAATTACAAATTGACGGACAATTATTGCTAGTGAAGTTCAGTTCTCAGAGGAGCATCATAATATCAAAAGATGCGGAGAAGATGAAATTTCATGCTAGACTACAATAAATTATTTCTGAATTGTCCGACTTATCCTACTGACATCAAATTTATAGTATTGCTGTAAGCATAGTATTAAACCGTATGTAACTGCTTCATTAAATTTCGATTTGGCCATGTAGATATGTGGTTCTTAAAAATGCACTATTTGCATTCATTCATGATTTCTCAAAACTAGAATGATTACTGACTGTCAATAGATTACATACAACTTTGAAAAGATTGATGGATTGTTGTGCACTTACTTTTGTGTAGGAACTGTTCACAGGGACCATTTCAGATCGAAATATTAGTGAAATATGTGGGTTCGACAAGAAATGTGAGAAAATGATGGAGTTCCGCTATGGTGAACCAGGAAATGCTATCATGGCAGAAAAAGGATTCACCATTGAGTCTGAAATCAAGAAATTGAATCTAGATTTAAATATTCCTGCACATGATTTGTATGCCTGAGCCAGACTGTTCCACAACAAGAAAGATGGTGAGACAGCCTATTCATATTGAACAGCTGATCGGAAGAATCAACAAGTATAAAATTTTGTCTGGTGTCGTACTATGCAGCATTGTGTATCAACTAACCAAATATGGACTAATTGCTTACTCTAATTCAAGATTGAAAATTAAAAATGAATGATACAACATATTCAGCAATTGTGAAAATTCAGTTCCATTGTGAATATCGTAATGCCTAATAGCATGCTATGGATCGTAATTGTGCGGTGCCATGGTCTATGAGTACCAACAGTGCATGTCTATTCATACTATAATCCGGTGGTGCGCATTGAAGCTCATTTAGATGCCCAATTTGTTGAATGAACAATTCTCCAGGTGAAAATGTTCCAGGATTATTTGTGTTTGGTGGAATGTTATAAAACTAAGACACCAGATACGCACCAAAATCTACCTTGAGGCAGGAGTTGATCGGTTGCGAGTACGGTCGAGAGATGGTTTGTCAATCACGATCGAGCTCACTGATGCCGATGCAAATCACAATGCAGTCCTTGTAGCTTTAGGTGCTGGATTGTCTTAATCAATGCATATGCATGAGAGCATATATCAGAACCTAATGTGAAAATAAATCATGGTTACAATATCTATTGCAGGAGTCTCTGACAAAATGTCTTTTTCCTTACTTACCCTGTCTTACAAGTGCAAGACGAATCAATAATGGATTTTATGAGAATGTGTATTTCCATTGAGTGTGATATCTCTCTTTTCCGCAAGTTGCGATAACATTGGCTGTTCACTAGAATAACCCTTCAACAAAGAGTGAATTGTCTCCTCAATCTTTGTCCCTAAGTCGTGTGCATAGCGCTCCATGAAATACTTCGTAGCTTTCTCCGCGGTGTTAGAAGATGCTGTTCCACTCAAATCCAGAAATTCGATAGAATCTCCATAGCTTTCAAGTTTCATAATCAATACACTAAAATTGTGATGTGTGGCAGAAGCTGTATTTTATAGCTTATATTTCTGAACATGAGATATGCTTGAAAATTTCGCTCCAGACCTGGAGCCTATGAAATCGTCAACATATGCATTACCACAATCCTATAGTATAGTATACAACAATCGTCGCTTAATCCGAAAAGTTGTCAAAAATCCATGCATTTGGACACAGCACGCTGATGCGTACTTGCCACCTTTCATGTTCATCCTAGACTGAAAGCTGCAACTACATACTAGCTCTACGCTATTAGTATTCATTAAGGCCAGTCATCCCCAATTCAACGTAATTTTGCTTAAAACCTTCATTTTTCAACCTTTTTCCATAAGAGCTCATAGTAAGCTTGCCCGGCCTTGTTCTTTGTTTACATCCTGCTGCAACCTGATTGGTTCGTGTCAAAGGTCACGTAAGTGTCTATTGTTATCATAAGTGATATTGTGATCTGTGTGGATGCAGGCAATTATGCACGCATATCGAATCGCTATTCGCATTAGATATTGCAGAAGCAGTCGGTCGGTTTTGTATTGGGTGAATTGACTTTCTAACACCGTTGTCAATTCGGTTTTTACTGCCGCTATTTGATGACACAAAGTGGATACTGCACGTTTTGCGACTTTCGTTTGATATGATAGATTACCCTATACAGTAGGGATGGTGTGAACCTCTGAAAGGTTCAGGTTCGTGTCAACGCGAACATTTTTAAAAGGTTCTGTGTGAACGCGAACGTGAACCTGGTGACGTCACGTGACGTCATATTGCTAATTTCAACCCTACATTTCAGTGAAGTGATATATATTTATGTACACGATACCTAACGACGACTCGGACCACATAATGCCACAATGCTGAATGTCTTTTTAAACGTCGCCAATGCAGCAATCAATGATATAATAATTGCGTAAAATCAATATCCTTCGTCGCTTTGCCAACAATTTCGACGAGGACTTGCAAGGGAATATAAGCTTACGCCTTAACGGTCTGGGCCAGACCGAACAATGCATTCGGCGTCTGAGTGTTGTTACGTTGATATTGATCATAGTGTAAACGCGTTTTACCCCATTAATCATTTATACAGCAGTAGCCAACACCCCAATCGCACGGATTTGGTTTTTATGATACAATAAACATATGAAATCGAGATGGACCCCGCACGCTTGCTAGATTTTTCACGTCAGACAACGATATCAAGTTCATTGATTGGTTGAATAAACATCATTCGCTTGCTACCTACATGTAGCGTATTTCGCTCTTGATGTTGTGTGATTGCGGGTCAAGCTCACAGCAGAGCGTCACTATATATTCACAAACAGAAAGGTGGATATTTCGAGCAAACAATTGTAACAAAGCAGGTAAAATTTTTGAGATTGTCAAGGTGCATGCTAGTTTAGTGTTGA
This sequence comes from Botryllus schlosseri, assembly GCF_051294905.1. NCBI lineage: Eukaryota > Metazoa > Chordata > Ascidiacea > Stolidobranchia > Styelidae > Botryllus > Botryllus schlosseri. Next base: position 6,944,140 of record NC_137247.1, on the reverse strand, counting down.
TTGTTAATGCTGCCAGAGTCATTCACAGAGTGGCCCGACAGTTGAAATGCAATAAACTTCAACCAAATATGTTACAATGACAAAGCTGCAAAAAATATAATCTGGGGCCAAAAAGGCCAAAAATATAGCTCACGGCCTGAATATAGCTCAAAACAATATTTCGAGAATTCATTTTCTTATATGGGGAATATTAACGAGTGGCAGGTTCCAAGAAGATTTCGTGTAATAAAACTAAGTGAGCAATGTAAAGTAAAAAGTAATCTAAATTTTAGCTCTGGTAAATAGATTTCACTTTTAAAACGCATAAGTTCCACATTTTGTTGGACTGTATTGAACTAAAAACTGCCAGTAAAGCGCCAATAGGGACACAATCTACCTAACTAAATTTTCGCATTACATATTTACATGACCGGAGCTGGCTGATTACTGGTTTATGCATCCTCGAACGACTGTACGATCGATTTTGTAATATAACACCTCAAAAATAAATTTTGTCTAACGACAGAAGCGGATACTGTTTGAAAACTTCATGCAAGCTTTGATAAATGTGTGCGTTTCGTTAACAGTGAAGAGCCGTCTGATGAGAAATCGATTGGAAAGAGGGATCTGCTGGAACAGGTATGGCTGAAGCGGTTATAGATCATTGAATAGATGGCGCTGTGGTTTCACCGGAAATGACTGAATCGATGATTTATTACACAAGTTCAACAGAGACCATTATAGCTCTTGCTCCGATTAAATTACGACGAAGCCAGATGGCTGTGATGCTGTGCAATCGGACACATTTTACATTCTTGCTACTAAGACTGTTTCTATTCCAGGAGATTGTGATGAATGAAGATGTTCTTTTACGTCAAAACTATTGAAGCCACTATATTTTACGACACGTTTTCAATATATGCATGCCCATTACGTATTGCATCTTTTGACACAGCTTTATTTCTCTTACACTCAACGCAGTTTAGTATAATGTTTCAAACTTTCTGTAATCGTTGCTGCTGTCCGGTATAATGAAATCTGTCATATCTGGATGCTGAACAGTTGGAGATTGTAATTGTAACACTGCGAAATGACCTCCACCTCAAAGCCCATCAGGCTGCAGAAAACGTTTGGTGCCTTGTTGACCCGGAAAATACAATGGTGTATGCGCAGCAGCTATGAAGGTTGCAAGCGTGTTTGGTTCAACTCATCGTTGTGAATCAGCCTTTTCGGACATGAACTTCATCAAAAACAAACACAGAACACGCCTGCACATCTGGAACACTCACTCAGAGTTGCAGTGTCAAGTTATATACTAGAGACCAGAGTACAGCGCACTAGTTGATAGCATGCAATGCCAGGTTTCCCACTGACTGATATAGAAACAGATAACATGGTGTCCAGTCTAAAATGTGACATGATATATTTTAAAATTCGGGTTGACTGTTGTTGTATAATTTATGAAAACATGGTGCGAAGTAATTCATGATTTCTTCAAAAATCTTAGTGGCTATAGTTAGTAGAAATAAGTTGTTTTGACTCTCTTAGAAGTCTTACCGCAATGTGATTCCTGCCCAGTGCTATGAATATCAAAGCAGAAATTCAGTCTGGTACGGGTCAACGGCGGAGTAAATGGTAGTCCGTCTGTTCAATCAGTACCCAAGAAATAGCTCTACGGTTGCAAAAAGGTTGGTGACCCCTGCATTAAATAATCTCTCAGGGCTGCAGATATCGAGCATGATGATAGGCCACATTTTAAATACCCGACTGGGTGTTTGCAGTTTCCCTCTAGTTACCATTAGAAACAAATCAGTGACATTGAAACCCAATTTCGAGAAAGAAAACTGCGCACAATCAGTTAAGAGTTTTATTGAATATGGACCAAAAAGTAGTTATTCGCAGAAGCGAAAACGCCAATGCGGCGTTTTACGCAGGATACATGGTGCTAGGAACACAGAAATAGAAATCAATTATCTGTGGTCACACTGCAATATACCTCCGGACTGAAAAGGTACCCGGGCTCCAGAGAAACCCCAATCGCTATTAAATAATAATAACTAACCTAATTCCAACGTTCGCGTTTACAGCTAAGTCTCTCGTATTTCCCACAACACATATGCGGGGCCAACGCTAGATTCCGACTAATACGACGCATGGAAATATGCCAACTCATATCGACGTTATCGCCACTGTTTTAGAGTTCAAAACTGTACTCAACCGGCCAATCATCGCATTTTCCAATTTCACTGTTCGCGAATAAAGGTGTTGCTAGAATAGAAACCCTATATAATCCATGATATAATGTAATATATATTATGCATATGATAGGCTTGATAATAAAGTATCCAAATATATAAAACAATGACATGAGGTAGCATTTTGGAATCCGTCGACTGCTCCGGCCCGCGAGCGATTTGAAGGGCTGAATCCGACCCACGACACAATTGGAGTTTGACACCCGTGATTTAGAGTAATTGACTTAACAGACCCCAAATTCAAACTTATCTCCACATGCGCATGTAAAACCACGAACTTGTTGAGACCAGTAGAGTGGTATTTTTGTCAGGGTCTATTAAGTTTGAACTTGTGCCATAGAGATTGCGACAGATTCTTAGGCACAGATGTTACAGAGAACGTCGATCAGTGTTTGCAATAACAATAAAAAAGGAAGGGCTGGTAGGGATATTTGTTGGAAAACCTTATTTAACCAAATATTCAGCATGTTCCAAGGTTACAGTAATATTTTGTAATTAAATACAAAGTCTCACATATAAAATTATTGCTGAAATGAACTCGAAATGCGAAAAAAGAGGACATGGTATAAGCATAATTTCATTATAATTATGTTTTACCAGGTAAGTGGTCAGATATAATACAAACGAAGACCTCGTTCGTGTGTTGGTGAGTGTCCCTGCCTGTCACGCGGGAGGTTGGGGTTAGATTCTTCGACGGGGAGAGGCATCTTAAGTCAACAAACAATTAGAGCTTATCTGGAAGCCAATTTATATTAACTGTGTTAACTAGGAGAGTGGTCTGTTCTAATACAGACTCTGTGCTTTTTAGTGTAGTGGTGAGTAGCATATCCCCGTCTGTCACGCGGGAGACCGGGGTTCGATTCCCCGAGGGGGAGAGTAATTTTAAGACACTGGACAATTAGAGCAAATTTGGAATTTAATCATAACTATACTCTACTAGGTGAGTGGTCAGATCTAATACAAAGGCAGTCCTCGTTAGTATAGGGGTGAGTATCCCCGCCTGTCACGCAAAAAACCTGGTTGCGATTCCCCGACAAGGAGAAACATTTCAAGACACCGGATAATTGGAGAATATTTGGCATGTCGTTATAACTATATTTTTTTCTGAATCCAACTGGCATTATATTCACTGAGATCGCATGAAAAGTGCATATTTGTACTTTGTAATTTGTTCTTACCACGTAAAACGCCATCGTGGGTACTGGGTGGTACCCTATAACACTAGACACGAAGTTCAATATAGTCGACTCGGCGGCAAGATAGCGTAGTAGTTCGTTCAGCAGCTGCAACACCGATGGGTTGTTGAGTTCGAGTCCGACACCAGAGTTCTCACACAAGTGTTGAAGGTTTCTTATATAAGCCTTGAATAAAAGTGGCCGTGTTACAATTCGGCAGCTAAATGGAATCAAGAATATAGATGAGCATCAGCATATAAAAAACTTTTTTTGTCGTATGTATTTGACAATTTCGAAACCAACATAATGCAGGTTGCAAAAGAATTCTGACTTTGTAAACAATTCTGACAATTTTTTCACCTAACGCTACAATTTTGACAACATTTTGACTATATTCGCAATGTGTATCAACCTATGTGGGGCCCAAGACTAGCGTTTTTGTTTCGTTTTACTTTGTTTTGTTTTTGGGTTGGGAGGGTGATGGCTGGCGAAACGCTGTTACGGTCCTGGTTCCTGGCACACACGTCGAGTGCTAAATCCCGTGGCTGGTTTGAATGCTATTCTTAAATAAAATTAGAATCACAGATTTTTATCATTACCTAGGAATCAATATTTATGCTGTAGCTGGATTAAGAAGAAGACCCAATCTCCTCTAACGATGTGTTGGCAATTATAGCTTACACCAGAATTGATGCTCTGACTCAGATGTTATAGCTTGATTGTTATAGCTCAAAACGGTCGAGGTCACAAAGCCAAAGACGTGACCCGACATGTCAAAGATACAGTTTATCTATTTAAGGAATACGAAATCCGCGCGTTTGGCTGATCGCACGATCCTATTTGCATTTAGTCAATGGAGTTAGTTGCTTAAGGTCAGATATGTTCGTGACATGGACCCGTACGTCGTCTCAGTATATAAAAATGTGAATACTCGCAGTCTTTCAAACTGATGCGCAGGTTATATCTCTCTGGATCTGCTAGACAGTATAAAGCAGGGGTTGCCTATATCTTTTCGGCCACAGGGCCACGCATGAGATTTACGAAGCATTGCGCTGGCCTCTTGAATGTTGATGTTATTTTTTAGTCGTCCGATAGGAGCGAACCGTATTAAGTAATGGTAAAGATAGGACTTATATTACTATACGCATTAAATTCAATGACAAACATGTCATAAAAACTCTGTATACATGTCCTAGCAAGCGCGAAATATATTACAAAGTTAGTTAATCAATTCGGTAAATAATATAATGTTAGTGGGATATATTGTGGGTCGCCTCGGTATTAGATGTCAACTGATATTGATTTTTGCAGGCCGATACCGATTATGGACACGCTCACAAGGCCGATAACCGATATCATAGGCCGATATTAATACGGAACGAGCAGAGAATCATTTCGCCAAAATATTATATATTAGACAAGATAGCACTTGCACATGCCACAGAAAGCTGAACAACAAACGAGAAAACAGAAATTAAAAAGAATTATATTGCACATTGTTGTGCACATTTTTTGGGATAACCCAAAAAGCAAAACGTGATACAGAATTGCAGATCAGTCCAGTGGAGCTTAATTGTAATGCAGGAAGCGTAGTTTCTCTGCATGCTCACTTCGTTACACTCGTCCTGCAAGGCTAAATCTGTCACGTATCGCCCTTCGCGTCGTCGATTTCTTGAGACTGAGAACACGGCCGAGCATTGAATTTCAAATATTTTTGTATTTTTGTATATATGAAATATCGGCCGCGATATCCGCTTCATGGGCCGATATCGATAATAGGGAAGGTTCCAAATATGGGCCTCGATAATCGGTCGACCTCAACTCTGTATACAGCTGGGCTCATTTGGCTTGGACACGATTAATCGGCGCTTGTACATATATCGATATCGAAGATTTCAGTGGACGTGCGTCTATCATTTTGCGCAAAGGTTTCATCGGCAACTATCTTTCTGGGAGTGCAGACGCGAAGTCGCATGTTGGTCGACACGTTCTCTCATAATTGCGAATATAATTACGCTCAATTCCGCAGATTGCACGTAATTTTAATTTTCATGAGAGGGTACCAATACTATAAAAGTTAGAAATTGAGTGACAATAAATCGCGCGAAGTGTTAAAAAATATCAAGTCGAATAAATTTGCCACGAAATATTCTACTTAATGTTCATATCCGAAGATATACGAGAAATGTGGATTGATATTATATTCTTTATTCACAGTAAAACTGGTAAATAGACACATAACCCGGGGAGAAACCCGCCCCCAAAGGAAAATGGCGAGATTAGAGTAAAGTTTTAAAATTTCTGTAATAGAGTCAAATTGTTATTCCTATGCAATACATGGAGAAGTCTGATTGCAGAATTGCAGTAGATGAAGAATTGGCAAGGGTTACAGAGCAGAGGTAGAGATGATTGAAAATGAAGAATCGAAATTACAGAAATTATGCAGTGACTCACAAGTGTAATTTTAGTCCAGTGGTTCATTCAAGGTCTTCCGAAGAATATGCACAGTGCCCGATAATATGATCTTTTGGATCATGTCGAATCGAACGTTACCCGTAATCTGTTGGATATGTCTCATGAGTTTTTTGCTTACGACACCTGTAGCGCCAGTGACTATCGGTACAATGTTTATTTTGCATCGCCACATTTTCTCACATCATTTTGAGATCTGCGTATTTCGATTGTTTTTCTGATTCTTTTTGCAGTATATTGTGATCAGCTGGGACAGCCAGTTCAATGAATAAGCATTCTCTTTTCTTTTTTAGTTTGATTATCATATCCGGGCGGTTGCTCCTGATTTCGCGGTCAGTTATAACTGGTACATCCCACAGAATTTTTACTTGGTTGTTTTCCGTCACTGGTGCTGGGCTGTAATCACACCAATTTTTTGTCGAAGTGTTGATGTTAAAATGTTTGCATAATTCAAGATGAATGTAGTGACCAATCCTATTGTGTCTCCATGTGTAGGCCTATTCGGTAGCTGCAAGTGCACCACAGCCGGACATGAGATGAGCTACAGTTTCATTTTGGTTGTGGCACATTCTGCATTTGCCGTCCGTGTTTTGCTTCTGAATTCTTTTGCGGTAGTATTTTGTAGGAAGCGATTGGTCTTGTGCAGCGAAAATGAATCCTTCGCTGGCTGGTTTCAGGCCAGAACTGGATAGCCAGGTCCATGAGAGCTCGTCTACATGGGGCTGTTAATTTACCTTCTTGTGCTGTCCAGTAGGGTGGAGTGAAAATGACTTTTATTTCAAATCGAAAAAGGGGCTTCCTCAATCCTGACAAATGACCTAAAACTTCCATGAAAAGTGACTTCAGGGAATTACCACTATTTTCCAGCCGGCAACCCCCCAATTTCTGCGCGTGAAGCCTCTGATTTTGTTTCATCCATGCCACAATCAAACAGTCGAACGACATGTAAAGCTCGTAACATAAGCATCAGCACAAGTTTTTGGATTTGAAAGACGAGAGAGATGGCCTCATTCGCCAAAAAATTAAGTCTCGTAAACTGATGAGAAAATTTGACACAAAAATGCATTTTCGATAAGTCGTTAAATGTGAGTGTTTCATTATGATGTTTTGAACCGATTTTAAAAGGACTGTGTTGTGATTATATTTGTATTACGGGCCCAGTATTTGGTATTGTCAGTGTGTTACTTTTCTTTTCAAAAAAACTGATGCCAGATCACAATTCGTCAGAATAAATGCTGAATTTCAACAAAAATGTGCGTATATACAGTTATTTGGCTATAACTCATTTTCTGTTCACATTAGAGAAAACTTTCTTCTTAAGACCGATCGAAACATGATGTTTCCGCAGATTTTGAGCTATATATCATGACTCTACGACCAGCGGTTGCCGAGATGGGCCCCACGCGCAGAAATTGGGGGTTGCCGGCTGGAAAATAGGGGTATTTCCCTGAAGTCACTTTTTATTGAAGTTTTAGGTCATTTGTCAGGATTGAGGAAGCCCTTTTTTCGATTTGAAAAAAAAAAGTCATTTTCACTCCACCCTACTGTCCAGCCATGGAGAGGCATCGACTCCCATATCGTTTCTTTCATTTTGAGTGTTGCGTTTTTGTATTGAACTCGTGCTGCTTTTGCTATCGTTGTGAATTTGGCAACACTGGTTTCGGCAGTGTACAGGTTATTATTATTATTAATATTATACACAACAGTGGTGCTTTTAGCCTGTTTGTACTGTACAACGAATGCATTTCGCCGTGTCTTAAATTTGCTTGCACTCTTTCAGGCAGTCTCTGTCGCGCGCGCTTCATCATCGTCACTCTTGCTGCCGACTCATAGCTCGGCTCATTGTGATTGGGTTTTTTTAGTTTCTGCGACTGCAGTGCGGTCGGCGATGAGTGACCATATAACCTCCGACATGTAGAAGTTGGTCCGAACCGGCATTAGAACCACTGCCAACGGTGTCGTGACGCTGGCGCTTAACCAACTGCGCCACTCGCTTCCCGATGTTGCTACGTCGGAACCGATATTTTAGTCATCATCATCTCGAAGTTCGTGGGCCACTCAAAACCTTCTCGTGGGCAACATTTGGCGCGCGGGCCATGGGCTGTCCGCCCCTGGTATTAAGGGTCCTGCGAGACAGGTCATAAAAAGGATGGATAATTGCTGGTCTGCCATACCCGGCACATTCGTAGTCGAATTATACTGGCATATAGGTTCAGATTTAGGTTACCTAGTGGAGCATGGCGCAACAAAACTAGTGATGCTCTATAAGTGGGCTATGGGATTTCAATAGGAATGCTCAATGGCGGGGTTAGATGTTGAGATATTGCATTACCAAAGCTGGTTGTTTTGTTTGGACTTGCGTTTCCCCACTTCACAGTTGCGCGTCTTGTTATGATTCAGTAATGGCTATATTGACAACTTGATGTAGCCTCCAGTGATACTTGGCAACACTCGGATTCGCCGTAACATGTAATGCTGTGATTCCCAAACTGAGTGCCGCCAAAGATTTTTTGTAATTTTGAAGAAAAAGAAAATGAATTCTTGAGGAAAGTCATTGAGGGTAGCATATGCGACGTGAAAGCGTTCTAATTGCTTCATAGCTGATAAATAAGCACATTTGAGATCTCATTTCATGCTGGTGACGTCATATTTTGTGATACGATTGTTGATATACAATGTTCTTTCCAATTCTCTACTAGTTGTTGACGATTACCCCTGACGATTGTTAGCCGAAAATACTCGGGCTCACTTCAATATGAATATACTAGCTATTCAATTGTATATTGATGTTCTACACCTCCAAGAAGCTCTTCCGATACATTTGCTTTCGTTTGCCAGAATACATTTTACTTACTTTTCATGCGAAATGTACCGTTCATTAATCGTGCTGCTTTGCGTGGGCCTATTGCTGTGGAACGTTGTATCCGGAGGATGGAGAAGACGCAGGAGAGCAAGCAGGAGACGATCAGGATCGCGCCACCGGAGAAAAGTGAACTGGCTGCGGTGGGTTCGCTGTGTGCTAACGAAATGTTTTTCATTTTGGTTTACATTACATACAATATAAACAAAATTCGTGTATGTCCTAGATATCCAGAACCTCCTCCAAGTCAGGTTTGGGGCCACTTTTATGAGTCCATTCGCATAAGGTGGGATGGATCACGCTAACGTCTACCCCGCCACGAAATCGCAAAACGATGGTACTCGTGCAAACAGAATAAACCGCGACCCTTGCACACGTCAAACTGTTGCCTCATTTCTATATGAGTGTATCTGACTCATTCACACCGACCGGTTCGTACGTAGCGATCTCATCACTTGCAAAACTTGATTGGCACCGCATCCCATATAGTGAAAATCTGGAAAATAGATCTATTATCCATCACCTTGATTTACACTACAGAATGCAAATACGAATATGATATAATATGGCCGATATGGGAAATACTCAAATTGTGACCTAAGGGATTGTCTGCATTCGATTCGGAGTGTCTGAATGATACGTACACAAAAGTCCAGTATCAGCCCGTACCAGGGTTTGAATGGATTAAACCAGGCTACTCAAGCACGTCTCAACGATTGCTCAAAACAATATTTCGAGAATTCATTTTCTTGTATGGGGAATATTGACGAGTGGCAGGGTCAAAGGAGATTTCGTGTAACAAATCCGGATGAGCAGTGTGAAGTAAAAGGTATTCTAAATTTTAACCCTGAATAAAAGTTTTTACTTTTAAAACTCATAAATTCCACTTTTTGTTGGACTGTATTGGATTGAAAACTGCCAGAAACGCGCCATAACAAAAACTAGGGACGCAATCTACCAAACTTGATTTTAAGCTTACATGTCTACACGATCAGAACTGGCTGGTTACGAGTTTATACATCCTCGAACGACTGTCTGATCGATTTTGTGATATAATGCTGTGAAAAATAAATTTTGCGTATTGTCATGAACGGGTTAAAACAGTAACATGGTTGAAATCGAGACGCAAGCTTGGGTGTGACGCGTTTATCATAACAATTAAGAGGCAATAAATGTGTCCGTTTGTTTAACAGTGACGAACCGTCCGATGAGAAATCGGTTGAAAAGAGGGATCAGTTGGAACAGGTATGGCTGAAGCGAATGTAGATTCATTAAAACGTTCATGAAAATCTACATTTTGATATATGCCAAAATATCTTATTTTTAGCATTTTACAATTTTTATTTTGACAGTTTGGGCATTTGGTTACCGAAATGCCAAAAATAACACGGTCTGGCCATATGGCGTGGTGTGCTAATCAGGTGTTGCAAGTTATGCGACCGTTACACATGAACCGGTCTGCATGAATGAGCAGGAGAATGACGCGTACATGGGTTGTGGTTTATTCTGTTTACGTGCACCTCATTTTTGGGATTTCTTGGCGGGTTTCACATTACCATAACCCTATACCCACCGTATGCAAATGAACTCATCAGAGCGGCTCCAAAACCTGACTTGGTGGATTTACTGAAAATCTAGAAATACACTAATTGTACTGTGTATTTTATATATAATGTCAACCCAGAATAAATACATTTCATTGACACCCCGGACATTATCACAAATCGAACCTACCGCAGCCATTTCGGCGATCTCGTATGTCTCGTCCTACGTGACACTGATCTCCTCCGTCTGCTACTTCCTCCGAATACAACGTTCGACAACAACAGGCCGACGCAGAGCAATACGATGAAGGCACGGTACATTTTGTATAACAAATTAGTATAAAGTATATGGTTACACGAAAACAAATGTATTAGAACGAGTAGGCTTACACAGTTAACATATTCGTTCCGTGAGGTGACATTATTTTATAGTTTTTCTCGCCGATTCCGGATGCCATCGATGTTCAGTTGCTATTACGCAAATGGCGAAGAATGCATTGCGACTGCCAGTTTCCGAATCTTTTTAGTGGGATTTATCACAAACAATGAAGGTTTGCGTGACATGCGATTGAGGATTAATGTCAGATAGTCATGCTCGCGTCATCTGTCGCGGAAAGTCCAAAAATTGGAATATCGAAAGTCCCTATTACCTAATAGATGGAAACCAAATCGAATAGTATCGAAACATTGTACCCTTTAAAATAATGGATTATGGAATTCGAAAAGGAAAATGCCATATTGAAAGTCCTCATTCACACTTGACGACTAAAATTCATATAGGTATCGGGAGCAATCGTCAGCCGCTCAATTTTCACCCCAATCGCAATATTATTGTAATTTTATTAAGTTACACCATTATTCCCAGTCCAGTATCTCGAGTAATGCGCTTCACTTAACGGGGTAGACGAAATAATGGATTGCAATATTGCAACACCTCGATATCTCGCTTCAACGCTGATCATTCCAATTGCCATCCCGTAGTGCCACGGTATAAATCGTTAACGAACCACTTGCACGGTTACACCATGCTCCACTCCAGGTTCACCTATACTTTAGCTCTGTCTGGTACCTCTGAGCAGGGTTGTAAGAACCAAGTCTCAAGGCTCCAAGTCACAAGTCAATCTCACCAATAGTTTTGACTCGAGTCGAGTCTACTGACTCATTTTCAATCCACCGAGTCAAGTCCGCGTCCAAGTCATTGAGTAGACGGTCGAGTCCGAATCACAGTGTTGTGACTCGATTCCGAGTCAAAGTCATTGTGTTGACTGTTCCGTTTTCAGTTCAATCCGGCTCAATCCACTGTTTCAACTCTACTCGAGTGATATCGAATGGCTTGCATTCATAATATCGTAATTTTCCTCATTCCTAACAGTTTCTTGTTATTTTCCAAGTATCAGGACTGTAAGACGAAATACCCAGGGTTGCGATGACTCGAGTCGCGATTTTTTGTTGACTCGACTTGACCCGAATCATTTTTTCAAATGAGTAAAATGACTCGACTCGATTCGAGTCAATTTATGTATTGACTCAACTTGTACTTGTACTGGACTTACCGGATCCGGCACTCGACGTGATTTTGAGCGCCCCGTTGCCGCCCGCAGACAGTATCCGTTCGTGCAGGATAATGTGGCTCACGGCCACAGTCTGCTACAATCCCCCAGTACTTGCTTACCAGGGCTGTGGAGTCGGAGTCGGAGTCGGTGGAGTCGGAGTCGGAGTCTGGGTAATTTTCGCTTGATGGAGTCGGAGTCGGAGTAGGAGTCGTGAAAACTATAATAGCTGGAGTCGGAGTCGGAGTCGGGGGAAAATACTGACTGGAGTCGGAGTCGGAGTTTGTGAGAATGACCCCGACTTCGACTCCGACTCCGACTCCAACTTCTCCATCATGAAAACATTTGCTTTCAAAGAATTTTCAATAGAATTTTTATGTACAACCAATCACTGTTATTAATAACCATACAGATCAGGTGCGGCCAGCCCGTGGCACACAGGCCAAATTTGGCACACGAGAAGGTTAGGTGTGGCCTGCGAGGTAATTCTCGAAATTATTTATGACATCAGGTAGGCCTACAATTGCAAGGCCAACCAAAATAATGATTAGCATGACCGCAAAATTTGATGATGACTAAAACAACAGTTCTGACACATTAACGTATCCAGGGGCCAGCCACATTTATCCCAGATCTTGGTATATGACCAGAAAGTAGAATATTTTATTTTATATTTATTTGACTTGAAATTTTTCTCGGTACTTCGCATGATTCATTATCACTAGATTTCTTGCATTCAGTATTTGAGCCCCCTTCTGAAAATTATAAATACACATTATTCACAGAATAGAGTCTAACTTTATTCGCAATTAGGAGATAACGTTTCGTCCAACATGCGGCTTCGCTTGAGCACTCGCAGCGAGATCGTCGACAAAGCATTTGCACAAAATGATAGAGGCATGTTCACTGATACCGTCGATTTTGCTATGTCTAAACGTCGAATAATCCTGTCCTTGCCAAATGAGCCCAGTGGTATACAGATGCGACCCCCAATGTATGTTAGCGACATATTTATTGATGTAATGTAGTCATTATCTTGCAAAAAAAATCGCGCTTGGCGCGACCAGGGACTGATTGCGCACTGCACAGTTGCATGACATATTGTTATCAATTCTAGAGCGTATTAATATAAGTCTTGTTTGCAATGTTACCTAATTCGGTTCGCTCCTATCGGACGACTAAAAAAGGTTATCAACATTCCAGTTGTCCGCGCAATGGTTCGTAAATGTCACGTGTCCCTTTGGCCGGAAAAGTTACCCACCCCTGATATAGATAAAATTAGCCATTACTTGCAAATTACAACTCAGTTGCACAGGGGAAGAAAATAGCACTATGCGTTTTCGCGATGCAGTCAAAATTGATGCAATTTTTGTAATTATACCATGATACTGTGTCAGAGCAAATGCAACGGCTGGTTTTGTAAAATTGTAAAAATGATGTAAATTTGACCAAACGATGCTTCCCACTTGACAAAATTAAAAATATTTGTGGTGTGGCTTAGCTGTTTGGGTCGAACAAATTATTAAGAAAGACTGCAAGTCCCAATCCTTGAATACTTGATTAAGTACATGTAGACTAGACATAGGCTATGGTCTTTGACTACTTAACTAAATTCCATTTATGACCAATGTCTATTAGTAGTAAGAGTATGTGTGCTTGTAATCAGTATAGTGTGCAATGACAAAATTAGTAGGTTCAATCTCTTTATTAGTTGCTGACTCATACACATTACACAAGAGCTACACTTAGATTTTTTATCTACGTTTTTATTATACAGGATTGGATATCTGCCATATTTGAATGATTCATACATTTCAGAATATTAGAAAGTCCATGTTATAAAAACTTGAAAAAGGACGGATATTTAGCTAATCTTTCTTTCATGTTAATTGCATAGTGGATAATTCGAGCTGTGCCACAATGAAACAATTTAGCATGCCACCGTTAATCATATGTTTGCATATGTTTAATGGTTTAATGATAGTCATTCAATCGAAATGTGGCATATAATTTTTGAAGTAAATTGGTAATAATGCTGGAGTCGGAGTCGGGAGTCGGAGTCGGAGTCGGTACGTTTAAGGACCCAGGAGTCGGAGTCGGAGTCGGAGTCGGTACGTTTAAAGACTCAGGAGTCGGAGTCGGTATATTGAAAATGTCTGGAGTCGGAGTCGGTGGTAAAATTTACCGACTCCACAGCCCTGATGATTATACAATAAAATAAATATCTTCCGTCGCTTTGCCTACAATTTCAACGAGGACTTGAAAGGGAATATAAGCTTACGCCTTAATGGTCTACGCCAGGCCGGACAATTTATTCGGCGTCTGATTATTGCGATATTGATATTGAGCAGAGAGTAAAACGGGATTGTATGCTTGCTACTGATATTACCCCATTAACAAGTTATAAAGCAGAAGCCAAAACCCCAATCGCACGGATTTTGTTTTTATGATACAATAAACATATGAAGTAAAGATTGACCCCGTTGCAATGAGATGCATTTTGAGCAGAAACAGATGTATACTTTTGGTAAACATTTCATTGCCATGTCGCAGAAGTTAGGAATGTTGCATTCGTATAGTCGAATTGTAACTGTCGTGGGGTACGTCGTGTACAGTGGTGTACTACTGTACACCCACCACCATTGGCGATTTGAAACAAGTCGGCAGCTATAAGGAATGAAAAATATAGAATATCAACCTGGTGTAAATGACCACTAGAGTCGAAAAGAACCGTGAATACCACAAGAACAATCAAATAAAATCAATGTGGTTGAAATACTAATACAATAGCGCCAAACACCATTCGCCTTTCCCTTTAGATCTCCGAATTCGACATAAAGTGTGGCTGCAAGTCAACGATTTGCAAATGCACAAAGCAACGATTGATACATGCGCATAGCGGTCCTGGACGCACGGGGAAATTGTGGAAGGGGTTTATGTTGCTAATTTGAGAGCACTAAATGGCTTACATTGGATGTTGTGATAATTGTTCAAGTCCAAAATTATGTTGCATTTGATGTTCGCTTAAACTGTCAGATATTCTAGTTCCGTATGTAGATTCAACGGCGACAGCTTGCGTTTTATTAGCAATCTTAGTATTTATCGTCCGTAAGCTTCTTTTATAGCTAATGCCTTACTATTTCCAGCAACCCTGATCTAGCATATCAAAGCATTTTGCCTATTAGTATAAATATCACCACGAAACTTCGAAAGGCTATTCCTAAAGTGAAACGGAATGAGGGATATTTGAGTTTCCAGTGGTAAGATATTGTTTGTAATATTGGTTTGAAATCTTACAGCGAGCACATTGCCGCTGCGCCAATCCAGGGACAGTCCAGCCGCTAATCATAAAACGAAATTGTGAAAAATATTGGTATTAAAATACCCACGTTTCTGGTTTTGTGGATTTATCAAAACATGACTATTTACCCATGGTGATTTAATATTCGAACGACGAACAAATGTTATGCCTAGACGTAGACTATTGTATATAAATAAAGGGCGTTTACATAACCTTGTGTTTAGGACTTCTTGTGCGGGTCTGATCGACTTCACGTTTAACGGTAAGAAGCTTGGAAACAAAGCTTGCGTGAAACCATGCATACCACGCGGACTGTTTGCACGATATACTAATCATTTCTTACAATGAACTGGAAAGGAGTCGTGATAGCTCCTGTAAGATTTTTCGTTTCGACATGGAGAGGTGAGTGTAACGGTCGTGGCTTGATGAGCAATGTGAATTTTTAGATAATATATATGCTCAGTTCTGATATCGTTTTCTGCAATAAATTTCGTATAGGGATTGAATCAGCACGATGTATATGCAACAAGTACAGATAAAGTTTGCTCGTATCTGCTTGCAGTATCGACTGCGATGTCCTTCGTAATTTCATATATCAGTATAACTTCTTTCTGTTTGGGGAAGAGATTGGTTATCCACTTTTGTAAGAACAGGATTGAAGACAAGACATGCATGTTGAGAAGAGCGAGAAGCTACTGTATTCTCTCAATCTGAATATGCAAACCTTAATTGATGACACACGCGACACTTTAACTTATTCTTTGCCTTTAATTGAAGGTAAAGGTTTTATAGGACCAAGTTTAATTACTCATTCAATCCCAGTACATCCATTGGAATTATGAATGCTGCTCAAGATATCTGTCGACTCTTCGTCGTTTTGATTGTATTAAGTGAGCCTGCGAACGTGTTTTGTGGTGGCTGTAACTCGAGAGCAAGAAGATGGTCAAGTTATGCCCCTTGGTATCGAACTCTATGTAGGTTATATAACCATAATAATTGATATTGTAAGTATATGCATAATAGATCCGGTAGTCTGAAATGCATGCAAACGACGCTTAGACAACCCCACTATAGGTATTGCTAAATATGTAGGTCTAAATCAGGGGTCACCAACACGCGGCCCGCAAGTCCATATTTTACGGCCCGCGACTTGATTTGAAATTTCGGAAGAAAACTGAGAAAACCATTTTGAAATGCTGAAATTGACTACACTTTCAACGTATTACTGTTGTTGTTTCAAAATACGGCTATTCTCCTGTGCCCGTTATCACTATTCCTCACTAGCTTTGGCTTTGGCGATGTCAACAGCATTCCATCGAGGGAGAATAACCAACTGATATGAATGGGCTTGGCCTATTGCCTTGACGTGCAATGGCCCAAACACTGCCAAGACCGAAACGTTTGGAAAACGGCATAGGGCAGTGGTTCTTAAACTGCGGGGTGCGCTCCTCTTGTGGGGGTGTGAAATCATCTGAAGGGGGTGCGGAGCTGCGGTCAACTGAAAAAAAAATTCGCGCTCCGCGCGATTTACTTCAATTTCACATTTTCTGTATAGTCTGGAATTCATATAATAGAATTCTCTCAGCAATTAACAATCATAACCTTCGATGCCATTAAACTATCCGTTAGGATTGCTAGCATTCTGGTTGCATTTTGTGATATGACGGTAAGGGGGGAGCGAAATTTCTCAGTATCATAAAGGGGACGTGTATAAAAAAGTTTGAGAACCACTGGCTTAGGTCTTCCCCACAAGGTCAAGCTTAACGTTGAGATGGTCTTACAGCTAGTACTGTATCTCGCTAGCCCCAATATCGATTTCTTAGTCGCTGAAAAGCGTTTCCAGGTATCGTGCACAGCTCAGAGCTCAAAATAAAATGAACTTGATGATAATGATTTTTGTTGTATTTGTATTCCTTTAATAAAATATTACTTCTTTTGTGGTCACTATGCCCATTGTCTATGGTAGGTAGCACGGCGTTGTACTGACGTTGGGTTTTTAAACGTCGTTGCGTAGTTTATATCGATAGTGAATACATGCGGCCCGCGGCCGCTACGAAATTTGAAAAGTGGCCCGCGACCCATTTTGAGTTGGCGAACCCTGGCAGGGGTCACCAACACGCGGACCACGGGCCTCATGCGGCCCGCTAGGTCATATTTTGCTTCCCGCGTCATGATTTGAGATTTCGGAAGAAAGCTAAGAAAACATTTTGAAATTCTGAAATTGACGTGCCCAAACACTTCCAATACGGAGACGCTTAGAAAACTGCTTAGGGCAGTGGTTCTAAAA
The DNA here is from genome assembly GCF_051294905.1 of Botryllus schlosseri. Taxonomy (NCBI): domain Eukaryota; kingdom Metazoa; phylum Chordata; class Ascidiacea; order Stolidobranchia; family Styelidae; genus Botryllus; species Botryllus schlosseri. The sequence continues at coordinate 6,926,717 of NC_137247.1, read as the reverse complement.
CTGACGGTACGTCCGCCATATGGGGGCGTAAAAGCATCTGAAGGGGCCGTGGAGCTGCGTTCAACTGAAATTTATTTCGCGCTTGGTGCGATTTTCCTCGAATTCATAGCTATAGTTAGTGCTCTGTCTATAATCCGGAATTCATATTATAGAATTCTCCCATCAACACTCATAACCTTCCATACCATCAAACTATCCGTTCGGATAGCCAGCATTATGGATGCATTTTGTGATATGGCGATAAGGGGCGCGAAATTTTTCATTATCATATAGGGGGGCATGTCTAAAAAGGGCATGCACTGGCTTGGGGCTTACCCACAAGATTAAGCTTCAAGTGGGATGGTCTTTCAGCTAGTTAAGTATCTCGCTAGTCCCAAAAAGCGTTTCTAGGTATCGTGCACAGCTCGGAGTTTTAAATAAAATGAAATTGATGACAGTGATCCTTTGTTGTATTTTTATTCCTTTAATAAGATATTACTTTTTTGTGGTCACTATACCCATTGCCTATGTTAGGTAGAACAGCGTTGTACTGACGTAGAGTTTTAAAACGTGGTTGCCCAATTTATATCGATATTGAATTTATGCGGCCTGCGGCCGCTACGAAATTTGAAAAGTGGCCCGCGACCCGTTTTGAGTTGGCGACCCTTGGGTTAGAGACTCGATATACCAGTGTCATCAATGCCGCCAACGCCATCAAAGAAACATCTTCAATTCAATTAACTTTATTGTTAACAATTTCATCATTTCACTGCACCACAAGATTGAGATACAATGAAAAGTGTCGAAATGACTTGGAGAGATCTTCGAAATCAGACTAAAAGGCAGCATGCACAGTGCACACTGAGTGAAAATGAATTAAGCTAATATTTCGGCCAATTATGTGTGTTTTCTTTATGCTGCATTTTCCAAATACTAATTGGTCCACTCGTCCTTCGTTTATTCCGCGGAAAACGAAATGAAATATTTATGTTATGGATGATCATGATTAGTTAGACAAATATGTAGGCTATCATCCGATCAACAATGGCTAGTGCGAAGAATTGCGTTATACGCGTAATAATCTAAAATACAGAAAGTCGCTGGATGGTAACGAAGTACTATACTGTTTGAACCATGTTTAGAATGATTCATCATGCGTACTTGCGGTAAAGATTTACGAGTTGAATATCAATATAGACACATTCAGTCAATGTTGGAATGACTCGAGTCATGACTTGACTCGAGTCAGACTCGAGTCATCTTTTTCGCATGACTTGACTTGACTTGACTCGGTGCTTCAGAAATGTGAATTGACTCGTGACTCGGAGCAAAATTCACGAGTCAGTTTCAAGTCATCAAGTAATCGGTATCGATAAAAATCACTGTATCTTGCGTATGTTCGGATTATTCACGAAACGCTGGTGTAACCTGAGAGAGCGACCAATCATTCAATGATCGTGCGTTTTACTGAGCCTCTATTGTTCTGTTACAAATAAATTGACCACAATCGAAGTGATCGAAGCTTACAGCTTACGTTGTCGTAAACTAGTAGTAAAGTAATTTAGTAGTAAAATATATATTTTTATCTCTGTTCTTACCTTAACCGAACCTCTTGTTTTATTGAAATGGAATTCGAATATAGTTTATATACTTCTCAACTATTGACGCAGGCTCGAATTGTATCATATCAATATGTAAGTGGCTAATGTAGCCTATTGCATCTTATCAATTCGTTTCTCTTTTATCAATTCTCTGGTTTGGCTGGTTACTATAAACTGAGGCTATGCAATTACTTACGTAGTTTAACAGTTCTACGTATATATGGCGATACAGGGCCATCTTGCGCGTTTATTTAACTCTATATTCGTTTATCGATTCAAAATCAATGACCTCTCAATCATGACTCATACTTCGAAAAGGCAACTTGACTTGAATTGTGACTTGACTCGTGACTTGACTTGACTCTACTCGAGTCACCTTCAAAAATCGAGTGACTTGACTTGACTCGAATCAGCTTCGAAAATCGATTGACTTGACTTGACTCGAGTCAAAATGTGCAATGAATCGAAATGACTTGTGACACGAAGGTAGCGACTTGATCCCAACAATGCAATCATTTAAGCAGTTTTCGATCCGAATAACTTCCATTATGATGGCGATTGTAGTGACTATCACGAAATATGTTTTACTCTACCTGTATCTCATGTGAAGATGCCATTTCCGCGTCCCGAAAGACTGACCTGAAAAAGTAAAAAAATATTACGATAGTTTTGGCGGGAAAGGAACAGGGCATTAAATTCCTCAGTAACCGTTCAATATTGCCAGAATCCGGAGTAGAGCCCAGCATAAACGGACTTCAATCGTTTGCGGCATGCGTAAATTCGCATTGGTCGAGACGCTATAGCACGCATAGACCCACAGTGATATTTGGCATAGAGATTTCATGATTTACCTTGTAATCACAGTTCACGCGTTGCCTCTTTCGTGTAACACCCAAAATGTCAATGATTACAGTCTATAGAGCATCTTATAGGGAAAGATTCGAATCGGATGTCCGGGTTTAGTGTGTGAACCTTGTGAATTTTTACGGTCGGGCTCACAAAAGAACCTTTTTACTTTTGGTGTCAGCTTTAAGATGTTAATTACATCCGCAACACTTTCTACAGCTTCACGGTCCCATGTGTCACCTCTGAAAAGTTGTGTATTCTTTTGTAGACGAGAACGCTCACTACTCTGCGTGTGTGTATGAAGAACACCAACATTAGCTTCGCTTTGATATACAACACTAGTAGTAATTAGGCCCGCATTATATTTTAGCGCCAAAGATACCATGGTTGTTGTTTGTTGTATTCATGGTGTTTCTCAAGTATGCAATGATCATTTACACCACGACGATATTCTTTATTTTGATTCCGTATATGCCGACTTGTATCACCACCCACTTCTACGCGGTAAAGACACCACTTACGTGGATCAAATGGCGAGGATGAACCTAGATAACCAACACTCAGGTAGGAATTCTGGTGTCGACCTCGGACGCACTCGAACTCACAGCCCATTTGTGCTGCAGCTGTGGATCATACCAATAATACCAATAATCTAGTCATTGCTAAACAAAATACCTTGCTAGTGACCAGGAACTGTATGTCCAAACCCTGGTCCTACCAAACCTGGTTCCTGTTCGTCTTCTTCTCCGTGAACACTCAGAGGTGGTGAAAACCAGTGCTACAATCAATGCCAGCGCAACTGCTGTGTGTCTCATACTCAATATCGCTATTGCTTTCTAGGCAAAATTGTAAATACTTTCGTTATTTGTATCGCATTTATAATAAAACGGACAGTATATTTTTGTCCTTGATGCTTTTGCGGTATATGCACCGACTCTTGATATACAATATACACACTATCTGTGCATATGCATACAGTGAGTGAATGATATGCATATGCCGCTGTACATTGTACAAGGAAGGTACAGATATAGCCTTGCAAGGCTTTCTAAGTCTTACACCACCCCTCCATGTTATCCCGGTAACGCTGAGCGTAAAGCGCGGAAGTCACGGATACCAGTGTTACTAATCAGGTTTTTGGTCTCACACGGCCGATAGCAAACTTTTAGTTATTGCGAGATTAAATCCATACTACATATTCCCACAGTATCCTTTAAAATAAATGATAGGGTTTATAATTAATATTTCTATCCGTTTCAGACGCTGCTTGACATCAGTGCCGCGATATGATATTGCCAACCCAAAATGTGCAGCTCTAAATCGTCCCACTAATTGCAAGTCATCACGTGATTGCTGTTGTCAGATCACCAGAATAATGACCACCAAATGCAGTCGTTGGGCAATATACGCGCTTTATCTTATCACATCTACATCGCTGAACCGAATACCAGGACCAAAGTAATATAAAAATATATATTACCGACATGATATACATGTACCGAGTTTTAGTAGCTCCCTGATTATAATGGTGTATGTACTATAGTTTGGATGACTCAATGCGTTGCCTTTATGTACAAACTACTTATATATATTCTGTGCAGTGATCAACTAGGGTATATTCAACGAATATCATATTTCGCGGTTACGATTAACCTCACGAACATAACCAGGCTGCCTATATTATCGAACGCTGAATCAAGGCATGGATGTTACCGACAAAAGTCAGACGCTGCAGAAACACTAACCGGAAAATGAATCCCACCTGCTCAATACTCAATGGCATTTTATTAATTGATAAGGTGGATGGGTCTCACTGATAAAACACAAGAAATGACGTGTAACTTTTTGTTGTTTCTATTGAATATCCACAGTTCACAGTTTCGAGACGGACGAATTCAAAGATATAGCAATAGCCTACAATAAAAATATCTAGAACGCACATTGCTATCCTGAGCTGCTCACGTGCTTGGTGAAAGTAATATCATGGTGTTAATATATATGTACGTAATTATTTTAGGTAGTCGAAGTCGTATAATCGTCTGGTATTATAAAATGCTGTTTCGTATTTTAACTCGTGAAACATTGCGCGGTGGTGATTTTCTACAAGACGATATCCGGCACGTCCATAATTACTTTCACGTAGGATCTTCCTCCACAGGTTACAAGCTAACGTCAAAGATTATTTTCCCGCACGTAAAATGAAAAATCAATAATGAGCGTAAGTTCACAGTTAATATTGTATGATGTGAATTGGTTTCGTTGATAACAAACAAACAATCAATGCGGAAATCTGTTGTTTCGCTGGCATCCTCGGTTTTCATATGTGTCGTAAAATATAGAGCCTTTACTAGCTTTGACCTAGAAGAATATCTTCATTCATCACAATATCCTGAAATAGAAGCAATCTTAGTAGCAAGAATATATAATGTGCCGAATTGCCCAGTATCACAGCCATCTGGCTACGTCGTAATTTAATCGGAGCAAGTGGCCTACTATAATGGTCTCTGTTGAACTTATGTATTATATCAGTGGTTCTCAACCGGGGGTCCGCGAGACCTCTAAGTTTACAAAATGATTGATAACCTAATTTGAATTTTTTTCAAATCGAGGAAATGACGACGAACCTGTCTTTCACAATTCTAAAATTTTCAGATGAATTATTGCCTGACATGAAAAATCCCACTGTGCAAACGCGTTTTAACTTTCAGTTTGCCAGTATAGTCCACTGAAACAGGCATGTTGCTGTTGAAAAATGTTTCGTTGGGACTTTTGGAAAGAATAAAATTTTATAGTGAAGTCAATCAGGTTGGTTGCAAAATATTTTGGATTTGAGGTTGTCAGTCTCAGCAAATTAGTATAGGTGAAGAGTTGTTTAAAATTAAAACCTCGTTACGAAATAAATTTTCTCCTTTGGTGCCATATATGCTGCGATCATACCGAAAGGTGTCGTCGGAAGCGTTACGCGTAATTATATTATATTACCTCCGCTAACTCCTAACTTTTTATCAAAGCTAAGGCGCGAGTTTCCAAGCCATAACCCTGTATTTCAAGAACTGCCGCTGCAGACTTTGCTGTGAAAAGTTAAAAGTCTACCCAATTTCTACATATCTAGTAAAATGCTGGTTTCAGGACAAGACATTTTGTTGGTATTTATCACTAGCCTAGAGTTAATAATGGCACAAGCCAGATGACTGCCGCACTATATTTGACATGAATTTGCAGTAAAACTTCAGAGGGTTCGCGGTGGTCCGTGACGTCCCACAATGGGTTTGCGAAGACAAAAAAGGTTGAGAACCACTGTATTATATCATTGCTTCAGTCAGTTTCGCTGAAATCACAGAGTCTTCTGTTTAATGATCTATATCCGCTTCTGCCATACCTGTTCAAGCAAATCCCTCTTTCCAATCGATTTCTCATCAGACGGCTCTTCCCTGTTAACGAAATGCACACATTTGTCAAAGGTTGCGTAAAGATTTCAAGCATTACCAGCTTCTGTCATTAGGAAAAATTTTATTTAAAATTGCTATATTACAAAATCGATCAGACATCCGTTCGAGGATGCATAAACCAGTAATCAGCCATAGCTCCGGTAATGTAAATATGTAGTCTGAATATTTAGTTGTAGATGTAGACGTCGTCCCTAGGTTTTGTTATCACGCGTTACTGGCAGTTTTCAGTTCAATACAGTCCAACAAAAAGTGAAATTGATGAGTTTTGAAATTGTAAACTATTTATCAGGGTTAGAATTTAGAATACATTTTACTTTTCACTGCTCACTCGGTTTTATTCCACAAAATCATCTTTGAATCCTGTCACTCGTCAATATTGCCAATATAAAAAAATGAGTTCTAGAAATATTATTTGGAGCTATAGTTGAGACGTGCTTGAGTAGCCTGGTTTGCTCCCTTCAAAACCTGGTACGGGCTGATGCTGGACATTTGTGTAGCGTACGTATCATTCAGACACTCCGAATAGAATGGAAGTCGTTGCAGAAACTCCCTTAGGTCATAATTTGTGTATTTCGCATACCGGCCATATTATATCATAGTCATATTTCCATTCTGTAGTGTACATCAAGGTGATGGATAATAATAGATGGATCACCCAGATTTCCACCCTATGGCACGGTGTGCTAATCAAGTTTTGTAAGTGATGCGACCAGAGTTGGATCAATTGTATTTGTAATTGAGCTGAATGTAGTTTATTACATTTTTTCATGTAATTGTAATTGTAATTGTAATTGAAGCATTTCTATTTTGTGTAATTGTAATTGTAATTGTAATTTGATCAAAATTTTGCTCAATTAAAATCTCAATTACATTTTCATGGAAACCTGACAATCACAACATAAAATGATCATTTAATCAATCATTTATTCGTCGCACCAGTGAATATCCGATACGGACCAGGATGACGATGATGGGCCTTAAGGACTTAGTAAACAGTCACCACATGTAATAATTAGCCTATTTACATCGGTGCTCTATGCGTGCTGCGTTATAACTAGATAATTCAGTCACGCTAAAGTGTTTGCAATACTTCAGTAGCAACAGAAAACTTTGTGAATTACAATATAGGCTAAACCAGTGGTTATCAAACTGGGGCGTGCCCCCTTGGGCGGCGTAAAAGCATCTGAACGGGGCGCGACGCTCCAATGAACTGAAATCTTTTCCGCGCTTGGCCCGATTCACCTCCGTTTTATGGATGTTGCTCGGTCATAACCTTCCATATACCTTCAAACTATATGTAAGGATTGCTAACTTTCTGGTTTCATTGTGTGCTATGACGATAAGTGAGGAAACGAAATATTCACTGGCATAAAGGGGGGGGCGTGTCTAAAAAGTTAGAGAACCAGTGGGCTAAACTGAATATTATTATTTGAAAAATGGGTGAACAGCAAATAAACTCTTTTGAAACCTGTGCCGAACTATTTCCTACACAACCGTCAAAGTTTTTTTAAATCTTTGACCAGTACCGAGGTTTGATGCAGCAATAGAAAAAAAAATTCAAGTTTCCAACCAAGGCTTCATCAAACTTGATCACGCATTTGTAGAGATGTTATCCCAATCTTACCTCTAATCTTGGCCAAATTTACTGGGGCCAGAAACTTTTCGCACCCTAATGTTCATCAAATGCAATCTAACAGTTTCCGAGCAAGTGAAAATGTAAATGCGAACTAAAATGTTGTAGTTCGTAGTTAACAGGAGGTTCTTTCCTTTTGCATTTATTTTAATTTTACACTTGTTATCGGTATCATCCTCATCGCTGACGCCTTAACAATTACATTTTATTATCCTCACTCAGCTCTGAGTAGCCCAATCGTTTAATTACATTTCATTGAATGTCCTGTTAGTCGCTCAAACTTTTGGTTGTTAACAGTGGCTTGAAACATTTTTCTGTGTTTGTAGTTTTCAGTGCTCATGATTAGGAATAGTTCGTATACCTTCGAGTTTTTTTTAATTAAAGGGTATTCTACGTATCAGGAAAGAAGCAATGAATAGCTTGCGATTGTTGCTAATTACGTCGCTACGGTTGTCAAAGAAGACCTCCCTACCGAATCAATTACATGTTTACCAGTAATTGTAATTGTAATTAATTACATGTTTAACAATAATTGTAATTGTAATTTTCATTTGATATTTTTAACATTGAGTAATTGTAATTGTAATGTTATTGAAACATGCAAGGCAGTAATTGTAATTGTAATTGTAATTGAACTGAATTATTGTAATTGATAAAACTCTGCACCCCAGACATTATCACACATCGGACCTACCGCAGCCATTTCGGCGTTCTCCTATGACGTGACCCTGACCTCCTACGTCTGCTCCATCCCCCGGATTCAACGTTCGACAGCAACAGACCCACGCAGAGCAACACGATTAAGGAACGGTACATTTCGTATGAGATGAAGGCCTAAGTATAAAATATTCTAGCAAACGAAAGCAAATGTATAGGAAGGAGTAAGCTTACACAAAACACAACTAACATTCGTTCTGGGAGGTGAGGTGACATTATTTTATAGTTTTTTCGCCGATTCCGGATATCATCGGTGTTTCAGTTGCTATTACGGAAATGGCGGATAATACAATGTATCGCGACTACCAGTTTCCGAATCGGTTTAAGTGTTATTTATCGAAACCAATGAAGGTTTGCGTGACATGCGATTTAGCATTAATGTCAGATATTCATGTTCGCGTCATCTGTGGGCGAGAGTCCGAACATTAGAACGTCGAAAGGTCATATTACCTAATACATGGAAACCGAATCGAACAGTATCGAAACATTGTACCGTTTTAAATAATGTATTATTTTATATGGAACTCGAAAAGGGAAGTAATAGGACGAAAGTCCTCATTTATACTTGATGACTAAAATTCGTGTATGTATCGGCAGCAACCATCAGCCGCTCAATTTGTCACCCCTATCGCAAGGTCTTTGTAATCTTCGTAAGTTACGCCATTATTCCCAACCAACGAACCGCTAGCATGCATGGTTGCATCATCCTCCACTCCAATTTCTCTTATGCTTTAGCTCTGTCTGATACCTGTTAGCAGGCATTAAGGGGCTAAGAGTAGGACTAGAAAATTAGGACCACTGAAATACACATATGCTGACGTTGCACCCGAGTAGGCCTATCTTTGACAACATTCATTCAGTTACGTGAAAACATGTCATGCACCACGTGCTTTTCCAACACATACATTTACGACAGATATCCGAATTTTAATGATAAGTCTCGCCATCACTGTTGTGTGATACCAAAGGTCCGTACCTGCGTATTGTGTAGCAAAATTGAAGAATCAAAGATTCTTCACTGTAAGAGTTGGTACTGAAAGTTCCTCGGCCATTATGTTTTCCTTGTTAATTGTAATTACCTCGGTCTCGTGCTTTTGAACAATGACTTGACTCGGTGGTGAAGTGAATATGACTCGACCTGGCTCGAGTCAATACCTTGTGACTTGGTTAAAACCCTGCCTTACATAGGCCAGTATGTACTAATACCAACTACAGTATTCCAGTACGTCTGAAAGTAGAAATCACTCCTGCTGAAAGAAACTAACGTTGGTTTGATATTTATTCGTTGAATTGGTTCACTCATCAGTAGGGCGATTTTTTTCTAGAAAAGGAAGATTTTGATCTTAAGAATCAAAACTTTGCCATTTTTTACTTTAGTAAAACTTGATTTAGACCAAATTTTGTCCTCATGTAAGTAAATTAGGTGTTTTTCCGCATAATGTTGGAAGTGTACTACTTATCATCATTTCTGGTTAGAACTGTCTGTCCCTACGAAGAAGTTAGATCTGAAAAACCTTTTTTCACGTAAAAACGAACAAATTTTTACATGAAAAGACTTAATTTTAACGAAATCTGGACCTATGAAGAATTCCAGCAGTTACATCACGCAATATGGTGGAAATAATTAAAATTTGTTGTAGTACAACGAAGGATACTTTCCTACATCCTCGGGTAGAAAGTGTCTGTCCTAAGTAGCTTGCTAAAAAATGGAGAAAGAATGTTCAACAGCAGCAGTTGTTGGCTGGCAACACCAAGTTGTGCGTACACTGCGTACACCGTTGTGCGTACACCGTGTTGCTTCATTCTGACAATGTTGTCTACATCAGTGGTTCTCAACCGCCGGTCCGCGAGGTATATTACGATTTTATACCTTAACGTCAAACGCAATTTGTTGATGACTTGTCCTTTGATAAAATAAATATAACATCAAATTCTAAACTGATTCAGAACCTCATGACGTAACATTGGGGCGGGAAACATATTCGATTTGACTTGAATGATCGATTTGACTTGAAGTTCAAGACATGCCATTTGATGGCATGCAAGCGACAAGTACGAGCTTACTCGCTAAATCGGGCAGTTTGCGCGATCATTCGTTTTCAGTTCACTCATTTTGTGCATGACCGTTAGGGCTGTTCAAAAATAACTTTCATACCAACAAGGATCATCCGAGAATTATCAAGGAAAAATTCAAATAACTCCGCTTCTACTAGTCCGAATTGAGTCAAAGTTTTTTGACATCGTCTCTGAAGACAGCTCAACAATTTCATGGGGTTGACAGAAAAATTTGGAAAAAATTTTTTTTTTCAATTTTCCTCCATAAATTAAAAATTTTAATTGGATCGGCGGAGCCCTACACTTGTTAGAATTGAACTAAATTTGGTGTGCAGCGTTTTTTAGGGTAACCTGACAATTTAATGACTGAATGGCTGGAATCCAGAAAAAAAAAGTTATTTTTGAACAGCCTTAATGACCATAGCCTAACTTGGGCACTCGAAACCCCCTAATTGGAGAGGTGCCGAGATTGAAGGGGGTCCGAAATCGCAAATGAACATAAATTATAGAGTATTTCTTGAAACGTATTCCAAAATTTACCAATTTCTTTTCGCGCCTGGCGCGATTTAGTGCCGATAAATTTCATGCTTATTGAGAGCACTCTTTTACTAGAAATATGCATTTCGGCGTCACTCGTCACTGCGCCACGACACACCAACACATGGTGCAGTTCAGGCTATCATGGAACTCCGAAAGATGTGCTAAAAATTCAAAAATTCAAAATGTAGGAAATATTTTCTCTGTATATACATTTCGAATTTGATTCACCCTATTACTGACCTTCGCTATTGATGAGAGTCAGTCGAAAAGCTTTTAGCAAATAAATTAACAATATGAAGTTATTGTTTCGCGTTATTCTGAAGTTCTGTACCCCAAATACTTGCTCAAATATTTTTGCAATTGACCTGATCAAACTACATAAACTCTCTGTTTACACTGAGTAGAATGAATGTACCTACGACTACTCGTGAAAACATCCATCTGGCCGTGGGGTCTGGGGGCGAAGCCCCCAGAAGTTAGGCTTATCGCCGTGTGGGGCCCAATAACAACATGTTTGGAGGTGGGCTGACGAAGTGCTTATTCGGCCAGGATTTTTTGTATGGCCGTTATAGCTGTTGTCAGGTGTTTTCGTGCGGCGCATTGTATTCGTAGTAGCCAGAGAAGCCTGCGTCTGGTGGTAGTGGCCAATGAGCAACGTAGCACGACAAGGTGCTCGGTTCGACTGCGAAACGCTTCTTTTCTCGATATTGTCGAAGAGAAAAATATTATTCGTGTTGGCGTGGTCGGTTAACTTAAACTCACGGCCTTCGGCGAGACAGACTGTTTACAAACGACTCTCGGCGGTATCCCGTTTATCTCGACAAGGCAATTTTCAGTGGCGGCTCGTCCTATAGGGCAACTGGGGCATTGCCCCACCTAAAATTCTGTTCAATAACAATTTAACCATTTATAGACGCACAGCGCTCAATATATATCGAGATCACAGCGAAACCCGCGTTCTTCTTGTGCTTTCGCTTGCAAATGCCCATACATAGCGAAGTCTCCGCGAAAATCGAATTCTCTTCTGTGTTTTCGCTTTGTGAATGCCTAGCCGGGGCTTGCCCCGGTAGCGCTCATAACAAGCTTTCACTATCTATTCTCTCAAAGCTGCGCACAATTAAGAAACGTTGCTTTACTCTCTCCTATTCGTAAAATGGCCGAGCAACCGGGGCAAATATGCTTGCTCGCCCCTAAGGTGTGATGTAACAATCGTATCTATATCTGAACTCGGATACCGTGATATGCGTTGAGTCGACCGTTGCTGGTACAGGTCGATTTTGATGGTGTTTCACACCATGATAATTCTTGAAACTTGGTATGTCATGTCGTGATGGTGGTATTTAACACTGTCCTAAGTTTCAGGGTTTCTACTCAAAGTTTAGGGTAGTAATTCCGTTTCCAAAGTCGAGTGTGTGCTGATCGGTCATGTATCGCAAACATATTTCACGCAAAGCCGGTATTGGTCTCCATTGATTTTAACGATGCTCCTTAGCTAGATCCGTCATGAACTTTTACATGGTATGTCTTGATTTTAGTATCGAACGCTGTGCCAAGTCTCAAGGTTGACACTCAATGATTAGGGCAGCAATTTCGTTATTAAGTTCGAGTATGGTAGAGATGTGCGCTGATCTGACACTTAGCCTACCTAACGCATTGCGGATTTCACGCAAAAGCCGGTGTATCTGTGTTCCATACTGAGATAGGTGATGAGATGATGATATCATGAAACAGTTTACTAACATCCTCGGTTTGCATTCAAATATTTAGTTTTATTTTATATTCTCCAATGTCAATTTCACCGTGGAATGGTGGCCTTCGGGCCATTTGCTCACAATTACAACCCCTGTCAAGCGCGATAGCTGTTTCGTTTTCGATGGCGGCTAACAGCTGATCGCTTGATCAGCCGATTCCTCAGTAAATATTACGCAAAATTCGGCGTTGATCTGTTCGTATTAATTTTGACAGTGTACCATACCGAAAACGGTCATGAGGCTATACTTCTCGATGATTTCATGTAACAGTGTACCAAGTTTTCGGCTTTCATCCACGTATTTATTCGGTAATATATTTTCCGAAGGCGATTTTGCAGCAGACATATAGACACTATAGACCGTAAGCCGTATGTGTCGTGTGACAGTCTCCAGCCTCAAGGCCAGAATCTCCCAAGCTGTACCGGGACCGAATTTCCGAGGCTGCTATCCGTAGTCCTTCAGAATGATCTTTTGGATTCAATATGACATTTCCTTGTCCAATCTATGAGATAACAATTGCGTATGTGTCCGAACTCGTTGACCTTTCCAGTTAGGCATACGCAATCTCTCGATTTATAGTCATTTCCATTTCTGCAGATAAGTAGTCAGGTCAAGTGCGAACATGAATCGTGTTGAATCTTTGCTCCGTACGCCGTTTAGCCAGCTGCCTTTAGAGCAAAAATTAGAGGTAAAGCGACTAGGTCCGTATCAGCCTAGAAATTGCCCATTGATCCAATCGTACGCCGGAGGAAAACGCACTCGTGCCTTTTCTTCAGCGCATTTCGATAAAAATGAATGGCTTACTTATGGCGAGGATAAAAACGCCTTGTTTTGCTTTTACTGTCTTTTATTCGACAGTGCCGGTACCGGAAGCAGTGGCTCTTGTTGGAACAAAATTGGTTATCGCGATCTGAAGCATTTGTCAGAGCGTCTGAAAACGCACCAAAAATCCCAAGTGCACATGGCTAGTGCAGTTAAATATAAATTGTTTGGCAGAGTAAATGTAATGTCGCAGCTCAATGAAAGTTATCGCGTATCAGTCTGCAAGCACAATGAGCTTGTAGATAAGAATAGGCATGTTCTCTCTCGGGTGATTGATGCCATTAAATTTATTGGAGTTCATGAATTGCCCCTTCGAGGCCACGATGAGAAGGAATGCTCTCTCAATAGGGGGGTATTTTTGGATCTAATTAAATACACGGCTTCCATTGATAGCATTTTGCGCGAACATCTCGACACCGCGACAGTAGCTAAGGGTACCTCAAAGACTATTCAAAATGATGTGCTTGATTCGATATATCACATCTATCTACAGCATTTGTTTACCGAGATTGTTGACGCTGAATTTCTATCTATTCAGTCTGACGAAACAACTGACATTACAATGAATAAAACATTTGTTACCGCACTTCAAGTCACGCCACCGGCAAACCTCTCGCGGCACCTACGTTAAAAATCATTGTTTACGGAAATTCATGTGGCCATCATGAACGTTGAAAAACGCTACTGTGACGTCATATTGATAACAAGTCGCTTGCGGCCCTTGCCCCACCACCCGATATTGTCACGAGCCGCCACTGGCAATTTTACCTCGACTCAACAAACTCACTACCGTAAAATCACATGGATGCCATCATGATCATAATTAATTACGATTAAAAGCCTATAAATGTCACTATCTGGCACCATATACTTGCAACAAACGGTTTCATACTTTACATTTTTGGTTAATTTCAATTTTTGAAAGTCCACCGGTCTGCCAAATATTTTTTGAAATTTTACCGGTCCTCGGGGCGAAAAAGGTTGAGAACCACTGGTCTACATCACAATTTTTCATTATGCTCTTCTTGATATAAGAACCAATGCCGACCCAGTCTTGCTTCAGTTAGATGTTACGATACGTTCGGCATAGCACCATGTCAACCTGTTTGTTTCATTTGGCCGTTTATAATTCATAATGAGCAGATAATGGACCGTCTACAACGGTATGCTTATAAAGTAGGCTGCAAGCTATAAAATGTTAAATGATAAGTTCACCGACAGTGCAAACATTTGCGATAAAACGAAAGGCTGGTGGCAAAAACATTTGGACTTTGTAAACAATTTTGACCAGTTTTTGACCGAACGCCACAATTTTGACAAAATTCTGACTTATTTTGACATGTCAAAAAACACGTGTAAATCATTAGTATAATGCATCAAAGGAATTGGGCTACTCTTCATTCGTATATTCCACGCCCATTTCAACATCCAAAAGTATTTCTGTTCCAGGTTCAATGACATCGTTCTGAAAACGAAGTGAAATAAATATATATGTTATGCAGCATGATCAATTAGACAAATATTTATCATCCGATCAATATTAGTTACTACGCAGAATTGCATTATATTATGCGCGTATTCATCTGAAACACAGAAAGTCGCTGGATGGTAAAGAAGTACAGGCCCACTAGGGCTATACTGCTTGAATCATATGTAAAATGATTCATCATGCGTACTTGCGGTAGAGGTTTTGGTGTTGAACATACATGCAGTCACATTCAGTTAAGCATTTTTCAATCCGAATAACTTCCCCTATACCATGTTCGATATCACTATTTGGAAGATATACTTCTATGCATATATGGGTTATTTTCACAACTGAAGTTATGGCATATGTGTAATTGTGTATTCAGCAATTCTGAAACAGTATTTCAACTCTCAACAAGCATGGTCTTCTCTGTCGTAGAACTGTCTATATCAGTGATTCTTATGACCGGAGCTCCCGGGAACCATGGAGGTTCACTGAGCCAGTCTCAGGAGAAGACACACATTCAACTCATATACATTTACATATGCATATGATTCTTGGTGACACGCCGGTCTTGGTCATCATTGGCTACAGTGCAGTGCCATACGCAGGGGAAGTTGGGTTCAAAATCTTAATCCCGCTCATTTGTAATTCAGCAATCGGTATCACGTATCACGCTGTTGCGTACCGATCGTACAGTACAAAGTAACTTTCTAAACTTACTGAACTGGTCTCTGAAATGGAACAGAAGTCGCTCTGACTTACGTTAAACATTCACTAAAACGTTTTCACTGTGTGTGAAGATCATATTTTCGTCGTTTTCTTCTTTTGACATTTTGTCATTTTGCATAGTCCATTATGTGCACCAGTTATCTACATTAATGTATTAGATGTGCAGTTTGAAGTGCAATGAGGCATATTTCAGTTTTTCTAACGAGGCGAAAGTTAGGGGTTCCCCCAAGGCTTGCAGATCAGCAGTTTAGAACCACTGTTCTATATGATGGCGATTGGAATGACTGCGACCGAGTACGTATGCAGTTGCCGACGATTATGACATACGCATTATGCTAGGATGCTTTACTTTACCTGTATCTCATCTGAAGATTTCATTTCCATGTCCCCAAAGCATCGCCTGAAAAAGTGGAAAAATTATTTCCCGGTTTATGGCGGGAAATGAATTAAATCCCTCAGTGGCTGGAACCCAGAGAAGAGCCTAACATAAACGGACTTGAATCGTTTGCGGCAAACGCAAACATTTGCAGGCGTAAATCCGCATTGGTCGAGAGGTAGCACGCATAATAGACATATCAGAGATATCTAGATATCCCAGACCTACACTCAAGAGGCCATACGCGTAAATTGTGTTTACAAGTTAAATCATGAAATCGCTATGGCAAATATCAATGATTACAATCTATAATTATTGATTATGATTCATCTTATAAGGAAAAATTCGAATCGAACGTTCTAGTTTAGTAGTATGCGAACATTGTGAATTTTGACGGCCAGGCTTAAAAACGAGCCTTACTTTTTGTGTCTCTTCTAAGATGATAAATAGGCCTACATCAGCAACATTTTCTACAGCCTCACGGTCCCATATGTTACCACTAGGGATGGTGTGAACCTCTGAAAGATTCAGGTTCGAGTGAGCGTGAAATTTTTTGAAAGGTTCTGTGTGAACGCGAACGTGAACCTCATGCGTCACATGACGTCATATTGCTAATTCCAGCCCTACGTTTCAGTGAAGTGATATATATTAATGTACACGATACCTTGCGACGACTCGGGCCACATATTGGCACAATGCTGAAGTACATACTGACTTTTTAAACGTCGCCAAATGTATCAACTGGGGCAATCATATGATATCATATTCCCATAGAATCAATATCTTCTGTCGCTTTACCAACAATTTTGGCGTGGACTTGCAAGGGAATATAAGCTTACGCCTTAACGGTCTAGGCCAGACCGGACAATGTATTCGGCGTCTGAGTGTTACTACGTTAATATTGAGCAGAGTGTAAAATGGATTTTACCCCAATAATAAGTTATACCGCTGTAGCCACCACCCCAATTGCACGGATTTGTTTTTTTATAATACAATGAACTTATGAAATCGAGATGGACCCAGTATGCTTGCTAGATTATTTACATCAGACAACGATATCAATTTCATTGATTGATTGATTAAGCCTCAATCGCTGATTCCCTACATGCAGCGTATTTTGATCTTGATGTTGTGTGATTGCGGGTCAAGCTCAGAGCAGAGAGTCACTAAATATTCACAAACGGAAAGCTGGATATTTCGAGCCACCTTTCGTAACAGAGCAGGTAAAAATTTTAAACTTGTCAAGGTGCATGCTCGTTTAGTGCAGACTTTTTATGCTGCCAGCGCCTGCATAGAGTGGCCCACAGTTGAAATGCACTAAATGTCAACCAACAATGCTATAATTACGTAAAAATTGTAATAGATGAAAAAGGTTCACTGTGCAGAATCTACCAAGGTTCGTTTGTGAACGGGAACCTCTAAATTTCCGAGGTTCACGCACAGTACGCAAACGTGAACCTCACGCTCACAGCATCCCTAGTTACCACTGTAAAAGTTGCGTATTCTTTTGTTAACGAGAACGCCCACTATGCTGCGTGTGCGTGTATGAAGAACACCAACATCCGCTTCCTGTTGCCATACAGCCACTTTAATAATTAGGTATGCCATGGCTGTTACTTTTGGTATACATCGTGTTTCTCGAGTACAATGAAGATTTACACCACGCCCATACTTTTCATTTTGATTCCGTGTATGCCGACATGTACCGCCGCCCATTTCCAGACGTTTAAAACACCGCTTACGTGGATCAAATGGCGGGGATGAGCCTAGCAAAACCATCAACACTTGGCTAGGAATTCTGGCGTGGACCTCGGATGGACGCGAACAAGCAACTCATTTGTACTGCAGCTGTGGATCATAGTAATATACGCTATTTCGCCACTGCTGGAGAAATACCTTGGAGGTGTCCAGGGAATATGTCTCCTAAACCTGGTTCCTGAACGCCGCCTTCTTCTTCTCCATGAAAACACAGACGTGGTCAAAAGCAGTGCGACAATCAATGTCGCCACAACTGCTGTGTGTTTCATACTCAATATCACTATTGCTGTATGGGCAAAATTATAAATACTTTCGTTACATGTATCGCATTTATAATAGGCTTACCATATTTTGGAAATCTAAAAAGTGGACACTTTTTCAGAAATTTGAGACTTGCAAAACCGGAGAACGATTCTCAAAAACCGGTGAATTTTTCACACTTTGTGTTCAGTTGACTAAAAAATAATAAAAAAAAATGTCAACTTTTCGATCAGAGCTAAAACCACCGTTCTTCACTCCGAAATACCCGCCGGAGCGCCACTTCTGTGCTAATTTACGGCATATCACTCGCAATTTGCTCCAGATCTGACCTAAATTTTCAAAAAAGAGGACAAAATCTCAAAAAAGAGGACAAAAGGGCGTCCTCCGAGGATACTTTCAAAAAAGTCAAAAAAGAGGTCAAATCCTCTTGAAAAAGGACGTATGGTAACCCTAATTTATAATAGGACGAATAGTCTATTTTTGTCCTTGATGCTTTTGCGGCGTATACACCGACTCATGATATACATACACACGATCTGTGCATATGCATACCATGAGTGCAGGATATGCATATGCCGCTGGACCAGACTTGGACAACTAGAAAATTTTCATCTTTCCCAAAGTATTAGATTACAATCAGAATTAGAGCTACGTTGTTTTTACCAAATTAGATTAGAATTAGAATTAACCATGAGAATGGTTAATGTCTGTACAGTACACCGAACTTGGCTCGTTTTGTTCTATACCAGAGGTCACCGCAATCGTGGCCGGAGATCTGAATTGTGATTTTGGAAGAACGCAAAGTGATGCATTTTGAAATGCTAAAATTGATTTCAGTTTCAAATTATCGTTGTTGCTTCAAAGTAAGCTATTCGCTGGGCCCATCCACACTATTCCCCACTATAGCTGAAAAGGCTTCGGCGATGGCGACAGCATTGCATCGATGGAGAGTCAGCTGATATCACTAAGCAATAAGCATATTGGCGTGCGATGGCCCAGACAATGCCAAGACCGAGATGCTTAGGAAACGGCATAAGATGTCCCCACAAGATCAACCATTAGTATGAAATGGTCTTTCAGCTAGGAGAATGTCTGGCTATAGCCCCAATATCGATTCATTATAGTCGCTGGAAATCGTCGTCAGGTATCGTGCGCAGCTCATAGTCCAAAATAAAATGACGTTTATGATCAACATATAAAATCAATCAATAAAATGACGTTTATGATCATTACGTTTATGAACATTTCTTGTTGTAGGCCTATTCGCACTTCTTCTATAAAATATTACTTCTTTTGTGATAACCATGCCCATCGCCCATGTTAGAGATTACGGCGTTGTACTCACGTAAAGTTTCAAAAACTGGGATGTACTTCGCAGTCTACAAGCTACTATTCTAGCAGGCTATCCTATTATTCGTCACAATTTCTACTATGACTGTATCGTTTATGTGAGGCGATGGCGGCTTGGCATTGGTATTCCCTTCGCGAGAGGCATATTCTTGTTAACTCGCTGCAAACCGCCGCGGTCAAAGAGGCATTTTCGGGAAAACAATAAATTAGACCAGAATCAGAATTAGAGCATAGGAACATTTCACAAATTAGATTAGATTTAGATTTGGAGCATAAAAACATTTCTCAAATTATATTAAAATTATTTTACTGGCATTT
Organism: Botryllus schlosseri; assembly: GCF_051294905.1. Lineage (NCBI taxonomy): Eukaryota > Metazoa > Chordata > Ascidiacea > Stolidobranchia > Styelidae > Botryllus > Botryllus schlosseri. Next base: position 6,907,061 of record NC_137247.1, on the reverse strand, counting down.
CGCTCTAATTTAGTGAAATTAGACAACTAGAATTTTCTATTTGTCCGAGTCTGCGCTGGACAAGGAAGGTGCAGATGATATAGCCTTGCAAGGTTTTCGGAGTCTTGCACCACCACTTCTTGATACCCCGGTGATGCTGAGCGCCAAGCGGGGAAGCCACGGATATCAGGGTTACTAATCAGTAATCAGGTCTTTGGTCTGACACAGCCGATAGCAAGCTTACAGTTAATATGAGATTAAATCCGTCATACATATTCCTAAAACAACTTTAAAAATACTTGTTAGCAGTGTTCCCTCTAATTTTCAATGATTCTGCGCACACTCACCAACTCACTGCGCAGACCCTTGGACAACAGTGCGTAACGACTAAAACAAGGTCATCACTTCGGATTTTTTTAACGCAACTTATATTTTCTGTGCGCAGATAACGTGTCAGCACTGAGCATTTGCGCACGTGCGCAGCTTAGAGGGAAGATTGCTTTATAGGGTTTATAATTAATGTTTCAGTCGGCTATAAACTATCTGCTTGGCATTAGCACCGCGATCTGATATCGCTAACCCTATACAGCTCTAAGTCGTCTTACTCAATGCAAGTCATCACGTGATTGCTGTTGTCAAATTTCCAGAATAATTACCACTAAATGCTGACATTAGGCACTATACGCACTTTATCTCAGCACATCGACGTCGCTGAACCGAATACCAGGATCAAGGTAATATAGAAATATATTACCGACATGATACATCTACCGATTTTTAGTTGCTTCCTGATTGTAATGTTGTATGCACCAGTTTGATTGACTCAATGTGTTGCCTTTATGCACAAACTTTGTAAATATATCCTGCAAAGTATACAGTGATTAACTAGGGTATATTAAACGTATATCATATTTCACGGCTACGATGAACCTTATACGATGATAACCAGGCTGCCTATATTATCCAACGCTGAATCGAAGCACGATCTTTACCGGCAAAAGTCAGACGCAGAAACACTAACCTGAAAATTAATCCCACCTGCTCAATAGTCGATGACATTATGTTAATTGATAGGGTGAATGGGTCCGGTTGATAAAAACACAAGAAAGAATGCGTAACTTTTTGTTGTTTTTATTGAATATCCACAGTTCACATTTTTGAGACGAATGCAAAGATATAGCATTACAATAAAAATATCTTGAGCGCACATGCTATTCTATGCAGCTCATTTGATTGGTGTTGATTATATGTGCGTGATTGTTAAGATTAGCCGAAGTCATATATTCGTCTTGTATTATAAAATGCTGTTTCGTATTTTAACTCGTGAAACATTGCACGGTGGTGATGTGCCACAAGATAATATCCGGAACGTGTATTATAGTTTCAAAAATATAATATTCCACCAGTTCCAAGCTAACGCTAAAGACGATTATGTCTCGCGGGTGTAAAATAAAAACCAATGCTGAACGAAGTTAACAGAGCTTGTTGTATGGCGTAAGTGGTCTACGTTGATGACAGTCAAGAACCAATGCGGAAATTTGTTGTGTCGCTACATGGTATCCTCGGTCTTCCTATGTGTAGTTAGATAGCGGATTTACTCGCTTTGATGCAGAAGAATATCTTCATTCATGACATTCCCCTGGAATAGAAACAATCTTAGTAATAGTAGTACAATGTGACGGATTGCAGAGTAATATGGTCACGTCACAATTTCATCGGAGCAAGTACTATAATGGTCTCTATTGATCTGGCGTATTACTCATTGCTTCGGTCATTTTCGGTGAATTCACAGATCCATATATTTCATGAATCTACATTCGCTTCAGCCTATTACCTGTTCCAGCAGATCCCTCTTTTCCACCGATTTCTCAACAGACGGTTCTTCACTGTAAAACACACGCACCATTATAACCTCTTACTTGTTTTGATGAACGCGCCACACCCAAGCTTGCGTCTCGATTTTAACCATGTACCCGTTTCCGACATTAGGCAAAATTTTCTATCAAAGTACTATGTTACAAAATCGATCAGACCGTCGTTCGATGATGTATAAACTCGTAAGCAGCCAGTTCCGATCGCGTAAACATGTGAACTTCAGATTTAGTTTGGTAGATTGCTTCCCTATTTTCTGCTATGGCGCGTTACTGGCAGTTTTCAGCTCAATACAGTCTAACAAAAAGAAAAATTTATGAGTTTTGAAAGTGTAGACTATTTATCAGGGTTAAACTTTCGAATAGTTTTTACTTTACACTGCTCACTCGGTTTTATTCTATAAAATTCTCTTTGAATCCTGCAACTTGTTAATTTTCCCCGTAATGATAGGACAATGAGTTTTCGAAATATTATTTAGAGCTATAGTTGAGACGTGCTTGAGTAGCCTGATTTGCTCCATTCAAACTTTGGTACGGGCAGGTGTTGTACTTTAGTGTGTATTATTCAGACACTCCGAATTAAATGGAAGTCGTTGGAGATGCTCTCTTAAGTCATAATTTGAGCATTTCGCATATCGGCCATATTACATCATAAGCAAGTTTGCATTCTGTAATTCATGATGATAGATAGATTTCCCAGATTTTGACCATATTACATGCTGTGCTAATCAATTCAGTGTCTCCTTTTGGCAAGTAACGCGACCGTTTTTCACGAACCGGTTGGTGTGTATGACCCAGATACACCCGTATAAATGAGGCAGGGGTGTGACATGTGCATGGGCTGCGATTTATTCTGTCTATGCGTAGGCTACCAATTTTTTTGCGATTTCGTGGCGGGGTGCACGTTAACGCCACTCATGCAAATGGACTCATCAGAACGACCCGTGAATCTGACATAGTGGATATTGTGGAAACCAAAAAAATACACGAATTTTGTTTACAGTGTATATAATGTTAAGCCAGAGTAAAACATTTCGTTAAACATTATCACGCATCGGACCTACCGCAGCCATTTCGGCGAACTCCTGTGACGAGTGTATCTCCTCCGCCTGCTCGATTTTCCGGATTCAACGCTCGACAGCAACAGGCCAACGCAGAGCAACACGATTAAGGAACGGTACATTCCGTATTAGATGTAGTATAAAATATTCTGGCAAACGAAAGAAAATGTATCGGAAGGAGTGGGCTTACACAACTAACATATTCGTTCTGTGAGGCGACATTATATTATAGTTTTTCTCGCCGATTCCGGATGCCATCGGTGTTTCAGTTGCTATTACGCAAATGACGAAGAATACAATGCATCGCGACTGCCAGTTTCCGCATCTGTTTTAGCGTGATTTATCGCAAACAATGAAGGTTTGCGTGACATGCGATTTACTAATAATGTCATATACTCATGTTCGCGTCGTCTGCGGGCGAGAGTCTGAACAGTGGAAACATTGTCGAAAGTCCATAATTCATGGAAACCTAATCGAACAGTATCGCAACATTGTACCCTTTTAAATACTGAATTATTTTATGTGGAATTCGATAAGGGAAGTAGCAGAACGAAAGTTCTCATTTATACTTGACGACGAAAATGTGTATAAGTATCGGACGTAATCGTCAGCCGCTCAATTTTTCGCCCTTGTCGCAAGGTCATTGTAATCTTCGTAAGTTACGCCATTATTCCCAACCTTTTTGACTCTGCGAAACCCTGGCGCAGCATTGATGCGATAAGATTTCAGTATCTCGAATAATGCACTACACATAACGGGTTCAACGAAATGATAAGTTGCAGTATTGCAACACTTCGATATCTCGCGGCACCGTTGATCATTTCAATTACCAATTCATAGTGCCACGGTACATCGGGAACGAACCATTAGCATGATTACACCATGCTCCACTCCAGGTTCACCTATACCTCAGCTCTGTCTGGTACCTCTGACCTAGGCCCTAGGGGGCTAAGTGTCGGACTAAAACAGTAAGATCACTGCAATATACATATGCTGAGGTTGAACATGAATATTTTTGACAAAAATGCACCAGTCTTTTTATATATAAATGATCCCTGGGCTTATAGTCTTTAGGGTGATTGTGAGCGGTATTATTGGAGCGTGACGATATTGAACTTATATTTTCAGTCATATTTATATCTCGGTAATTTTCCATGTTCTGGGTTAGTCCATTTTTAGAAATTTGTCATTCATCGTAATTTATGATATTTGGAATATTTATGTTCCCAATTACCTACCGTACATTTTAGTGTATGGTGACTCGGTTACTTTTCTCATTTCCAGGATGGCGATATCTCCTGTTGGGTGGTTTTGGTAGGGTGTGGTGTTGGTGGGAATGTAGGCTGTTGGGGTATGGGATGTGATATTTCCGGGGAGGGGTATGGGGGGTTGTAAAAACACACGGAATGGCAGTTTTATTTGCATATGGAAAAAGAAAAAGGCGATGCATTTTTACGTAAAAATAAATATTCATATTGGTACATGTATATGGAATAACTATGCAATATGGAATATGCATTGCATATAAACGCGGGAAAATTTGAGATATCAAAATCATGCATGCATCAATTTGAGACTTGTAAAGGTGCGTAGTTTAATTCGCTACGGACATGGCGCAATGTACATGGCACAGTGTTTAATTCGATTATTTGATTCGTTTCAATGGGAAAATATTATATTTCGATAAACTTGATCGACACCGGATGGACTGGTAACCACCAATATCGAATTTCAAACCATTGGCTATTTGGCACAAATCGAATTTCTATTGATCAGGTCGTGATATTTGAAGAGCTTCTTGGAGGTACAAAACTTCAATATACAATTAAATAGTATTTCGATAAACTTGATCGACACCGGATGGACTGGTAACCACCAATATCGAATTTCAAACCATTGGCTATTTGGTACAAATCGAATTTCTATTGATCAGGTCGTGATATTTGAAGAGCTTCTTGGAGGTACAGAACTTCAATATACAATTAAATAGTATATTCATATTGAAATGAACCCGACTATTTTCGGTTGACACTCGTCAGGGGTAATCGTCAGCAACTAGTAGAGAATTGGAAAGAACATTGTATATCAACAATCGTATCACAAAATATGACGTCACCAGCATGAAAGAGAGAGCGTAGTACATTGAACGCTCTCTCTTTCATGCTGGTGACGTCGTATTTTGTGATACGATTGTTGATATACAATGTTCTTTCCAATTCTCTACTAGTTGCTGACGATTACCCCTGACGAGTGTCAGCCGAAAATATTCGGGTTCATTTCAATATGAATATACTATTTAATTGTAGGTCGTGATATGCGCCCATATTGCTCTTACTTCCGTTCAGACATGGGGTAATCGCGATTAGTAATCGTAATCGATTACGACGATTACAGTATTTTCAAGTAATCGTAATCGAAATCGATTACATTCGAAAAAAATCCATCGTAATCGTAATCGACTACTTCACATATCTAATCGATTTCTTTGTGAATGAACGATTACTTTTTATTTGTGCAATGAATATGACATAACCGAACATTCGTGAACAAGGAAGAGATATTATACCAGGTTATTGATAGCACAAACGGTTGATTTTCAAACGCCACCGCTCATTATTACGTCAGAAGTATTAGCTTTGCTCGTCCTTACGTAAGAAGTATCCGCACGTAGTAAATATATATTCGATGGACATTGCTATGTGATTGTTAGAACAGTGTAAGCCATGTTGTATATCAGGTAATCAATACACTTCAGACGCCACTACCTCGCAGCAAGATAATAATCACCAGTCTGCCTAGTTTCAAATAGTAACTTAGGTATTGATGTTTGGTTATGCTTAGACGCAGTTTGACCGTTGCTGCTTGGCGAGCAGTAGGCCTATGTATGTAGAATACGTATGTATTTGTACGTACACCGGACAAAGATTTGAAATTTTGTACTCGTCTAATAAAACACATTACGATGGTTTAAATCAGGGGTCTCCAACACGCGGCCCGCGAGGTCCTATTTTGCGGCCCGCGACCTGATTTGAAAAAAACTCAGAAAAACGCTTAGTAAATCATGTTGAAACGCTAGAATTGATTTCAGTTGAAACATAATGTTGTTGTTTTTCAAAGTGAGCCATTCTATGTGTCCACTATCACTATTACTCACTAGTTGATACGGCTTCGGCATGGTTATATCATTCCATGGATGAAGAATTTGCTGGTACGAATGGGCATATTGCCTTGACGTGCAATGGCCCACCACTGCCAAGACCGAGACGCCTGCAAAACGACTTCGGGCGCTCCAAATGACCATGCTTTACGAGGAGATAGTTGTCTAGCAAGTAGGCCTACCGTGTATAGCTAACCCCAATATTGATTCTTCAATCCATGGGTGGCCAATCTGCAGCAGTAGAAGGAAAATTATGCGGCTGTCGACACTTGTAATAACAACCCTAAGTTTTCGCAGATACCCCCTGCATCAGCTGTATCTGGGAATCTGATCACATTGGCCGAGAAAGGATAAATATTTTATAGTAATATGTGAAACTATACTAATATTTATTGACGAAATTCACTCATGAACATGGAAAATTTTTCGCGCTTCGCGCGACTACAGATTGGTTCTCTGTGGCTCTTTACAACATAACTACTAACGATTTGGTGCGCATAGTAAGCCGATATGTGCATATAGATTAGTTCGGAGTGTACCGGCAATGGACATGGACATGATAACGTGGGTATTTGGCCCCAGCTAGTTTATCACGACTAACCACCGGTATGCGGGCGCAGGCTACATGAGTACGCGAAATGCGGCCGTGAATTACAAAAATGTTGGCCACCCCTGTTTTAGCGGCTAAAGAGTGTTGTCATTGTCAGGTATCGTGTACAGCTCATAGTCCAAAATATAATGACATTGATGATCATGATACCTTTTGTTGTATTTGTGTTTGTTCAATAAAATATTAGTTCTTTTGTGGTGACTATAACCGTCGCCTATGTTAGAAAGCACAGCGTTGTAATAACGTAGAGTTATCAGACGTGGTTGTTGAACTGCGTTGCCTACTTTTATATCGATATTGATGTCATGCGGCCCGCGGCCTCCAGGAATTTGGAAAAGTGGCCCGCGACCTATTTTGAGTTGGCGACCCCTGGTTTAAATCAACAGCTGCTGATATATATCATAACCGAGCCGTTCTTTGCCGTTTCTCGTAACGACAGCTTGCAGTATCTGTATTAAGTGGAAGGTAGAATTTTAAGTTCACTTTATCTTATTCTCATATGATTCTACTTGAAACTGGCACCAACCTTTATTTCACAATTCTTCACTCTACATTTATACATGTCGCCATATAGCCATCCGCTTATACACCATGTTAGCGTGGGTTGTAGGTACAATCAGGACCAAAACAGTAATTCGTCCTCCACTCCAAACGTTGGTAATGGTAGGGTTGTAACCAAATCAAGATGTTTCGAGCCACAAGTCAATCTCACTTTGATAGTTTTGATTCGAGTCAAGTCGAGTCATTTTCAATTGACCCCCGAGTCACGTCCGAGTCCAAGTCAGTTAGTATAGGGTCGAGTCTGAGTCATAGTGTTTGACTCGAGTACGAGTCCAAGTCGTTATGTTCCAGATCAGTTTTCAGATCAATGCAAATCAACCCACTTTTTTTATCTCTGCTCGCGTGATATATAATGGCTCGTATTCATAATATAGTATTTTTCATCATTTTTCACAGTTTATGGCCCTATTTCCAAGTATCAGGACTGATAGACGAAATACAAATAATGTGGTCACTTTACTATTCTTCGAAGTTACATGGAATGTCTGTCTTGGCCGTTCTAGTCTCGAGTTATGTGACTTGGTTCGAGTCATGCAAAATGACTCGAGTACAAGTCGAGTCAATACAAAAATTGGCTCGAGTCGAGTCAATTTACGCATTTGAAAAAATTACTCGAGTCAAGTCTAGTCACCAAAAAATCACGACTCGAGTCATTACAACCCTGGGTATTGGGGCTCCGTAGGATGGTCAGTTTTCATGTTGATGACTGAATTTCCTCAATAATATTGGTAATTGAATTATATTGCTATTCATTCAGATTTACTGGTAGAGCTGGGGGCACGTAATTCCTAATTATAGCATCTGGTATGTTGTTATAATTACTTTATTGTATGTTGTTAATTCGTGACCTTACGTTTTTTATCAAAAGATACTGTAGTCGCCCAAACGTAGCAGACTAAAAGAAAAACTTTCGTGACACGCACACACAAATTGTCATGCCTTCATTCCTCTGGAGTGCCTCGGTTGGCATTCGCACTAATGGGGCTCAGATTGGAAGGACCGGACTATTCGTCACGCCCACAGAGCGCGGCAACTGACAATTGACACATACCCAAAGTTTTGGCCAAGGTCATTCTTTAGTAGCACACTTTGTGGAGTTGCATGTTGGCCGGAATTGCATACGTCTTCTGGTGTGTCGTGGCGGGGTAATAACCACCACCGAAATGCCTATTCCTATAAATTATGCATGCTTTTATCTTGAGGGGGATAGGTATGCATTTCAAAATCAAGCTGTTTAGAGACATTAAATCCCGAAGCTCGAAGAAAATTTTCAAGTTAATAAACTCTCTTGAAAATACTCAGTGATAATTTATGTTGATTTACGAAATACTTTTGAGTCCCCTTAGCGCTCGCTCCCGGTCCTATTGGGGAGTTTGGGGTGTGGCAGTTACGGACCTGGCAAGAATGCGAATCGTTGGGTGCGACGAATAGTCCTGCATAGAGTTGGGCAATGGGTACATTATGACGTAACAAGCAAATGACGTAGGATATATAAAGAAAGTTGTTATCTCATTAGACCTTTTCATCGCAAGCCTTATATTGTCTTCCAATATCTCTTCTGAAATTAGTTCTAAGAAACAAAACAAATGTAATCGTGAGTAATCGTGATTCTTTTGGAAATGTCATCGTAATCGTAATCGACTACTTCCTGATTTTGCTGTAATCGTAATCGTAATCGCGAGATTCACAAATAATCGTAATCGCAATCGATTACATTCGTGAAGTAATCACCCCATGTCTGCTTCCGTTACGGTTGGATAATAATCGCACATTTAAAGATTGAATTCAGCTGCATGGCTTAATGTTAACGAGTACAGTGCCAGTTTCAAAACGCCGCATCAGAATTTTAATGCTGTACACAGCAATGGCATGGAGTAAAGTGCGATCTAGCGCAACTATGATGTTATCGACAATTGACAAGTATTCATTATGACGTCACAATCCGGCACGGTGGCAACTATGTCTTCGTTGCTGCATCCGATGTTACCGAAGGCTGACAGACTCTAGATTACTATAGATAACTAACCTATGGGTAGATCTGTAATCTATATAGACCAGGGGTGGCCAACCTTTTCAGCTAAAGGGCCACATGAAATTGACGAACGAGTGCGCTGCCTACTAGCCGCGCCAGGCGCGTAAAATTTCCAAAATTAATATCATTATTACTTGGGTATATTGCGGGTCGACTGGGGTATACCGCCCGCTAGGCTCAGTTTGCAAGGACAGGACTATTCGGCATCTGGACATATCGATATCGAAGATTTCCGCTAATATACGACAATCATTATATGCCTACATTTCATCGTCGACGATATTTCTGCGAACGCAAACGCGAAAAGCCTTTCTCTCGTAATTGCTAATATAGTTAGACTCAATCGGCTAATTCAGGCGTTTTTCCATTTTTAGATGGGGGTAGGCTACAAAGCAAGAAATCGTGTGACAATTAAACACGCGAAGCGTGACGAAAAATCTTAATACTTTTTTAGTTTGTTGTAATGTACGACGATTTACTAAAAATGTGACTGGACCCTGGATCTGCCAATGCGTCGGAACTGATATTTTAGTCATCAACATCCCAAGTGTCGCAGCCAGACTAATCATATTTTTGGTTGGCCTTGCAAGTTCACAGTCTGAGCATTTCAATTACGATAATATAACAGAATATCGATAATATATTGGGAAATTAGCTCGCGGGCATCTCAAAACCTATTGTCGCGTACCACATATGGCCCGCAGGACGCGGGTTGCCCACCGCTTATGTAGACAGACACCGTCGATAGTTTTCAGAGCCGGATCCTAAGCTGGAGCCGGAGCAGTGGTAATAATGCGGCTCCGGAGCAGTAGCCGGAGCTAATGTATGACAGAAAAAAGCGCCGGAGCTGGAGCAATGCAAATTTACGACTGCTCCAAAGCCCTGGTTAAAACCCTGCCTTACATAGGCCTGTTAGTACTGTTAATAACTTGTGTATTCCAGTACGTCTTAAAGTTGAAATCACTCCTATTAAACGAAAGTAAAGGAGGTTTATTATTATTCGTTGAATTGGTACACAAAAAAATAATGCAAAAATTTTAGTTGGTTGCTGGAATCTGTATTCAGGTGTGTCGATGTAGGTATACTGGCTTCATTAGTTTAGCAGAAAAGTATCATCATCCGTCTCGATACCCTGGAACACAAAATTTAAAGTAGCAATTATGACATGTGCACAGTGTAGTATACCCCATGATTGGGGTCTCACTACATGATACGGCTAATCCGGATGTTTGCCTACTATCACTGAAGGCTACATCAAGTTTTCCATAAAGCCGTTACTGTATCATAACAAGACGCGCTACTTCGCCGATGCTCATTCCAACTCGATTGCGCCTGCAAGTGTAAATAATGAATATTTTGGGCGAAATTATCAAGCAATCTTCAACGACGGTTATCGGATATAAAGTCAAAAGCTTATATTGCCATGGATTCATACAACTTGTTTTCTACCTGACCCATTTCCTAACATGTGATATCTAACTTAATAGGAATAAACATCAAACCAAGGCTCGGCCGGTATCAATATATTTTTATTCGGTTTATATACTTGCTTATTGAGTGCACTGCGGGTTGCGCAATAATTGGAGACTAGGATCAGGGCCGAAGCGATAAGACCATGCCGGAATATATTTGACCGAAGTACTATAATTTTCTCTTTTGACCTTGTATATAATCTCATTGCTTTATTCATATTAGGTGAAATCACAGCCATCTACTTAGTTCTGGAATTCGCTCCTGCCATACCTGTTCCGACAGCTCCCGGGTTGCAATCCATTCCTCATCATTACCAGACATCAGGTTACTGTTAAACAAAAGCGCAAATATATAACTCCTCAATATTTTGATGAAACCAAGATTGAGTTATAATTCCATTCAGTACCTGCTTCCGTCATTAGGTATAATATATTTTGAAAGTACCATAACAACATCTTATCTGATCCTACGATCGGGCAGGCGTTCGATAAACTCAGCGAGCTTCGTTAATGTGTATGATCATGCTCGAGTTTGGTATATTTAGTCCCTAGAATTGCTGTTTGCTATGGCGTGCTACCATGATAGACTTCGCAAACACAGGTTCATCAATACAGTCCCACAAAAAGAGCAATCCCTTAGCTATAGACCTATTTATCAGGGCTAAATACATAATAGTTTTTGTTTCATACCGCTCGCGCCGTTTTGATTCAATCAAAAAAAAACTTTGAAACTTTTAATTTGACAATATCCGTCATAGTTAAGTCAGGCATCGAATGGAACCATACCAATTTAGAAAGTTTTATTGCAATCTAGTTGAGTCACTATTATTCTGAAACACCATTCTAAGTGGGCTTTGTTCAAATCGAATTCTCTGGTGCGGACCGATATTTGAGTTCCGGATACGTTTCATTCAGACACTCCGAATTGAATAGATATCACTGCAGGCACTCGATCAGGTAGTTTATTTCGCATATCGACCATTTATGCGTTACTCATATCAGTACACTTTAAATCAGTGGTTCTCAAACTAGGGGCGCTTGGGGGCGTGAAAGCATCTCAGGGGAGGCGCGAAGCCGCCTGAGAGAATGTTTCGTGAACTCGGAATGAGTTCCAAGTTTTAACAATGGCAATAATCATAATTATATTTCGGTTTTACATGCCGAAATTGCGTCGTACTGTCCATACACTGATGCTAGATCGTGACCGATTTTGATGAATGTGTTAAGCTGTGCCATTGGTATATTTGAATTAGCTTATGGTCAGGTACTTTTCAGCTAAGATCAAGTGGGGTAATAAAAGGGAATAGGCACTACAATCGCTAAAATATCTATGTGCTACATGCTACCATGGCACATTAATATGTCTTACAAAATACTCACCTGAACTTTATTTCGCACTAGGCGCGATTTACCTCCAGCTCATAATTTAGCGCTCTGCGTATAATCCGAATTCCATATTTGAGAAGTATCTCAACAGCCATAACACCTTCCATGCTACCAAACACTGCGTTGGGATTGCAACCATTTTGGTTGCTCTTTTTACTTATTTTTTATATGACGATAAGTAAGCGCGAAATTTTTCCCTGTCTTCAAGGGATGCGTGTCGAAAAAAGTTTGAAAACCACTGTTTTATATCAAGGGGGTGCATATTGGTGGATTTTCACCATACATATGGCAAGGGGTAGGCCTACCAATCAATTTAGCTGATCTTTTTGGTACGTAATCCAACCCTTACAACGTTGGTTATGAGCAATATACAACCATACAAATGGAACCATGTGTAGCCTATAGGGTGGTGAGAATTATGTTTACGCAACCACGTTGTTGGCCTTTTTAGGTGTGGTACACATAAAACAGGGTTCGCGGCCCATGGGGGTCGCTTTCCTTTAATATTTATTATCCTAATATGATTCCTGATACGCCAACTTGTAGCTGGACAGCTTACGCGGCTGGATTTAAACAATGCTTTAAATAAATGAAATGAAGAACAATTAGGGCCATGAATAAACTAATAAAAGGAGCCCAATCTAAGGTGTGCTCTGTAAGCAGCAGCGCCACACATAGACAGAAACAGATTGGTGGCCAAGATGCAACAACAGCCATCTCACTGATGCTGCCTTGTGCATGATTTGAATAAATGAGAATTTCCTTCTACAGCGTGGTATCATAATTGCTACTGCTGCGCACATAGTCGCCAGCTTTCCACATAAGCTGTGGATAGATGTGGGCAAAAGTGCTGACTTTTTTAGGCAACAGCATACCAAATTTAGTGGTGGGTCTCGGAACATTGTCAAATCGAAATTTGCGTCACCACCATAAAAAGATTGGAAATGTCTGGCGTAATCACGATATTCAAATGGCATGGATACATGGTACAATGGGTTTATGGTGTAAAGAGGTATTTGTTTGTCCCACAAGCCTGATTCCAAGCCCACGCCAAGTTGTAAATCTGGATGCTACGCGATTTTTGTTTACATTATGTATAATTGGGTTACCATATGTCCTCCTTCGGGAGGAATTGTCCTCCATTTTCAAGAAGTCGAAAATGTCCTCCGATGACACCCAAATTTCCTTCTTTTTGGCAATCCGTCCACCTCTTTAGCTTTGACAGGCAGGCGATTGCACGGGCACAACTAAAAACTAAAACACTAAAACCGGATTCCGACGACAGCGACAGCGACAGTAAGGAGTAAGGATGACAAAAAACTGACGATAGAGCGGGTTTACCGGGGAGTCGATTTTGAAAAATGACCTTTTCTTATTTTTTTTTAGTCAGTACAACAGTATTTCTAGTAAAAATTTACATATTATATCGTCCGATTTGATTATTATTATTATAGATGGTATAAAGTGTCCTCTGTTCCGGATCTCAAAATATGGTAACCCTAATAAATTGCATGAATACGTAAGAAAACTATAGTTAACATCTCGGACAGCGAACCTACCGCGACCATCTCGGCAGGGGACTCCGAAATCGAGATTTATAAGGACTTTTTCTGCGTATCATGCGACATCGCCATCTCGATTCAACATTCGCCAATAACAGGCTGACGCAAAGCAATACGATGATGCAGCGGTACATTTCTTACAAGAAGTTGGTATCAAGTATTCTGGTAAATGAAAGCAAATATTGAGGAACCAGTTCGCCTACACCAGGGGCGGGCAACATACGGCCCGCGAAGGGATTTTGTCCGGCCCGAGGACAGTTTTCCTTCTTATATGATAATGTGACCCGCGGCTACAGTCTGCCGAGATACCCCGCTATTCTTGATTATTACGTCACATTTTAGTGACTGTAGGTTATTTTGTACATGTATGCGCAGAGTGCTAGTGAAGCTTGCGCGGAAGTTCGTCGAAGCGAGAAGACTTGCATTATCGGCATTTACGATGTACTCAACCCTAATATCGTTTGTGGTAATCATGGTGTTTGTAGACTACAATGGTCATTTACACCAGACCGATATTTTTAATTTTTGATTCCGTAACCGCCGACTTGTATCACGGCACACTTGTATAGGCTTTTGTAAGACACCGCTTATGCCAGGGGTCGCCAACCCAAAACGGGTCGCGGGCCACTTTTCAAATTTCGTAGATGACGCGGTCCGCATGAATTCAATATCGAGATAAAATATAGGTCACCCAGATGAACAACGACGCTATCTCATCACCTACTCAGCCATAATGAATTGATATCTTGGTAAATTTGGCGTACTGGGCTTATCGAACGCCTTGAAATATTAATTTGGGATCACACCGTGTGTTGATTGATCACATCATAGTGTCCTATATGGTGTGCACACAAGCAAATCTCACGGCTCAGTGAAATTGGTCTACGTCACACTTTCCCTTTGGTCAAAATCAATTTGACGGTAATTTTTGGCCGGCTTGCCGAGCATTAAAACGGATATCAATCGAAAGCTACCGCGGTGCTGATTGCGAAAATATATATTCTATTCTGCTCGTGGTCCTGGACCCCCCCCCCAAATTCAGCTTCGAATGTTGCATTGTAACGGAGTTTGGTATTGTGACGCAACCATGCCGTCTGGGAGCAGGTGAGGAGCAGAGTAAACCACAAGCGTATTGGCCATTGTTGCGAGCCCGATTGAGCATTAACACTCTTACTCTCGTGCGCGCTTGCTCCTGAGCTCCTCAGACGGCATGGCTGCGCCAAAATACCAAACTCCGTTACAATGCAACATTCGAGGCTGATTTGGTGGGGGAGGGTTCCAGGACCACGAGCAGAATAGAATTTATATTTTCGCAGCCAGCACCGCGGTAGCTTTCGATTGATACCCGTTTTATCCAATTTAATGCTTGGCGAGTCGGTCAAAAACGACCGTCAAATTGCCTTTGACCAAAGGGAAAGTGTGACGTAGACCAATTTCATTGAACCGTGAGACTTGTATGTGTCCACACCATATAGGACACTATGATCAGAGAGAAGCAGACATGGCGGCGCCTGTATGACAATGCTGTTCTCAAATCCACATTATATCTTCGTCATTATCGGCGAGAAATGGCTTTGAAGTGACATTGCTGTCGTTAAAATCCATTCATTAAATACGATTTATTCCTTGTATATGTGGATAAATGGGCGAATAATGTATCGATTAGGCAATCTGGCCCGCCAACTACTTGATTTTCCTATATCCGGCTCGCCGACTGGAGAAGTTGCCCGCCCCTGGCCTACACAGTGAAATTGCTGGTTTTGCAAGGTGACATGACTTCGTAGATTTACTCAAAGCTTCCGGATGTGGCCGGTGTTTCAGTAGCTATGACAAAGATTGGAAAGAATATAACGCAACGCATCAGCCAAGTTTCTGAATCGGGTATAGTCTGATTTATCACGAAGAGAGTTTGTTCGCGGTATTTTCTAAAGCGGATGAAGGTCAGTCCAAAGTCGATACGTCGAAAGCTGATATCACCTTACATAGGAGTACTTTGGAGATTAGCAATCTAACTGTATGGAAATATGGAAACCTTGAATAAAACATAGGTACGGAGGTCGAATGACAAGTGATAGGATTCAATTCCCGTAACTATATTTTACGGTTAAAATTCCCATCGGTCTCGAATCAACCGTCAGCCGCTCAATATTGCCCAAGTTAATTTCCATCTTTATGCGCCACACGAGATGTTCAGAACATATTTGAATTTAATACAAGATTTCAGTATTTCAAATATTGCAATGCACTTAACGGGTAGGGCGAGTCGCTGGATCGCAGGGGTATCAGGGCAATGCGGTAGGGTAACACTATTAGCTTTTTTGCACCATGCTTCAATCTACACTCCTGTAGCTGATGATCCCTATATCATATATTTTGACGAGGAATGTGCCTGACATGGCGAACCAGTAATATATCCATCCTTTTGGCTCTGATTCGCGGGGCGACTATACTGTCGAATAGATCACGGGGAAACAACCTGCGGATAAGATTGAAAGACTGCGAATGTGAACAATGTGATGAGCTGAGACTATATACTGGTCCCTTTCAATTTCATGAACATATGTGCAACTATCTGCATTGACTAATATTGCGAATAGGATTGTGATAACAGCCAAACGTGTGGATCTCTCATTCAAATAAATAAACTGGTGCACGTAAAAGTATGGGTTCGACGTATGGAACTCGAAGTTTCTTGCTGGTTAGCGGTCACGAGTGTGACGAAACATATTTTTTGAAATGGCTGGTCATGTATTCTGCTTTTTGACGTCGACCTTATTGAGCCAAAATGAGTTCTTGTGCAGTGTATCTGAGTCAGTGCATCAATGTCGTGTAGAGTAGAGGCCATTTGCGTATACACCATTGATGGCGATACTGTGTTAGGCTTCTTAATCCATAAGGGATTAAGTGATTAAACAGTGGTTCTCAACTCAGCCTGTGTGCCGGCGCACACTCGTGTGACAATTGGACTGTTCAGGGGTGTCACTATAGAGCAGTGGTCGGGAACCTTTTTCGAACAAAGAGCCATATTGGCCCAATATTTCCAATTGTAACTACGAAAGAGCCATACATGTCAATCAACTGCTACGTCACAATTGAACATCCGTGGCGTATTGGTAGCCCTAATATATGGGATTCGTAGTGTGCGCCATACTTTTCTGCACACATGGGTAGGTGGAGCCAAACATGGCCACTACAGCAGTACATACCCACAGTGTGATACGTCAGCGACGTGGGTTAGGGGAGGCAAATGAGGCAGAGCCTCAGATATCGTCAGCGATGAGTGAAGGGAAATTGTGAAGTCTTCAATGGGTATTGTTATCTTCTATCGATGTTTATGAATGACTACCTCTTAAACATTTTTATTCCCAAAATCACGGAATTTTCTAATTTATTACAATAAAGCGCGAAAGGAGACGTAAGGCTCAAATGAGGCCCAGACGGGCCAAGCCTCGCCTGCCACAGCGCAACTCATCGTAAATAGCTTAGAATTTATAATCAATGATATTAGTCATATGTAGGCTAATTGTCGCGCGGATTCTGAAAATCCAAGTATTAATCGTTTTCTAGAATATATGGCGTATAACCCGTAACGTAACCTTGCTTTACACACCTACATTTTGAAGGCGGCGCTAGAAAGCTACTGACCAACCAAGAAAATGGATAGCGTTGTTCTTAATTTGAATGTGTAATTGTCAATGTCACTTCCAAGGCATTTTATTTCTCGGCATAAATCAGGAAGACAATGTGTAATTGAAAACTGCATTGTCTTACAAGTGTCGCCGCGTCTGCTATTCTCTTTCTTCTATCAAGTTATCGTGCAATCCACGATTTCATAGCAGGGCGCGATGGTGGGTAGATCGAATTTGCAAGTGGTGTTAGTCGCCGGTGCGACAGCAACTTAAATTTGGGGATTTTGAAAGAGGGCGTACCTGCACGTAACCCTGGATACCCCACTGGCATGACCTCTCAAAGACATGTTCATGCTGCCACGGGAATAATTATTCTCGCCGCCATGAAAATTTACTAACAAGTTGCTGCAATATTGATAAATTAGGTGCAAAATTGAAAATTCCCCAAAGAGCCATATCTTACACCCAAAAGAGCCATATATGGCTCGCGAGCCATAGGTTCCCGACCACTGCTATAGAGAATGTGACAAACAAGGACGACGTAAATCAAAATTAAGGATCCCAAATTCGTTGTATGGCATAGTCGGCGGTTCTATTATGCAATGTGATGAACATGCAGGTGAATGTCGAAACAAGCGCGTACGGTCTCTCAATCTGGCATCCCTTCAGCCTAACGCCCGATGTAACGGTGTTCGATCTTGATCTCTCTCCTTTTAGGCTTCTTCGCTCTTTTCATTCTCTTGCTTGAAATCGTCCTTGATCGAGTGTATCTCTGTATCTTGTTGTAAGTCTGATTTTGTAGCTCAGTGACGTATGGAAGAAGAATCAAAGATAAACCTCCGATGCTTCGGAACGCGCTGTAGCCAAGAATCAAACCGGGGCCCCACTATAAATGGCGATGGAACGCCAACTCATCCACATATAAGAGCAAGTAATTAAAATGTCATCACACGGGTAATTGGGTCGGGATGTTGAGGTCTCGCAAAAGGTGTTGACCCTTTTGCTATAGTCATCACTATCAGAACCTCGGGCCGAGCAATAAAGTAACGAAAATAGATTGCCCTTCTTTTCTTTTTTTAATAATCACATTGCCAAATCTTGCACTGAGGGTAACCTACACATTGTTTTTAACGTTCGTGGTGTTTCATCATTTGTGGTCATTGTAGCCTACACCAGACCGATATAACTTATTATGATTCCAGTGACGCCAATTTAAAGCATGGCCACCTATCTTTCCGGACTTTTTATAAAACACCACTTACGCGGATCGGATGGCGCGGACTGGATTAGGGAGTCGAGCTCGATCGGACTGGGATCCAAAATCTATTGATATTGCAGCGGTACAACGTACCACTGCGCTATCTCCCCATGCATTGTACTCGATGTACTTGGGTGCCACTATTAAAGTTTCCAGGATTACCAATTTCTAAATTATAATATCTGATTAGACTATATATTTATAGAATTTAAACTATTAAACTATAAACACTGGTCGATTTCATAAACCGTCACGAAGCTATCTGAATTGACTAATACTGCGATTTGTATTGTACAATCAGCAAAGCGTGCGATGTTTTTGTATTTCCTACAGAGATAAACTGTAAGTGAGATGATGCGTGGAATGATATGCAAAGGCATGGACTCGACTGTATGACTCGATGTTTCTGGCGGGTCATGGGGATGTCAGAGTATACTCTCTATATGGCGGATCACGTCTTTGCTTTTCGAGCCATAACAGGTTGGTTTGCAGTCTAGGCTATATCTGAGTCAGTTCATCAATTGTGGTGTAAAGTTTTATTCGTGATGCATCGTTGAAAGCGATAAGATCTTCTTGTTTTCTTAATTCAACTATACAAAATAAATACCAAAGGAATGACAACAACGAATGATTTCAAAGATCGTATCACGAAATAGCGTTAACAATCCACATCCGTGCAATAGCGAAGGTCATCAACTGATCAGAGTAACGAGATAAGTCCGATAAGTGGCAATTACTGCTAGCAGTTATTTTTCAATCGCCGCCCAACAAATTTCACTGTTCTAATTGTTATGTTGGATGTTTTGTTGCTGTCAGTCACGTATCAGATCGTTCACATTCCCTATATGGAGATCTGATTCCAAATTTCTTACTCGTCGTGTGCATTCCACTGTGAAATATTGGTAGATGTGGAGTTTTTGCATCGAGCATCAAGTTTCAGCTACAACGGTCAGGAGAACATACGATGTGGAATTTGGATCAAAATGTCCCAGCAATGTTGGCTACCATCATTATAACTAGGGTTGCATTTAAAACAAATGGTAGTTTAAAACATGTTTAAACCGTGTTTTAAACAAAGGCCTTTTTCAAAAGAAATGTCTTTTTTCAAGTTGTATAATTATGCCATTATTGTGTAAAAACATTTTGTATGAGACAACGGATGATTACCCTCCGATATAGCCGACATATAAGATATAGGATGATTGGAACCCGCGAAATAGCTGGTTCTACAGCCAATGTTTCCTCTAAGCTGCGTACGTGCGCAAATGCGCATTGCTGACACGGTCTCTGCGCATAGAAAATCTAAGCTGGCACAAAAAATCCGAAGTGATGACCTTTTTTTTAGTTAATACATACTGTTGTCCAAGGGCGCGCGCAGTGAATTGGTGAGTGCGCGCAGACTCGTCAATAATTAGAGGGAATATAGTCTACTGCTAATTAGGGCTGGGCAAAATCGAGTACCTGAGTGATTCGATTCTGAATCACGTAAAATGCTTCGAGTCGAGTCGAGTAATCGAGTATCGCTAATTATGACGTCATAGCATAATATTATTTGTCAAAGTTCAAATATGTACCTTTTAAGCGACCACAAAGAATATAATGCCTGTTATCCATCATATTAATATTAAGGATACGTTGTTATTTTTTTCGACCATACCGATTTCATTGCACTTGGTGACAATATATTGTGGGATGATCATGACTTCGGAAATGTGCTATTTCCAGTAACGTTCGTAGCTTTGTACTACATGTTTCGTATGCTACGATACGGCCAATCAAGGTTTCAAGGCTTCAACAGTGAAATTCGCATAAACTCGTTGATCGTTGATAAACTCCTTGTTCATAAATCAACTTTCAGTGGTGAGGAGCGTATAATTTCAGTACTCGAAAAAATCGTATTTTACTACTCGACTCGAATCATCAAAATTAATACACGATTCAGATTCGAGTACTCGAATCATTGTGCCCAGCCTTAGTGCTAATATGGTACGTATATATAGATCATTGGTACGGAATGAATGTTCTGATGATAATGACCGCCGACCGTACAAATGCTGCATGACGATGTAGTCTTGGTTAAAGATATTTTTGGTATGTATATGACAGGGGTTGGAAGTCCATTTCGTCAAAGGAGCTATATTTACCCTACATTTGCAAATGTCAATGTCAGTTAAATATGACGTTACAATTCAATATTGGTGACGTCGTGGCTTGAAAAAAATAAAAAATAAAACATCTTTTAAACAAGGGCCTTTGTTTTAAACATGTTTGTATAAAATTGGTTTTTCTTTTAAATGCAACCCTAATTATAACCCTACATTTGTGGTGGGCTCGCAATGGCAAGCTCACAATCAGGGCTTCGGAGCCGGCCGGCCGGCCGGATGAAAACATAATCAGGCGAATATTAGTATATTCATATTCATACTGAAATGAGCCCGAATATTTTCGGCTTATACTCGTCGGGGGTCATCGTCAGCAACTATAGATAATTGGAAAGAACATTGTGTATCAACATTCAACAATCGTAGGGCAAAATATGACGAAGGCATGCACATAACATTATTTTATATTGTTCATATAATTTTCCAGCAACCCGTCGCGAAGTGAATAATTGTTGCATCTCTGGCGCCAACTTTTTTAACTGTCCATGTTCCTGGGGATTTGACAGCAAAGCAGTCACATGTTCATGTTCAACAAAGGCGTTGAACTTTGGTATTTGATGCCCAATTGTTCGGTTCGAAAACTAATGATAGATATGTATTTCACGAAATGGGATGGAGGATAAAAACGCACCCTCGATTTGGACGGGCGCGCGCCGAGAAACACCATATCCTCGGTGCTCTGAATTATACTAACAAATACTCGTTATTTCGTGAGTTTTTTAATCGGGGTGCGAAATTGGTCAGTACGTCATTGTGTATGCCTGCGAATTGGAATTCATTCCTGAACATGATCATTTATTCCGGTAATGATTTGCGAACGTGAATAGCGCCACGCAGAAGAGCAGTCCATAACGCCGTTACAGTCGGCAAACAATTTTGGCGATGCGAGCTACTCAATACCAGAACCCTATGGCGTTGGGTGTAAAATACAAATACTGATTTGATGCGCGCTTTCCAGTTTGTAATCATCTGTTGCCTGTATTCATTCTTTCCTGCTTGATACTCCTGAATTGTCGCGCAATGTCACTTGTAAGAACTTTTTATCGATCATACACCTTGAGCATTCATGAACTTTTCTCATGTCCCCTATCCAGAAAAACTAGTTTCATGAGCATTTAGCATTAGCATTTGGCATTTTTTCACCGTGCGTAATATTTTACACTGAAGGTTTTATGAATACCTCGGGGCTCAGATAGCAAGGACGGGACTATTTGGATACTAGATTCATTTCTGAAACTTTTGTTTATTTTTTTATTGTTCACCTACTATCACTTTGTCGTAAGGAATGGTACCCAAATTGAAAGCAACAACTCTCTTGACACGAAGTTGCGCGAAGCACAAAGAAAATTTTCGATTCGAAAAATTCCAAATTACTCTACTTATTTTTATTTTCGAAATAATTCAGGGTCTTGAATACCACATAACTTACCTCCTGCTTTGGTGGTCGGTACCGCTTCAATCATTGATAGACCTTGCTGCGTTGTGCAATAGGGACGTATAGTCAGGGCCGTAATAGCATTTCGTCAGCCACTATTGTGTGGGGCAGCTTATTGCGCCTACGTAGCGCAAAAAATTTCCTCAGTTCATGATTGAATCAGTCAATATTATCGGGTATTGCATACATATTGCTATCAATTTTTATCCTCTCTGTATTGCCCGTAAATAATAATTAAACAGCTTCGAGCGGACCCGTTGGTATAATGACTACGTTACATGATGCTATTTCTTGATGCCTGTCTACTATGTCAAAAGATAGTGAAATCGCCCGATCGTAGTAAACTAATTTCAAATTCACGATTTCAAATTGGTATTTTTTCACTGGCAAATAATTTTTCCCTGCGGATGGCATATGTCTCGTGGCGTTCAGATTGCTAGGACACGAACATTCGGCGCCAGCTATTTAGCGCCTACGGACAATTAAACATATATGTCTATATATCAAAGTTTTCGGTCAGCATAAGGGCAGTCCGTTTCGGCCAGGACTTTCTTGCTGCCGATCGTTCTGGCACACTGCTCGGAGTCTCATGCTACATGACCTAAAGCTTCAATGTCTTGGTGCATCGTAGCGCGGTAATGACCGACGCCGAAATGACCATTTCTATAAATCGTACGTATTTTTTCCTGGGAAGGGTAACCAATAATCAAGATATTTGGCGGTATGAAATCGCTCGCTGCGCGAAAATTTTTTTAAAAAGTTGCATAAATTTCCAAAAAGTACTTTATATTTTATTTTATTCACGAAATAATTTTAGGCCTCCGTCGAGATCACCCACCCCCCTCCCGATAGGGGGGTTGGGATGCGGCAGTTACGGTCCTACATATAGTTATATGAATGAATACTGGACAGACAGTGTACGAGAACGACCTGTTTCCGCGCAGCTTTAATTGCCGATTTCCAGGCGCAGAAGCCGATCTAATCTTAAGATATCCTGGCGCAAATTTGTTGCAATTCAACTGTCTGACACTCCAATGTTGAATACTGAACAAATGTATTATCCGAAAGTCGAGGGTACAGAGCATGATTCACAATTAATTAGGCGTCGTAGCAAATACCCGACTGAAATGTCCCACAGGCTCTTTATATATAAGCAAGTGTGGTGAAATAAAGAAAAATGATTACTGATAATTGAATTACCACAACGATTGAAATGCGTGAGGAAAATAATGAATTGACAATCGTAAATACCACCCTTTCCAATAGACATACATACAGTCAGTCCTCTGTTTCCCAGACATTTCTTTGCCGGAAGGAAATTTCCTAATAATATATTGAAAATTCAAGGCACTCATCGTTACTAACCATTGGTTAGGTATAGGAAGTTGTGATCACAAAGTGTCAGCAACCATTTTGAATTGATATTATTATATGCAGCATTGTGATCTGTGTGTAATTTCGACACAGAGAATCGACTATCGAGCGAATTCGCCATGCAAAATCACTAACACTTTGATTTATCTTCTTGATGTTTTATTGGCACTGAGTGGATACTCCATGTTTTGTCGTTTCCGCTTGATAAGACGGCCAAACTAAAACGTTTTATATGAATAATTGAAATCTACGAGCATTAAGATATGCCGATGCTAAAAATGCTAAATTCGAATACGAAAATGTAAAAAAAGTTATGTTTTCTATTTTTTTCACATATTAAAAGTAACTAGGCCTGCTGATCAGGGATATCCTTGGCACTGATAATAGAAAAGCAGTAATGCGGAAATTTGTTTTGGTCGCTGGTATCTGTATCCTGGTGCTTCGATAATGGCTTTAAAAGTTTGGCCACAGAAGACCCTCCTCATCTGCGATGTTACCCTGGAATGCAAACATTCTTAGTAGCAATTATAGCATGTGCAAAATACCGCATATGTGCGGCTGACTACGCCGTACGATGAATTCGTTTGTTTGCCTACTGACACTGTAAACCTGCATCAAATGGCCAATTACCCGTTACTGCACCAATATGACACATTACTTCTCCAATACTCAACTCGATTTGGCAGGGCATCACTAAGTGGATTGCGAACCCATGAAATGAACATTTCGGGCCAGACGCTCAAGTCTTATATTCCCATTACCATCGCACAATAGTGGGCTAATCTTCAATGTCGGTCATTGGATATTTCGTCAAAGCTTATATTGCCATGTAGGCTATTCATGTAACTTGTATTTTACTTGACCCGCCGTTTACACATTTTACAAAACATGTCATATCTAACTCGATTGGATTAACCATCAACCCAAGGCTCGCCCGTTATCAATATATTTTTGAATCGCTATACTATGAAGGACATACATATCCGTATGACCGTATCTATTCGAGTGAAGTACTATTGTATTATCTCGTTGCTTTAATCACTTTAGGTTAAAGCACATAGCCCTCTACTTAATAATCTCATATATATGTATGATGTCGCTTCTGTCATACCTGTTGCAGCAGCGTGTCCATTACAATCGATTCCTCGTCTGGCGTGTGGTCGCTGTTAAACAAATGCACAAATATACACCTATTCAATTTTTTAATGAACGCGTCCTACACAAGCTTGTGTTTTTCAAAGTACCAATACAACCTTTTTTCTGATGCCCCAAGCAGGTCTCCGTTCGAGAAATTTTAAACTCGCTATCAGCGAGCTTCGCTCATGTGAATGATCATAATCAAGTTTACTAGATGGGTTTTTATTATAGGCCGATACTAGGATATATACTAGGGCACCGGTTGACCAACACAGTCCCGCAAAAAGTACAATTCCGTAACTATTTATCTGGGTAAAGATGTTAATCATCTTTATTTTATGCCGCTCACGCTGTTTGATTGAACATAGCTAAGTCTGCTAGCGATTAACTTTCATGGAGAATTATCCAAATACATGTGCTTGAATCTTGAAGTTATTTGGGGGAGTTGAAGAAAAAAAATCTGGAATATCCTAGGGACCTCTACTTCAACTGTATTGCTAAACAGAAATATTATATCATCTAACCATATCTTCAAAGGAAGCTACAGCTTGAAAAGCTTTTGCTGCGAAAGTCGGTTCACTTTCTGTTAAGCCATGTCGATAGATTCCCAAAACCTAGGAAGTGTCAGTGAGTAGCGGGTGGAACGTTTTAACCAGGACAATAAACTATGGAAGTGCGCAACCAAGAGCGATGGGACTGTAAAAAGATGACAGACTTATTGCTTGAGCCTAGAAAGAGGTATTCCAAAAGCCTTATACACTTTATGATCCTTTTTGAGCTACCAATAGACATTTGCCATTCCCTTGAGTTGTAAATCGGGATTCCTGACTCCTCCAGCAAACCATGGTAACAGTATCTTGCCTATGCCAGTGCACGGCAATACACAAAGCTGCCGAAAGTAGCCCTACGATGAAACACGCCGTTTCTCAGGATCGAAAGTCAGATATCTTTTCCCTCTTGCTAAGTAATCTTTTCTGAATTTTTAAGGATGCTAAAAGTTCCGAGTATTTCTATTCCAAGTTCCAAATCCTATGTCAGATCATTTAACTTGTGTTGATGGACTACTCTACGTTCTGAATCATATTCGATTTCGAAATCTTCATCATTAGGCCTGCTATCCCTAAGATCTTCATTTTGATCCAAGTTATCGAGTGTGTAGAAGTTTCAAGTTACACTGGATAAGCTGAATGGGTCATTTGACCTATAGCTGATAGTAAATGTACTGTTTTTTTTTGTTTTGTTATAGCCTGCAGTTTGAATCAAATTAATGTCTGAAATATCCTCAGATGATTGCATCCTTTAACCAAAAATGGGCGAAAGCATCGGCCTAGATCGATAACAGTACCTTTTTTCTTATCAATTCAATTGACACCTTGGCTATAAAACTTATTATTTATAAAAATGTGGATGATGATATAGAGAAGTATTATGGCTAAATTTGCATACTTTGGGCATATGTCGTAGAGCAAAAATTTGATATCATAAAAAAACAGCGGCATTTTTGTAATCAGCACGCCAAAATTAGCCTAAATCAGGGGCAAAATCAAAGTCAACAAATTTGTCGTTCAAAATTGTTGCCCATTGTTATTGATTAAAAAAACATCGATGAGCCTGCAATGAGCTCAAAGGTAAGTCGTTAAGATTTGTCTAAATGCGTAATTGAAAGCAGCTGCTGTACAGTGGGCGTGCCAGCGACCACAGAACGGCGAGAAGACTAGTAATCACGAAACCACGGCTCTTGATTGGTTAATCAGCTGTGCTTGAATGATCACGACCGCAGCGGCTTGCTGATTATGTGGTTCTACTCATTCAAGAAGTTTGCTAACGGCAATGATTCTGTGAGCGCATTGTGGGTTGGGGATTTAACAATAAAATGGGACACCTGGTCATGGAAGGTTTCGGTTTTGAAAGTAGGTTACGATAGGTTCAGAGCAACAATAACCTGTTGCAGAAATGGCAGAGGTGAAACAGCGAATGAATGTGAACTCGTATAATCAAGTATATATGCGAGAAATATCTAGTCTGATATGCTTGCGATTACGTCGAGTCGTCCTGCTTTTCTGGGTGCAGGTAAAGTATTAGTCATCGCCAAACTGGCGCAGCACACCATGAGAGATGGATGCTGGAAACAATCCTGTATATGCTCAGAAGATGATATGTGAACCGACCAGGTAGCTTACATTGGAACTCTGAAGAAGTGCAACTACCAGATCGCTTCAATGCATTTTTAGATACATGTCTGGTTTTATTCAAGCCTTAGTCGTGACTCGTGATGCAGCCGATAATGATCTAAGATTCATTTGGGACATGCTAAGCTATTTAAGCAACCTGTAATTTTGCTGTTCCTACCAGCATAGTCTGTGCTTACCTTAAGATATCTTTCTGTGGTACGATTGGGGACTTTGGCAGCACTTACGGGTAGATTCATTATGATGTAAGAATCTGACAACTGCCACGCATACACGGCCGATTCAGCCCATTCTTCGAGCATTTAAGACTTCAATTATATACCACGACAAGTGGTAAGGGCATTTTATGGAATATATTACCTCGGAATCAAAAGCGCATAAGTACAACACACGCGCGTTCACGTCGTCCAAATATCATATGATCGACCGAAAAGATCATCGCTCTGTCAAATATGCCGGACCGCCGGTCATCGTACAGTCGACGAGCATGTTCACTAGGGTTGTTCAGAATTGATCGACTTTCAAAATGTCGTGGTTTTCAGTCCGATTCCCATGCCTTATACCATAAAAACATATTCTAGGTACTTTTTTTCGTAATTCATTCCTTGCATCCGTGTGCTCATTGAGCTGGAAGAATATCGGCTAAAAATAGGGGATTCCCCTAAAATTTGAGTCTCGCTATTAGGACTAGGCTAGTAAAACGTCATATATAAGCTGGTTTTATGTAGCTAAATTGCGGTTGGAGTGCTACATAACCTCACTATAGGAAGTATTGTCAGTTCAGGACACCATTTTCATGTCCCACACTCCCTTAGAACTCCTCAAAACTGCCTAAGACTGATAGTCATTTTGTTGGATCACCTATATCCTACACTCCTCAACCCTACCCGAGATTGTTCATCAATTGCCGGGATCACCACGTGCAAGAACACAACTGTAAATGTATCATTCACTCACAGCCACATTATAAACATCACATTGTTCAAAGGAAACGAAACAAAAAGGCAAAGAAACAGATCAACTTGGCACATTGCATTGCACTGTGATGCAAAGCTCACTAGAAGTCGTTTCGGAGGGAAATTTGAGGCCTTGGCAGTGCTGGCATAGTCTGCGTATTCCAACGCATTTGAGAAAGGCAAACTTCTTGGCAATCGAACTCTGGAGAGTGCTACAGGAAAAGCACAGGCTGATCTGTCATTTGAACTGCTGGAACTTTATGATTTAACAAATAATGTCAGAGCTCTTGTGTTTGACACAACACTCTCAAACAATGGATAAAATAAAGGTGTGGTTCTGTTACTTGAAGAATTGATAAACAGGAAAGTTTTCTACTTTCTACTTCTGCTTGTCGCCATCATATTTATGAACTAGTCATCCGGAGAGGTCTGGAAGTGAAGTGTGTTCAGGCCCTGAAAACACAGATTTTAATACCTTCCAAGAAGTGGAAAGATATTGATCAATTAAGAAGCTCCAAAACACTTCAGTTTGATGAATGCAGCTGGTTGGCGATCAAAGCTGATGAAGCTAAGCAAGAAATAATTCCACTGATGAAGCCAAATAATGGAAAGCAGAAAGAAGTCTTGATAATAAATGACTACAGAGAATGTGCAACAGGCACCTTGGCGATTGTAGCTGCCCAATATATTGATAATCGTTTTCGCAAGCCTGGTGCTACTAATAGCACTGGATGGATGAGTCAAGTTCTGTACTGTCAAAAATGTTCATGTGGAGAGAGCAAATGGGCTATTCTGAAGAGTTCATTAGAAAGTTGCCCTGTTTTATGTCCCAGCTTGGTTGAAAACTGGTAATGCATGTGACGCACAGTATATTGATCTCAAATTCCTTCAGGGCATGACAGACTTTTCATTGTGCGATTTCACAGTTGCTGATGTGGCATATAAAAAGATGCAAGAACATTATTGGCATCTCACCGAGGAAACGGTGGTATCAACAATGTTCTCGGCTAAACCAAAGATTCCTGACAAAGT
Source organism: Botryllus schlosseri (assembly GCF_051294905.1). Taxonomy (NCBI): domain Eukaryota; kingdom Metazoa; phylum Chordata; class Ascidiacea; order Stolidobranchia; family Styelidae; genus Botryllus; species Botryllus schlosseri. Next base: position 6,878,198 of record NC_137247.1, on the reverse strand, counting down.
GAAGGAAGCGATGGCTAGTAAATTGCTGCAAATGCCAATCCTTGAACAATTTCGCAGAGGTAGGCTATACCTCTGAGTCTAATCTCTGACGCTGTCTCTGAGTCAATGAGTATGGTTGCTTTAATTGAACCGGAATCATGGTTTCTATCCAATGCTATACATGTTGAACATGATTGGTTTAGTCTTCCAGTTTCGGAATGGCATACTGATTCGCATTTCGTGACTGCTCAAGAATTTGTGAGTAGCGTTGAAATAGTTAACGGCGCAGCAGAGCGTTTGGTGAAATTGAATACCGACTTTGATGCTTTCAAAACAGATGACAAAGAACAGCGAGCGAGCCTCTTACAAGCCGTAGAAGATAACGGGAACAGATATGCCGATTTCTCTAAAGCAACCATTTCATTCGGACCTGATTTAAGTAGTAGCCTATTTGCCAAGTTGATCTGTTTCTTTGCCTTTTTGTTTCGTTTCCTTTGAACAATGTGATGTTTATTATGTGGCTGTGAGTGAATGATACATTTACAGTTGTATTCTTGCACGTGGTGATCCTGGCAATTGATGAACAATCTCGGGTAGGGTTGAGGAGTGTAGGATAGGTGATCCAACAAAATGACTATCAGTCTTAGGCAGTTTTGAGGAGTTCTAAGGTAGTGTGGGACATGAAAATGGTGTCCTGAACTGACAATACTTTCTATAGTGAGGATATGTAGCACTCCAACCGCAATAGCTACATAAAACCAGCTTATATATGACGTTTTACTAACCTAGTCCGAATAGCGACACTCAAATTTTAGGGGAATCCCCTATTTTTAGCCGATATTCTTCCAGCTCAATGTGCGCACGGATGCAAGGGATGAATTACGAAAAAAAAGTACCTAGAATATGTTTTTATGGTATAAGGCATGGGAATCGGACTGAAAACCACGACATTTTGAAAGTCGTTGAATTCTGAACAACCCTATGTTCACATTCAAGTCGAAGTACAAGCAATTAGTACTAGATAAATACAGTCCATCCTCAAGATTACCGGACCACGACTGACCTATCGATCTCGCTTCTCGTGACATGCCGCCCTATTTCTTGTCGCTTTATATTTCTATACTATCTTCTTTACTTTAATTCAGTGTGCATGCCTCCTCTTTATATCGCCTAGGCCAAGGTGGGTGTCTGATTTCATAGACTACTCCAAGTCGCTTCGACATCTTTCCAAACTTTTCATTGTATCGCATTTTTATGGTGTATTGAACTGATAAAATTGCTAATAAACCAATGATGATAATGATGATCACAAATGTGTGAACTATATTGTTACCAAACATCTTCTTCACCAATATGTCTGTCAAGGTCTCTTATAACATGTGTTAAAATGTTGAAGTTCAACTCCTGTGGGAAACCCAGAAAAAAAGCTGGTAAATTTGACAAATTTGAAAAAATAAAAGGAATAAAAAAATTGAAAAAAAAATCTTAATCGCCTAGAAGTAAGTAAGGATGTGTATAATAATGGTTATTCATGATTTTCTATTGATTGTTAAAATTTAAATTTCACTACAGACTGTTTTGTTGAAAATATAAGTAACAGTAATGGCATTAGTGGCATAGTTATACCGTCAGAAGTACACCGTTCAGTAATTCGATACCGACCGATTTAACAACTTATGTATACTGTATACTGCATACTGTATTACTGGTTAAAACACACAAATACAGTACTAAGCCATCCAGCAAGGGCTAAAACGGTATTTTCTGTATTGTTTCGTTCTGTAAGATAGACACAATTGTACCGACATAAAAGCGACTACGAACCCAGCGCGGCCTTGTGTGAGTTCATTGTCGATTGTTACTGCATGGATCGTCGTTGTTTCACAATCATTTCTGATCCGTGACTCCTGGGTCAGCTTGGATCAGCCTCTCATCAGTCCAGGTAACACACTATGAGCAGCGGGGTGGATTTTAAAGCCAACGAACATGAGTTTCAACATTCCAACTGGAATGGCTGGATGAACAGAATCAATGCTAATGATGCAAAAAAGCGCGCACAGATCTAGTTCCATCCAGTTATTGAAGGAGACCGTAATGACTAGGGATGGTGTGAACTTCTGAAAGTTTCAGGTTCGTGTAAACGCAAACCTTTTTGAAAGGTTCTGTGTGAACGCGAACGTGAACCTCATGACGTCACGTGACGTCATATTGCTGATTCCAACCCGACATTTCAGTGAAGTGATAGCCTATATTAATATACACGATACCTAGCGACAACTAGGGTCACATAATGCCACAGACTGAAGTACATACTAACATTTTAAACGTCACCGAATGTGTCAACTGGGGCAATCATATGATATCATATTCCCATAAAATCAATATCTTCCGTCGCTTTGCCAACAATTTGTACGAGGACTTTTAAGGGAATATAAGCTTACGGTCTAGGCCAGACCGGACAATGTATTCGGCGTCTGAGTATTGCTACGTTGACATTGTGCAGATTGTGAAAGGTGTTTCTAGACTTGCTACCGATATTAACCCATTAACAAGTTAGAGAGTAGTAGCCAACACCCCAATCGCACGGATTTGGTTTTCATGATAAAATAAACATATGAAATCAAAATTGACTCCCGTACGCCTGCAGATTTTTTTTACATCAAACAACGATATCAATTTCATTAATTGGATGAATAAGCATCATTCGCGAACTACCTACATGTAGTGTAGGCTATTTCGCTCTTGATGTTGTGTGATTGATTGCGGGCCAAGCTCACTGCAGAGAGTCACTACATATTCGAGCAAACTTTTGTAACAAAGCAGGAAAAATTATTGTCATTGTCAAGGGGCATGCTCGTCTAGTGTTTGATTTTTTTTATGTTGCCAGCGCCATGCATAGAGTCACCCGCAGTTGAAATGCAATAAATTTCAATCAAAGATGTTATAATGAAGTGAAAATTGTAATATATGAAAAAGGTTCACAGTGCAGAGCCTATCAAGGTTCGTTTGTGAACGTGAACCTCTGAATTTCCGATGTTCACACTCAGAACGGGAACCTGAACCTCACGCTCACACCATCCCTAGTAATGACCTCAACACCCCCTTCACCACTCTTAAAGAGTGCACACAGCGCGCTGGGGTCGCCATAGTGACCGTCGATCTTCCGATTTGGCTGAGGGCTGTATAGGATATATAATAAGCAGACAAATTTACCAGTCATTCCAACGCTGGGTAGTTTTCACCTATTGATATCTTATCTGGGATACATTGGCAACATCATGGAAGACATTGGGCTACTACATGTGATCTACATGTGATCTACATTGATCTATGCTGGAAGCCCAACAGCCAGCCGCATTATGAATGGGGGATGTTTTGACAATGCAATCCGCGCTTTTCCGGTACGCCCCATGATGATAGTGAAAAATTTCGCCCCCCCCCTTATCGTCATATCGAAAAATATTTTTTTAAAAAGCAAGCAGAATGTTTCAACCCCAATATGAATTGTTTGGTGGCATGGGAGGTATATTATGGTTGTTGAAACACTTCACAAATATGGAATTTCAGTTCAATAGTTTATTAAACATAACCACCTGCAGTAATAGCACATACATATTTTAGCGATTTTGGCACCAAACCCTTTCTATTACCCAGGGATATATAGAACTCCGGGATGGCTGACTGCGTCAATTGCGTCATCGCGGTATACGGCCGGTAAGGTGACGAGCCATTGATGCATGACGCCCTTGGAGATTGAGGAAACGGCTTGCCTAGTGACCGCTATTGCCTTCATTTTGTGCTTGTCCACTGTCCACGTTCAAGTATGCTAGCTTATTTTCTCTTTGCGATGAATTCAACGATATCCATATAACCGAACAGGAACATTTTTTTATCGCCAGGATATATCTGACATGTAATTAAAAAGTTCGAGTACTGTTGAAACATGGCCGTTGGAAAATCGGATGAAGTACCGGTAGTCCTCCTGACGTAGTGGGTTTGGCCGAAAATGGCCGTGTTGACGTTGTCGTGGAAGTAAAGCGTCGGTGGAGTTTCACAATTGAGTAAATGGGCAGAAAATAACTTTCAGGAAAGCACAGCAAAAAGGGATCTGACATCAGAATATCAGTAAAACAGATCACAGAGTACTGGCATCAGATGCAGGCACTGCGGGCACGCGTTGCTTATTTTGTGTTCTAGACATGCAAGAGTTTCGAATGATTCCAGTGGAGAAAGACGCCAGCTGGGCAAGATCAAACATTCCTAAAGTTGAAGGATTTTTACATCAATGTCTTATTATAATAATTATTTGTGTACGAAGATCGAAGAAAGAACTGTGACATCGGGCGACATGGTTAAAGTGGATGTCACCTCAAGAGACCGCAAATGCAACTGGTCGTTCGGCATCCTCCTATCTGTTCATTACATATCGCATTGTACATTGTGTCTTTTGTAGAGATATAATATAATCTGATTGATATTGATACGACTCGGCAGATCGACATAGCAGTGCGATCACGGTCATCGTAACCGCATGACCGAACCGCAGCTGTCCTTCTGTCCTCACGTAGTGCGTGTTGTCTTCGCATAGCATCATATACTTTTTTCAAATAGTCGATTTGTTGTTGGAGTACTTCTTATTATGTATGTCTGTAATAAAGTTTAGCAACGCGAACAACTTGAAAGTATGGAAATATGGTATTTATTACTGGAGTTTAAACCAGCAGCAAGAGAGCTAAATGAGAATTGAATCAACGAGATCTTGAATAACAGAGCCAGTTTCTGGGATGTGGGCGATGGCTCGGTAGAATTAGAAACTGGAATATTTTCCTTTGGGGCTTTTTGGACAGGAATGAGCTTTCTCTTGGTACCTTTGACGAATGAGGGATACGCTGTACTGCAAAGGGCAAGTGCAAAACGATGTACGCTGCGGTTACTAGGCAAGCAGTCTCCTCAGTTTCCAAGGGCGTCATGCATCAATGGCTCCTCACCTTACCGGCCGTATTACCTAAGTGGGTCCAGATTCGCGCATTCAGTTTTAATGCACGTTCCGGTCAGCCGCTTCATCTGTGTGTAATTTTAAGTTTTTGAGAGCGGTAGAGACATATAATATCCATGTTTATGTTATTATATAAAGCCAGAGGTTAACTAGGTTATGAGATGTTCAGGTAGTCTGAAACTTCGCGGTATTAGCGCTATTCCTTCAGCAGCAATTTACCGGTATACCGGTACGGTCATTTACTCGCCTTCGGAATATCTCTGCTTCTGTAGTATCTTGTGTAACATGTTTTGCTGCGCTGATAATCGTGAGAAGATAACAAAATGTAGAATAATTTCCAACGTTAACATTGATATCCGCAGTATGATTTTGATTACGCCTTGCGGTATGTTTTCATTGACCGGTATGTTATGCGAATGTATGTCACCATCCAAGGCTGTACAAGTGTACAATGTACATTGTACAAGTACAAGTGTACATTTACACTGTGCCGTGTCAACTATGAAGGCGACCGTTAGGAGGGACTTCCTCAGTTAAGATCTTGGACTATAGATTAATATGTGAATATACAGGTAGTGCTGGTATTGCAGGCTAACCGGTATTCCAGATCATTGCTGGATTATTCCTAGTAAGAATTGGAGCCACCGAGTACACAACCGGTGTGCAAGATTCAAGAGGCATTTCAATTAAGGATAACCAAACATTTGAATCTAATACAAACACAACACGTCAAGGTCGTTGCAGTTGTAAGTGTCCTTAACAACTGTTGAATCCAATCTCTTGTTACTGATACTATTCATCAGTTACATGTCTGATAAAACAAGGCAGGCATATGTTTGTTAATGAACGGCACCTCAATACTACAGTACTGGAATTATACTTCAACAGAAGTGCACTGTTGTGAACTGCCAATGGCTGACTCCCAGTATATGGCCACAGCATTTGTTGACCGTTTTCTCTTACTGAAGCCATGAAGATGCCCACTCCGTTGAATGGATAAGCCAACACAATCGTCAGGACACGATACGATCCTGAGATACAGCGTGTCTTTACCATATAAACAGTTATAGCCTATAGGCTATAGGCCTGTACGATGGAGGAAGAGAAAACTCTGAAGATTGCTTTCCATTTGCAAGGTTTAGTCAAATCGTCGCAATAACGCATGGACCTCTCATCAGTCGGCCCAAGGTAAGTTTGGCTGATTCTAGTGATACGCTATTAAATGAGCGATTTGCATTAATCCTGATGTGGTTAAAGTAGTCTGCATTGCTACTCAAGTAACAGTCCTATTCCCGGGCGTACTGGTATTTAAACTTCATCAAGTAGCTGTAGAAAGTGAAATGCCTGCAAGGTACTTAAGTTTGGAGATGGCTGCTTCAAAATTACAAGATGCATCTTCGAAAATAGGCAACACCTACTTGAGTACTACAATGAAGTAGAAGTTCTTCATTACTGACCAACTCTGCATACATTTATATATATTCTTAATGTTAATTTGTGTCTCTAAATACATCATTTGTTCATTTTTGTTGCAGATTCCGGAAAAACAAACGCGATGTTCCAGCATTTGCATCACGTCAACAGTGGATATCCTGATATATTATACTGGGCACATTCCATTGAAATCTTGGCAAAGATGGCCACGATCTGAATATTTGGATCTCGTGCCTCCTCACCGAGATGATTTTTTGACATGGAATCATCTATCGCTCTATCGGAAAATCTGCAAGACAATGATACTGAATATTTCCTAACTGATAAATGGCATGAAATGCTTCAGGAGGCCCATTCGTGATGTTCCGTTAAGCCATGGTGGTAATTTCCTCACTGCGGTCATGAAACTATTTCTCGGTGAACAAAATATCAGCTGAATTCAACAACTGGGTCTACTGAATACTTCTTGAATTGATAATGATATGTACCAAACTGCTACCCTGGCTACATTTGAACCTGAAGAGAAGTATCAATGGTGTGTTGATTTCTTGATCAACTTTCATTGAGTGACATAGAAGCTGACAATGCTGCACTATCACAATTTCGAGTCCTTACAGGCCGTGCTATCTTTTCGTTATTGGAAATGCTCCATGGTAGGGGTGCATTTAAAACAAACGGTGTTTGAAACACTATGTTTAAAACATGCTTTAAACAGTGTTTTAAACAAAGGCCTATTGAAAAAAATTATTTTTGAGTTGTAAAATTATGCCATAATTGTGTAAATACTTTGTATGAGCCTACGGACGATTACCACCCAATATAGCCGACTAATATCGATATGGGATGGCTGGAACCCTCAAAATAGTCGGTTCAACAGCAATAGCACAGATATTTCGTCAAAGGAGCTATATATTCAATTGTCAATGTCAATCCAATATGACGTCACTATTGAATATTCTTGACGTCATGCTTAAAAAAAGTATGTTTTATACAAGGGTCTGGTTTTAAACATGTTTGTTTTAAATGCAACCCTAACTCCATGGTAATTGTCGATTAACGCGAATTGAAACCTTTGTCAAGGTTTCCGACAATGGCTTGTAAATAGGTAGAAGACGCTGATATTATTCGTTATTCACCCTGTTATTTATGGCCTGATGCAAATTATATGATGTGTAGAAATTAAACACATTCATGATTTACTGAAATTCAGAGTTGTCATAGTTTACTTGGTTGACTATACAGCAGTGTCATACTTTACTAGGTTGGCTATACAGCAGTAAGGTTGTGATAAGGGAAGAATGTCTAACTTACTCACCAACTATTCCGCAAAAGGTTTAGGATCGTTATTCTAGAAACAGCTGTATCGCTAGCTTGCAGAAAAGTGGATATTTCGAGGCATATTGCAGGTAACTTTCTGGACCTACTTAGGTAAAGGCCAAAATGAAGTCAGCCATCCCGGAGTTCTATATATCCCTGCTATTACCCCACCTGAGCTTAGCTCAAACGTACTCGACCATAAACTAAATCAAATACCAATGGCAGCTACACGCATTTACTCTCCATTCAGGAACATCTTCTCATTAGTGCAAGGTTCGGTATCACTCAAAATCTAGAATCAGTGTTTGGGTGGTACGGCGGAATTATGACATTTCAAATCGAAATATAGGCCTAATTAGGAATATCGCCATTGATGAAACTTGGAAGTTTCATCGCAAATTAAACTCATTCCGAGTTCAAGAAAAATCCTTTCTCTCAAGCGGCTACCCGCCCCCCCCCCCCCCTCAGATGCTTTCATACCCCTTCAGCAGTTTGAGAACCACTGCATTAGAACGTCTGTCTGTCTGTCCGCCCGCCCACTGGAACCACATTGGTAAACTGAGCAGAGGAAGAATGAGCAACGGATTTCATGGCCATAGATGTTGGGTCCTCACTCTCACTCATCTGTCATATGTCAACCGGAGAATGGAGGAGGACAACAGTAGACATGTACCCGTTCACAGAGACCTTACCAAGACACAGATGAAGCGAGATGCAGGGGCCATTGAACCTAAAATGATTTGAGGAAATGAAGCCATTCGTCAACGATAGAGAAAAGGGTTTGGTCGCGGATTCCTGACCTGGATTCACGAGTTCGGGTGATGACGTAGTCGAAATGTTGAGGGGCAGCTGAAGTTAGGATGGCCATTGGCCATGCAGATCAACCTGGATGGAAAGTCAGTGACGTCGACCATGGTTGTCATATCCTAGGTGAACGCCCTGTCATCGCTAAGAAAATGTCCTAAGGTCAATGAGTAAAACATTCACGTTGACTAATTGAAGTTGTTCAACCGACTGATCATTTTCACCCAGCGGGATATGGAAATTGAGACAAGCTTTTGAGTTCACTCCTTTTCCGTTGTCCCTGCTCAGCAACAAAGATCAGAAGATGAACAAGGCAGGATTTTCAAATACAACCATGAAGGCCTGAACTGATCAACTTGACTTGACTAACCAACCATGCTGTACCCTCGTAATTGATGGTGGATGGCTTCTGTACGTGGTGAAGTGGGAACAACGTCAGACATGACAGGCAATTGTCAGCAATTACCTGAGCTATGTGATGTATCTGGGCTGTTGATTTCAGAATGTCAATGTGGTCTTTGATGGTCACAGCAGTTCACCAAAAGATACAGGTTCTCAAGGAAGACAGCGGCAGGAGTGATCAAACCAGAGACACTACCTCCAACAGAGGAAGCAGATGCACGACGTATACTCCTCGCGCACCTGCGGACCCGGGATTGGATTATTTTACAGAACATGTCACTGGACCCCAGGGATTACGGATGGATAATAGGCGTATATGGATATGAGCCAGATGCAGTACTGGAACCCATACCTCCCGATGAGCTATTCCAGTTCACAAGCTGTAATTGTCCAATAGATTGCCACAGGATACAACTGCAAGAAGAATGGGGTCACGTGCATTTCGGCCTGCGGACTATGTTAAGGCCTTACATGCAAAAACTGCATTCACGATCATGTTGAGTCTGAAGAGGGCATACAGGCAATGCCTGTTGAAATGTCTGACATTGTGCAGTAAACAAGGCTATGTGAAATAAGGGCTGTAAATATAGATGTGGGTGTGGCGTTATTCACACAGCAGAGCCTGTGGTGAAATATAAGTGTTTACAATCAATTGAGAATTATGGAAAACCAATATTAAACCCGTCCTAAGTTACTTATGAGCGATAAATATATTTTTTTTAATTTTTGAATTTTTTTTTTAATTCGTCAAATTTAACAGCTTTTTTGGAGTGTTTCCCACAAGAGTTAAACTTCAACATTTTATCACAAGTTATTACACACCCTAACAAAGATTTTGGTGAAGGAATTTATTGGTAACAATATAGCTCACAGATTTTCATAAGTTTCCCTTGCTGAAGAGCCTAATAAGATCAGACAAAGTAGTGTCGTTGTTAAAATTTATCTTTGTGTTCAATGATGGTACATCCCTTCAGAAACTAGAAAGTCGTACGCCACTTGCATCAGCGCCGTTGCAATATTTCTTTGCGCGTTTTCTGCATTCCCTCGATATAAGCAAGGCCTTCTTAAATCATCATCTGCGGACCAACTTGCATCAGCGCCATTGCAATATTTCTTTGCGCGTTTTCTGCATTCCCTCGATATAAGCAAGGCCTTCTTAAATCATCATCTGCGGACCAACTTACGATGCGCTTACCGATTCACGGCCGTTAGCAGACTCCTTAAACAGCTTATCACCAAGCCGCCACAGTCGTAATCATTTAAGCATAGCCGATAAGCCAATAAAGCGCCGAGATTTCGTGATTACTAGTATTCTCGCCGTTCTATGGTCGCTGGCACGCCCACTCTACAGCAGCTATTTTAGACAAATCTTAACGTCTTTCCTGAGAGCTTACTCCAGGCTCATTGTCGTTTCTTATCAATAATCTATAGACTGAGACATGGATACGCATCATTTTTGAGATTTTCCAAATTATGGACAATCCTAATATATATATTATGAATTCATAATAAAACTATTCGGTAACACATCTCGGACCTACCCCACCCATATCGGATGTCTTCGAGTTCGCGTTCGCGTTCGCGTTGCTGCTCTCTTCCATCGGATCCACCTAGATCTGCGACGTCTGTTTCTTCGGGATTCAATGTTCGGCAACAGCAGACCGACACAAAGCAATACGATTAGGGAACGGTACATTTCGTATAAGCAGTTGGTATCAAATATTCTGGAAAATGTAGGCGAATATTTAGGAATGAATAGGCCTGCACAGCGAGATTGCTGGTTTTGCAAGGAGACATGACTTCATAGATCTACTCAACGCCTCCGGCTGTCACTGGCGTGTTAATTGCCATGACGCAGGTGACGGAGAAAAAACGCAACTCGACAGCCTTGCAGGTTCCCGAATCCATTTCAGTCTGGTCATGTCTTCCATCTGCGAATGTCAAAAAACGGAAACTGATGAAAACTGAAGACACATAATCTAACTGCATGGAGACCATGGTACCCTTTCAAATGCTTTATAACTATTTTTACGGAATTAGAAAGATGACGTGATGAAACGCAAGTCCGCAACCATTCCCGACGGCTTAAATTCCTATCGGTATCGAATCAACCGTCAGCCGCTCGTTTGTTCGGTCTCCACTGTAAGTTAATTGTCCTAATCATAATAAGTTACACGCGATGTTCCGAACCTTTTTGACTTTCCTTTGAGATTTTCTTATTTCAAATCATTCGCTACGCTTAACGGGTTGAATTAAACATTGGGCTGTAGTATTGCAATCGGACATATGGTAATCGCGATTAGTAATCGTTATCAAATACGACGATTACAGCATTTTCAAGGAATCGTAATCGCAATCGATTACATTCCAAAAATTTCCGAAGTAATCGTAATCGTAATCGACTACTTCACATATCTAATCAATTCCTTTGTGAAAGAGCGATTACTGTTAATTGGTACAAGGACTATGACTTAAATTTAACATTCGTGAACATTGAACAAGGAAGACACATTACACCTGGTTAGTGATAGCACTAACGTCTGATTTTCAAACGCCACTGCTCATTATTACGTCAGAAGTATTAGCTTTACTCGTCATTGCGTATCCAGTATCCACACTTAGTAAATTGATATTCGACATCGATGTACAACATTGTAGAGTACATTGTACAATGTACATTGTAGTGTGATTGTAAGAACACCCGACATGCTGTATATCTGGTTATCAGTTACTTCGAAACGTTGCTACCTCGCAGCAGGATGAAAATCACCACTCTGCCTAGTCTCAAATAGTGACTTATGCATTGATGTTTGGTTAGGCTTGGTTAAAAGCAGTTTGACCGTTGCTTCTTGGCGATCAGTAGGCATATGTAGGCGACTGTACGTACACCGGACAACGATTTGAAATTTAGTACTTGTCAAAGGAAACATTAGGATTTCCACAACGAAGCATCAAAAATCAATAGCCGCTGATATTTATCACAACCGAGCCGTTCTTTGGCGTTTCTCGTAACAGCAGCAAGCAATATCTTTATCAAGTGGGAGGCACAATTATGTTCAAGTAATCTTATTCTCATATGACTCCACTTGAAACGCGCGCGAATCGGTATTTCGCAACTCTTATACACCATGTTAGCGTGGATTGTAGCTAGAATCAGGACCAAAACAGCAATTCGTCCCCCACCTTCAAACGATGGTCTTACGCCCCATATTGGAAGGACAGCACTATTCGTCACGCCCACCCATCGCTGCTATTGGCAATGGACAGATACCCAATGTTTCGGCCAAGGTCTGTCCTTGGTAGGACACTTCGTGGAGTCGCATGTTGGCCGAAACTGTGTATGTATTTTGGTGTGTCGTGGCGCGGTTATGAGCGGCATCTAAATGCCTATTCCTATAAATCATTCTTGCTTTTTTTTCTTGAGGGGGTTAGGCATGCATTTCAAAATCAAGCTATCTAGAGACAATAAATCACGAAGATTGAAGAAAATTCTAAAGTTAATTGAAAATCTTAAAAATACTCTATAGTTTCTGTCGATTTACGTAGTAATTTTGAGTCCCCTTCGAGCTCGCTGCCCGCCCCATCAGGGAGTTTGGCATGTGGCAGTTATGAACCTGTTAAGAATACAAATCGTTGTGTGCGATAAATCGTCCGTTATAAAGTTGGGCAATGTGTACATTATGACGAGAAAAGCAAATGACGTATCATTTATTAAGTAAGTTATTATCTCATTAGGCCTTTTCATCGCAATCATTTTATTGTCTTCAATAAATCTTCTAACATTAGTTGTAAGAGGCAAAGTGAATGTAATCGTGAGTAATCGTGATTACTTTCTCAATGTAATCGTAATCATATTCGTAATATACTACTTCTTGATTTTGCTGTAATCGTAATCGTATGCTTCAGAAGTAATCGTAATCGCAATCGATTACATTCATAAAGTAATCACCCCACGTCTGATTGCAATATATCAATATCTCACCCCACCGTTGAGCACCGATTGGCATCACAGAGCACACTGGCAGAGAAACATTATAGTATGGTGTTGCACCATGCTCTATAGGTTTGCCTGAAGCTGATGGTCCCGATATATCAGTAAATTTAGACTACGAATGAGTCGGGGAAGGCATACCAGCAATTTATCCATTCTTTTATCGGGCTTGTCTCGCAAACTGCGACTCGCGAGTCGCATGCGCCTCTTTAACCCTTTAATTGGAGCTATTTAAGGATTCCACATGCGTTTTGCATAGGTTTAACCGGATCATAAATTGATGCATTCTATCACGCATCAACGATATGTGTATTGTTTCCGTGTTGTTAGATTTCTTATGCTTTACGTAACACTTGTAAGATTTAGGGGAAGGTAGCACTAACAGCCATGGTTCTCAACCTTTTTTCCTGCAGCGCCTATTTCGAAAATTGCTTGGGTCTAGCGCCCCCTAAATTTTAAGGACGGAAGTAAAACAAGGGGTAACAGTCCGAAGTCCGGTCGGTCTTTTTGGGTTGGCACTTCACTATTGGAAATAGCTTGAATCGCACCCGCGGACCACTCGACTAATTAACGCTGCAATAATTTTATGTGCTATATTCGGGATCAAATCGAGGTTGTTATAGCAACCATCGGGTATGATACGGGCTCATATCATCTGGTTCGGGCCCGGTTTACACGTCCCGAATTCACCACTGCGACTGGCAATACGGCGACAGTAACTGTATTGGGCTTTGTTTCATTGCTTTGTGCGACTAGTAAATCAACTGAGACAGTGGTAGAGATATTTGCTCACGTTGAATTTAGTACTGCACCCGGTTATTAACTTTGACATGAATGTATTTCTAAAAAGAAAGCCATACTATATTACAGTCATGTGAGGTTGCGATGCGGGTCACAGCACCGAACAGTATCATCGTCTATGATACGATGAAGAAATAATTTGAAGATTTAATTTTGTAGCTCTCAGATACCAATTTATTTAGTTATTCATTTTGGACAAAGAGTTTCACAGCATCTTGTACAAACCGCTCTCACTCTGAAAAGTGGTACAGTGCCTCTTTCTTCGATTTCGACACGATGTTCGCTGCGGGATAAGATACCTATAGTTCAAAACATTTTGTGGAAAATAACCCGAGCTGGCGTGACGGGAGTATTTTAACGGGGAATTGGCGATCTAAAAGTACGCACAATTATTTTTGCATGAATTTTAGTAAACCATTGCCTTTATAGATATGTATCGGTGGGTGGCAATTCCGTCATGCACGAAGCATAATTTTGTGATACGATTGTTGATATACAATGTCCTTTCCATTTCTCTACTAGTTGCTGACGATTACCCCTGACGAGTGTCAGCCGAAAATATTCGGGTTCATTTCAATATGAATATACTATTCAATTGTATACGAGGGCATAAATAGGCAGCGCGCGAAACCACAGCCGTGACGGCACAGGCAGTTTGCGAGGCACGTGCTTGAGAGCTCGCACTCGCATATTGTGGTTGGCAGTGTTGCCAATTTAGCGATTTTCGCGCTAGATCTAGCGATTTTTCATCCGGTTTAGCGCCAAAAATATGGATCTAGCGCCTAGCGATAAATCTAGCGATTTTTGAAAAAGTATTTAGCGATTATTAAGCGCTTTTTTACCGAAAATAACCAATAAAGATCAGCTCTGGTCAACGACTGCATTCGCTATACCGATCGCCAGAGTGCGGACTCCTATGATATATAATTATAGATTACTAAACTACGGATAGATAGTAGATACGCAACTCCTGGCGGTTACGCATGGGCAAACAGTGTCTCTTCTTGCTGAGTAATCTAAACGTAACATAATTGGCAGTGCTACATCTCGCGACCTGAGCGCTGAAATTTAATATAATTGGCCATGATCGAAAGCTAGTGTCGCAGTGATTTCGAAAATACGAAATAAAATCTCATCCGGACAATGGAACCATGCACCCCGAAACAGCCCTCGAAGTCTGAAAACCTATATTGCTCCAACAATGGCACCGCCGCAACACAATGAACATAACAATGACCAATTTCGTCCGGCGATTGTACTGATCAATGCCGATTTTCAGACTTTGGGGGCTGTCTTGAGGTCGTTCCATTGACTGGACAAGAATTTAATACGTATTGTCGGAATCAGTGTGACACTAGCTTTCGCTTAGGACCAGATTAATTAAATTTCATACCCCAGTTTGGTTCTAGGATTATTTTCTTATGGTCTCTACTTATAGTGGCTGACATACCCAGTTCAAGTCGCGTTGTGTCGGGTCAAGTCGCATGTCGTGTACACGTGTGTCAAGTCGCATGTCGTGTACACGTGTGTCAAGTCGCAAGTCGTGTTCAAGTACTCCAACACAGTTTAGAGAAGAAGTCAAGCGCAGTTCCACGGTACATCGCATCACGTATTCACGGACGCATCGAGCAAGGCACACTTATATAGTCAGCGGTTATGCCTGCTGCAAACCTGATCAGTGGTCACTGGTCACGTATAGCGATCATTGCGCAAAGCGATCTGCTTTATCGAAATGCACTGCACGTTTTGTCCCTCTTAGAGATGACTATTACGTATTATGAACTAGAAATATGATAAGTGACTTTGGCCCCAGACAAGTGAAATATAGCTGAGAAGAATGTATTGATATAATGGTTCAATGTAACACCTTTAGCAATTAATGCAGATTTAGCGCTATTTTTTTTTTGTGCCTTTTTCTCAATATTTAGCGACATCTAGCGATTTTTGACACCAGTTTTAGCGATTTTCTTCCATCCGGAGTTGGCAACACTGGTGTTTAGCGGGCTCGCGCTTCGGTCGTAAGATAGACAATTGGCTTCATTTCGCTTCATTTATTCTTTATATTTATTATTGTACCGCAGTATCATTTGAACCTGATAAATCTACAAGTTTCTGACCACTATTTAGTACTGTTTGGCTGCTCTGTGCTATTAAAGAAAGCTCCTTGGATCTGCGTGTGTGATCAGGATTGCAAGACAACTCAGAGCGGCCATTAGTCAGTCGGCTAGTGCGTACAACAGGAAGTGTAGCATCGACTCCAATCAAGCACCATACCAGCGTGTCTTGCAGCAAGTCGTTGCATCGACCGCTACAAGATACATGTTGCAAGAATTGTCGGCATATACTTCTCGCGCAGCGCGACGAAGATTTTCGAGATTTTGCCGAATGTTAATTTGCAATAAGAACTCAGGGATATATAGAAATAGTGTTATAATCATATGTCCGTACTGTATCCTCTACCGCGACGATCCCTTCAGCGCCGCCAAATACGAGCCTTGAGCCCCCCCCCCCCATATATCGCCCCATGAGCGTTTCCGTCCATTTCAAAATCCAAATGGCCCCTCATTGTGTTGTGGCTCTTCTATGCGGTTCGCGTAAGACGAATGTCTACCAACCCCTGCTTTATACTGTCGAGTACATCAAGGTGGATACAACCTTCGGATAACTTTGAAAGACTGCGAATGTTTACACTTTCATAAACTGAGACTATATATTGGTACTTTTCACGAACATATGTGTCCTTATACCTTATGTAACTAACCCGCATTGACTAATTACTGCGAATAGGAGCGTGCTATCATACAATGTCGATTTCTCATTCCCTAAATAGATAACATGATTTTGGTATGGCGGGTCACGTATTTTGCTTTTTGACCTCGACCTTTTTGAACTATAGCAAGTTTGCGCGCTACAGCATATCTGACTCAGTACATCTATTCTGGTGTAAGCTATATTTTTGTACACGTCGTTCGAAGCGATTAGGTTTTTGGTCCTCTTAGTTCAGCCACGGTATAAATTTGAATACGTAGGTAATTATGAAATTGAGTGATCGCAAAGCTTCTTTAGGATCGTAACACCGAACGGCACTAAAACAAGGGATGGTTTGAACGTGAGGTTCACGTTCGCGTTCCGTGTGTGAGTCTCTTAAAGTTGAAGGTTCGCGCTCACAAGCGAACCATGATAGTAGGGATGGTGTGAAACCCTCAAAGGTTCTGGTTCGTGTGAACGCGAACCTTTTTAAAAGGTTCTGTGTGAACCAGACATGGGGTAATCGCGATTAGTAATCGTAATCGATTTCGACGATTACAGCATTTTCAAGTAATCGTAATCGCAATCGATTACATTCGAAAAAAATCCAAAGTAATCGTAATCGTAATCGACTACTTCACATATCTAATCGATTTCTTTGTGAAAGAACGATTACTTTTTATTTATACAATGAATATGACATAGCCGAACATTCGTGAACAAGGAAGAGATATTATACCAGGTTATTGATAGCGCAAGCGGTTGATTTTCAAACGCCACTGCTCATTATTACGTCAGAAGTATTAGCTTTGCTCGTAAGAAGTATCCGCACGTAGTAAATATATATTCGATGTACATTGCTGTGTGATTGTTAGAACAGTATAAGCCATGTTGTATATCAGGTTATCAATACACTTCAGACGCCACCACCTCGCAGCAATATAATCAGTGGTGGCTTTTGGGATGGGCGAGGTGGGCGGTCGCCGGCCAATGTATCAAAAAAAGGCTCGGGAGCGAGAGTATTTCTGCATTCCGCCCTGCTTCAAAGCCGTGTTATAGTGTCACATACACATCACTAACCCCGTCTCATATGTCGTACTAACATCAAGTTGTTAACAATGGAAGCGAAAGGGGGGTCTGGGGGGCTCCCCAGAAGCAGCGATTACATACTTATAGCCCCCCCCCCCCGGAAGTTTGGTATTGGTAAGGTTGTAACCAGGTTACAATCTTCCGAGTCACAAGTCAATCTCACTTTTATAGTTTTGACTCGAGTCAAGTCGAGTCATTTTCAATTCACACCCGAGTCAAGACCGAGTCCAAGTCAATTGGTATAGGGTCGAGTCCGAGTTATATTTTTTCACTCAAGTACGAATCCAAGTCGTTATGTTCACAGATCAGTTTTCTGATCAATCCGATTCAACCCACTTTTTTCAACTCTGCTCGAGCGATATAGAATGGCTCGTATTCATAACATAGTAATTTTTATCAGTTTTCACAGTTTACGGCCCTATTTCCAAGTACCAGGACTGATAGACGAAGTACAAATAATGTTGTAACTTTACTATTCTTCGAAGTTACATGGAATGTCTGTTTTGGCCGTTCTAATCTCGAGTCATATGACTTGGTTCGAGTCATGCAAAATGACTCGAGTACAAGTCGAGTCAATACAAAAAATGACTCGAGTCAAGTCTAGTCACCAAAAAATCGCGACTCGAGTCGAGTCATGACTCGAGTCATTACAACCCTGGGTATTGGGGCCCCATGGGGGGGGTCCGTTTTCAAGTTGATGACTGAATTTCGTCAATAATATTGGTAATTGCATTATATTGCTATTCATTCAGATTTACCGGTAGAGCTGGGGGAAAGTAATTCATAATTATAGCATCTGGTATGTTGTTATAATTTCATTATTGTATGTTGTTAATTCGTGACCTCCCGTCTTTTATATAATCAAAAGATACTGTAGTCGCCCAAACGTAGCATACTAAAGGAAAAACTTTCGTGAGACTCACTCACAAATTTTCATGTCTTCATTCCTCTGTGAGTGCCCCGGGTGGCATTTGCATTGTTGGGGCTCAGATTGGAAGGACCCGACTATTCGCCACGCCCACAGAGCGCGGCTATACTGACAATGGACACATACCCAACGTTTTGGCCAAGGTCATTCTTTGGTATCCCACTTTGTGGAGTTGCATGTTGGCCAAAATTGCATACGTCTTTTGGTGTGTCATGGCGGGGTAATGACCGCCACCGAAATGCCTATTCCTATGAATTATGCATGCTTTTTTTCTTGAGGGGGAGAGGTATGCATTTCAAAATCAAGCTATTTAGAGACAATAAATCCCGAAGCTCGAAGAAAATTTTCAAGTTAATTAACTCTCTTGAAAATTTGTTGATTTACGAAATACTTTTGAGTCCCCTTAGAGCTTGCTCCCGGTCCTATTGGGGAGTTTGGGGTGTGGCAGTTACGGACCTGGCAAGAATGCAAATCGTTGGGTGCGACGAATAGTCCTGCATAAAGGTGGGCAATGGGTGCCTTATGAAGTAACAAGCAAATGACGTTTGATTTATAAAGAAAGTTGTTATCTCATTAGACGTTTTCATCGCAAGCCATATTTATATTGTCTTCCAATATCTCTTCTGAAATTAGTTCTAAGAAGCAGAACAAATGTAATCGTGAGTAATCGTGATTACTTTTCAAAGTAATCGTAATCGTAATCGACTACTCCCTGACTTGGTTGTAATCGTAATCGTAATCGTAATCGCGGGATTCACAAGTAATCGTAATCGCAATCGATTACATTCGTGAAGTAATCACCCCATGTCTGGTGTGAACGTGACGTCACGTGATGTCATATCGGTAATTCCAACCCTATCATGTCAGTGAAGTGATATATTAATGTATACGACACCTAGAGACGACTCAGGCCACACTACGCCACAATGCTGAAGTAGATCCTGATATTTTGAACTGGGGCAATTAAATGCTATATTAATCCGCTAAAATCAATATCTTTCGTCGTTTCGCCAACGATTTCGACTAGGACTTGCAAGGTAATATAAGCTCACGCCTTAACGGTTTAGGCCAGACCGGACAATGCATTCAGTGTCTGACTATTGCTACATTGATATTGAGCGGAGTGTCAAACGGTTTTCTATATACTTGTTACCGATGTTGCTCCATAAACAAGTTAAAAATTAGACAACACCCCAATCGCGAGGAATTGGTTTATACGATACAATAAACATATCAAATCAAGATAGACCCCGTAAGCCTGATGGATATTTTTACATTAGACATCGATGTATTCTTTATATCAATGTCCTCGATTGGTTGAATAAGCATCATTCGCTGACTACCTGTAGTGTATTTCGTTCTTAATATGATGTGATTGCGAGTCAAGCTCACAGCAGAGAATGATGAATATTCACAAACCGAAAGTTGAATATTTGCGGCAAACTTGTGTTACGAAGCAAGTAAAATTTTTGAGATTGTCAAGGTGCATGCTTGTTTGGTGCTGAATTCCTTTTCATGCTGTCAACGCCAGAAGTCAGAAGGTCAGAAGTTGACGTGCAAGAAATTTCAATCAAAGATGCTATGATGACGCGGCAAATTGTAATATATGAAAAAAGTTCACAGTGCAGCTGCAGAACCTATCCAGGTTCGTTAGTGAACGTGAACCTCTAAATTACTGAGGTTTACACACAGAACGCGAACGTGAACCTCGCGTTCATACCATCCGAACTTGAACCTTTTTCATGTATTACAATTTGTCATGTTATTATATCGCTTTTGGTTGAAATTTGCATTCCAACTTCGGACCACTATCCGCATGGCGCCGGTAGCATGAAAATGAATTCAGCACTAAACAAAGCATGCACCTTGTCAATTTCAAAGATTTGCTTGAAAGCTATCTCGGAATATTCAGCTTTCCGTTCGTGAATCATTAGTGACTCTCTGCTCTGGATGTCAATGACTTATGCTGAGTCAACCATTCAAATATTTACATCGACGAAATTGATATAAAGAAGGCATTGACGTCTAATGTTATTATTATAGATAGTAAATAAAGAGGTGGCGCTTGTCAACGCAAACGGTCTGGTGTAGGCCTACCACGTGCACGGTTTGTCGTGAGCAAATGTCAAATCAATAGAAATACATATTAAGAGGTTAGATTAGTCACGGCAATATGTGACACGAGTCAACGAATTCGGCGACGGCCGAAACAAGTATCGGGTGAACTAAGAGGTTACAAGTTGTGAACGAGAGGTTTAGCCCCTCTCAATACTGTTTTACTATCTGTCCATGATGCGAATAATATTAACATGATAAAAGAAAATGGTCGACAGTGTCCGGTAAAAGACAGAAATCGCATAGAGGAGAATTATTGCAACCAATTAAATAAATTCGCTTTAGCCGGCAATGACCGGAACCAAGGCGAATCAACATATTTTCATCATGCCGCGATATTCGCATTGACGATATTTGGTCGAATACGGATGTTTGGAAATTTCGATTGTGGCATCCTTTCTCATTGTTTCTACATTTCGTGTCCCAGAGGTCGGACGATCTTTCGAATCACGCTCTTCGCTCCCAAAAACTGGATGATGGGTCACCAATGGGGTGGAGATTGAGAAGCTAATTCATCCGCAATTTCATTCCCCGGAATTCTGCTGTTACTGGGTATCCAACTGCCGGTTACGTCTATGCCTGCCAGTTTGATCTATTCAAGATAGGAATACATTGCATAACATATGACTAGGCATGTTTAGCGGCGCGTCAATAGTCTGTAATGCGCTAAGGCAATCAATCTTCAAGTATGGCAGACTTGTTCTGTGCATACGCCATCTTCTATTTTATCCATGAAAGCGCATATATATTCGCGTCTAATTCAACAGTAATCACAGAGTTTAAAGGTGAGCTCTCAATAGATGCTTGGGGATGTCAACACCGTAACCAGTGGCAGGGGACGTTTTTGAACCGTCTATGTATCCATCAGTATATTGGTCGTTACCTTCGAAAATAAACTTTGAAGATCGTTGTTACATTGATGGATTTTTTTAACATAGGTTGTGTATTAACTATAGACTATTTGGCCATCTCGAATTTTAACTCTCGTGATTGTTAGGGTCGGTATTCTCATTTGGTCTGTAACCAACTTCTTCACGAGTCGGATGAAATTGTCTGGCCCGCCTGCCGTGTGTTTGACAGCCCTGCTATATTGTTGAGTCGGTGCAGATATGTGGTTGTGCGTTGTAACCAGGACCGAAATAACACTATTAAGGTAACTCCCGCCCCTAAAAAACACTTGCCCGAGGCCCACCATATGGTCATCGATGCCACTACTGGTGGGCTTATTCATCAGGTTTATATGGGCACCTGAATGTTAAATTTTGTGAATGAGTTTTGTCAATAATATTGGTTCTTCCGTATATCACTATTAAAATGTTATCTTCTCTAAGCCCACGTTATCAAAGTTAACGGTAGAGCTGGTGGAGATGATGACTTTGAAAATGCAGGATACGTAATCGTACATCGCCAAGTCATGTTCATTTCACACTGATAAAACTATTTATGAGCCGAAATGCAGGTCCGCACCAGCAGGCTGCACATCCGGTGATTTCCAACCTTTTGTATCGTCGCGAGTCCATTACCAGTTTGAAATGTTGAGTGAGTAGTAGTTATGATCGGTCGCGAACGGCTATGGGGCTCTTATGGGCGGGGTGGTGACCTGCCTAAAAACCCGGGGTGATGACCCCACCCTTTTAGACCCCCCTTGTGGTGGTGACCTGCCATGTGTTCTTATGTGTGCGGTGATGATACCACCCTTTCAGGTATAGGCTGCGGCGATGACATACCGTGAAAACTCGTGTTGGTGACTCCACCCTTTCGGTATAGGCTGCGGCGATGACCTGCCGTCTCGTCGGTGATACCACCCTTTCAGGTATACGTCGCGGTGAAGACCTGCCATGGATTGTTTGGTAGTGAACTAACGTTGTGGATATAGGGGTGGTGGCGGTAATTCGCCTGTCATGTATTCTTACTTGTTCTCTGGTGATTCGCTATGTGTTCTTATGGGTGCGGCCGTGAATCGCCCTTTTGGGTATAGTCAACTCTCGCGCTGTGTTGAAGAAGTATCAGGAATAGTAAATAGTCACGTGATTGATTCTTAGTTAATGTGTATATTACAAATTATTAAATATGACCGATTCGAGTTAATCCCAACGTTTACGGTGAGTACGACAATGATATATCGTTATTCTTATGGGCGCGGCGATGATTCGTACTTTCGTTGATAGAATGCTAGCGGTATGTCGTACTTTCACCAAAAAGGGTGTGAAATAGTTTGCTAAATCTAGGAATCAGTCGCTTGGTAATTAGTTTACCACGGAGCCGGCGTAGACGGCGATTCGAATACCAACAATATCCGCGTTCACAAACTGACAACGATTCGAATACCAACAATAACCGCGTTCACAAACTAACACTCCAAAAAGGTGCGAAATATTGGTAAAATCCCGCGATCGCTCACAAGATAATACCTAAGACATAACCATCGCTCGCGACTCGCTGTTACATACATGCCGATCGTTGACAATGTAATATTTTGGTAATAAGTTTGTCACATAACTGGCGTAGACGGTGATACCAACAATAGCCGCGTTCACAAACTAACACTTCAAAAAGGTGTGAAATAGGTTGCAAATCCCACGATCGATCGCGAGATAACACCTAAGACATAGCCATCCTTCGCAAGTTGTTGTTACATACATTCCAATCGCCACAATGTAATATTTTGATAATCAGTATGTCACGGAACTGGATTTCACTGGTAACATTTAATAAGTAACGAATAACAGAACCGTCGCAGACGGTGATTCGAATACCGACAAATTCTCACTTATTTCTGATCCAACCCTAATCCTCTGTGAAGTTGAGGCTTATTCAAAAAGGGTGTGAAATAATTGTAAAATCCTACGTCGCTGACACGATAACGCATCAGACATAGCGATCTAGTTTTAGTACGGTGTCGGAATCCATTCGGGTTCTATAGGTAAATTGAGATAATCCGAAACCGAATATTTTGACTTTGGCGTAGTGTGAATTGAAATAGGATTGACAAACATGACTACCATCTTTCCAAGTACCATTTCGACATTATACGCACATTGATTTGAAACAAGTAATGAAACATTACAACTCTATTCACGATCCAGCTTTCCGTTTGTCAAAGAGACATTTTAACATCTTACCATACTCAAAAGAATTATTCGTAATATCAACCGGTGTTAAAAATATAGTTTTCACTTACTTGATTATACCACTACAACTCGCAAACTTGAATTAATTCATCCTGGTTGTATTCATATGACCGATAATTTTTATTCAACTGTAAAGGTCGTTACTACACTGCAAGACAAAGTATTTACTAATCGGTACATATACGACTTGACATAACCTATTACATTTTGAGTATACGAGATTTGAATGTCCGAACAATAACTGAGAATTAAATGATCACAAGTGAATCCGTATATTACAGCGTAAAAGATGTTGGAATGTCAGCAACTCTGTACGGTCATAGTTACTACCACTAATTTACCCGACCAACTCGTCATGATCATTCCTGAAATCAACACAAATATGACCACTGACTTGAGTTAACCACAAAACAGCATCAAGTTTTAAATCCACTTGTAGCTTACGGATTATTTGAATGCTGGTTATGTTTTGTTGTAATTGAGTTCACGGAAATAGTATTACGTCTCGACATCTGACCATCTTACCATATTCAAAGAATCAACCACGAAAACATTGTCAAGTAAATCCGTTAACCGACCAACTCAGCAGCATCAATATGAAAAACAGCCAAACATACACGAATCCATACAAGCACTAAAACCTAAAATCCATAACAAGCCTGGTTGTATTCATATCCCTACATGTCTTTTTTATTCAACTTGAAAAGTCGTTACTATTCTGTAAGACAAAGAAATTACTATGCGGTAAATTTTGTAAGATAAAAGTAATTACTTCTCGGTGCCCGCGACTTGAGATTAACATAATATGTTTGAGTATGCGAGATTTGAAAGTCTGCCCAACATGTTGAGAATTCATTTCTTACAATCGAACGCAGGTGTTATATTGAAAATTATCATGATGTAAACATAAGGATTGACACATTGATTTGACATATGTAATAGTTGATCATGACTTGACTATTAAATTATTTGCGTTAATTAGACCCGGCGTTGTGGTAAAGATTATTGTGACAGCAACAAACTTTTCAGTACCATTGTTATTAACATATTGAGTTGTAAACTATGTGTGTCTAAAATGTTCTCGATTGGAAAATTATTCAGCCTTGGTACAAACCACGCAGAGTATTGTGGATATCAGGAAATATTTTACAAATGTCTGCATTAAACAAGACTAAAGATGAAACAACAATTTCCTTTGTTGAACAATAACCGGGGCAATACTTTATTGTCGGTGAGAATTGAAACACTTTCGCACATATCCCGGTGTCAAGATATCACACTAGGTGAATTGACATACCACCATTTGATTAATGCTTAATCCGTTCGCATCATTTCACACTCACTTTGATCATTACAAAAGTAAATTGGAATATGTTTGCTAGGCACCACCTATTCAACTATACTTGAGTAATACAGAAACCTCTTAGCATTAATAAAATCGAAATGTGCGCTACACTGAAATCTACAAAAATGTGTTTGTATTGCTGTTCGTAGTAGCGATATCGATTTGAACCTCCATCATCTAACCAAACTACTGAGCGTCGTTGTCAATTGACATTACGTTCATTGATTACATACTAGAACTATTTGTGCAGCGCACACGATCAGAGAAATTGGACATTTTTCCATTGCCATTCGTCAAAGTAAATGTCGTCACAATTATCAGTCACTAAAAGACCATATACTTGTATGTGATTGAATCGCCGACAATTAACTCGGTAAATCAAACCCCTGAGAAATTTCACTCAGTCATTGGATAGGAAACCGCGTCGCTTAATCGGTGTGAGTCGTTTTTTCTAAATACTAATCATATCTGTCCAGCCAAGAACAATTTTCACTCACTTGGGTAACGAAACCAGTGTCCAATATCAATACAAGATAATTTCGTCACACAAAAATAATCAACTTCACTCGATATTCCCGTACTACGAAACTGTACAAAGGTTACATGCTTTTGTATGACATGGAATCAATACCGATCGAAGTAACCGTATTGGAGATAACTTTTAAACAAACACACTCTACGTGGTTAACATTCTCGTCGATTCTATTGTGATTAATGTATACTTCATGTGATCTGGATTCATTTCGATATGGCTAAACATTCAACCTCGACGGATACGAATTGTCACAAACTCAAGTAATATCATACCAAATAGTTATTTACAAGACACAGAAATTTGTTTTGGTCGTTTCGACTTTATTACTGGAGATACTCATCACTTCGCTTAATACAATCTAGATTTAAACTCCATCGAACCTTTGGTGTCTATCGTTTTGCTGGATACGAATTATGTTAGTCTAAGAGTACACAATTTTCACTATATTGGGTTATGAACCCAGTGTGTTAGCGATCATTCAATATTTTGTAGTATCAACTAGCTACTTCGTAGGATACGAATGATCATCCTCACAACTCTTACAAAAGTACGAAGGATATTTACATCACACAAAATAATCGACTTTACTCGATATCCTCACACTACGAAACTGAATGGTTATGGTTTGACTCTACAAACTGTTCTGATGTCACAAGAACTTTTTCATACGAATGGTTACGTATCTAAATATTCAAATAATCCAACACACGACTATAGCACTTACAGAAATATCATAGTTCTTGTAACAAAGTTGTATAAGTATAATGTTTATCGTAAGTCCTACATAGCCATGATATCCGTCCGAGTTTGACTTTTAGAAAACATTATACCGACATCGCGACATCTTTCAAAATTAAAACCACGGTGACTGCTTCAGAGACCTACCAATGAAATTGCAGTCTTACAGTTACTTCCACAAAAGAGTATGTATTCGACTTACTTACCACAAATCTAACGCACAAAACAATTTACTTTACTAACGAGAAGCACCGAGCCTCACATCAAAACAACTAGAAAGTGGAACGATATTAAAAAAACGTCGCTAACCTTAGTGAACCAGCTGCAAATCACACAAGCAACATGTTTCAAGATTCTGGTTATTGAAAAACGTTAAAGTGTTTCTCCTGCACCAAGTCGTTATGTTGACGAAAGCGTATATTGTAATACCATGATCGATTTGCATTCGTTGGTCACAAACTGTCACTACTCCAAAAAATTATTTTTCACTCAAACACAAAAGCATACTTGTCGCCAATCGTTTTCATCAAGCACGAGTTCAAGAAACCTGCTACGACATGAATTGTTATTTTGATGTTGTGTAAATAGGTAATAATTTATTTTAGTAACCATACATCAACATCATCGAGTTGTGCGAATAGATTTACATGTGGTTTTAATCGAAGTACACAGCACGCTCTAATGTAGATTCATCTCTATTGTACAGCAACTCGGTAATCGAAATGCATTAACATTTAAACAACGATCTTGGTTCGTCACGCGAAAAATATCTTTACTGTCACAACACTCTGATACTCTGCACAAGATGTGTAAATCCTTTTCACACTCATAATAATACACTAACGGGATACCGATGTCAAGCAACAACGTTTAACAACATCACTGACACTGAACATACGATACCTACCCAAGTAAAAATATCATTTTCACCAGGGGGTCAGTCGTTACTTGTGCACAATTACCATTTTCCCTTGGGAGTTTAGCGTTACCCGAGTAAAAAAACCATTTTCACTTGGAAATATATGTTTTCCCTCAACAACAAACGTTTTTCACTTGGAAATCTATTTTTTCCCTGGGTAACAAACCTTTTTCACTTGGAAATATATTTTTTCTCTGGTTAACAAACCTTTTTCACTTGGAAATATAATTTTTTCTCTGGTTAACAAACCTTTTTCACTTGGAAATCGATTTTTTCTCTGGGCAACAAACCTTTTTCCCCGGGTAACAAACCTTTTTCCTGAGCAACAAGCCATTTTCACTTGGTGGTGCGTCGTTTACCTGAGTAAAAATATCATTTTCCTTTGGGGATCTGGCGTTTACCCAGTGTAACAATACATTTTCTCTTGGTCATCTAGCTTTTCCTAGAGTAACAAAACCATTTTCATTTTGAAATCTGACAAACACACCTGACAATTTGGTATTTGTTGTATTGACGATAGTTTGAAATAGATTACAACGAACAGTGACGGAAATATACACAGACTACCGGTTTCAGAGTATACCCCCATCAGTCGTATCACATCAATATCATCGGTTAACCACATACAATATGCTCTTGTACACCGAAATACATGTTTTGGAAAATTGGACATTAGGCTTCGATAGTTCTGTGATGTCCGGGTTCGTGCTTTGGATTTTCCAGAGTCAAAATGTCTGAATAAAACACCTCCTTGACGATGGTTGGTATGTGGATAACGGTGTTCGGAAAACGGTTGGATTTATGTCACCCATCGCGATAACAACTCCAGATCGAGTTTTCCTCCCGCATGTTTACTATATTGTGTCTTTATTGGTCAATGTATGTCTCGACATTCAGTTTGAAATCGGAAACCCTGATAAAGTACGTAACCGGATCCGGATATCGACTGTGAATCGATAAACCAATGAACAATATTCAAAGTAAACATGTTACACCCTGTGTTTCCACGACAAAATACCATCCAGACATACGTCGCGCTTGTTTGCTCACACCAGTATACGCGTAAATGGAGGTGTGTGACATTGCATGCAATATGTTGGTATACAAACATCGATCCACAGACATTATCATAGCCGGTAATTTTGATGTAGATCGAATGTCACTCGATAACAATAGTATACCAATAAGCCACATTGCAATGACTCTGAGTCAATCTGAAGCATGACATACAGACACACAAACATGGAACCGTAACATGGGTTATTCGCACGACGGTGAAAGTGAACTGTACAACATATACCAATTGGGCGTTCACAGTCGAATATGCGAACCATGCGCAATCATATACCCGGATTTTTGTTGGATATGTACGAAACCGATAAATCGATACATTTCTTTTCCTTCAACGTCAATAATACAAAGGTCATTCCAATTCATCGCTCGAATGTGAGATTCGTCTGGTGTAAAATCCATGTCAAATAACACCAAAGTGTGCCTTCCGTGTTTTATCATTTCCACCGACGCTTCTTGTCTGTGTCGTAACAGTATGGTGCTGGGACTTGAAAAACGGTACTTTGTAAAACGGATTGACATGACCAACTGAATCGACGTCAATAGCCTCGCGGTGATGACAGTGTCAAAATGCTACCGATATGACGAGACCAACCCGATCTCTTGTAGCGATGACCGTTTCGAAATGTCACCGGACGAAATGGACCCTTACGATGATGTGTTTTATGATTGTGTGTGAAATCGCGAGGTAGTGTTCTATTGTGGTGTACGATTGCAATCTTCACAGAAACATACCTTATTGGATCACAGTATCAGTCTGAGATTTGCACGATATTTATCTGGAGTCGTTATGTGGGAGTAGCGACATCCATTGATCGTGACTGAAAGACTGATCGCAATCATTTCGAGCACCGTGATTCGATAGTTCACATTGGTCAAACGCTGCAGCAGAAAACTTCGGTGTCGACAACACGACGGATATTGACCGATGTATCCAATTGGTCTGGGTGATCTGTCCGGAGATAGGACCATGACTATCTTGTAATGTTACAACACGATAACACCATCGAGTAAATCAGTGAACGGTGTCGAAATATCGATGTAATAGCGCGGACTCAGAGTCATTGCAATGTGGCTTATTGGTATTGTTATCGGGTGACATTCGATCTACATCAAAATTACCGGCTATGATAATGTCTGTGGATCGATGTTTGTATACCAACATATTGCATGCAATGTCACACACCTCCATTTACGCGTATACTGGTGTGGGCAAACAAGCGCGACGTATGTCTGGATGGTATTTTTTCGTGGAAACACAGGGTGTAACATGTTTACTTTGAATATTGTTCATTGGTTTATCGATTCACAGTCGATATCCGGATCCGGTTACGTACTTTATCAGGGTTTCCGATTTCAAACTGAATGTCGAGACATACATTGACCAATAAAGACACAATATAGTAAACATGCGGGAGGAAAACTCGATCTGGAGTTGTTATCGCGATGGGTGACATAAATCCAACCGTTTTCCGAACACCGTTATCCACATACCAACCATCGTCAAGGAGGTGTTTTATTCAGACATTTTGACTCTGGAAAATCCAAAGCACGAACCCGGACATCACAGAACTATCGAAGCCTAATGTCCAATTTTCCAAAACATGTATTTCGGTGTACAAGAGCATATTGTATGTGGTTAACCGATAATATTGATGTGATACGACTGATGGGGGTATACTCTGAAACCGGTAGTCTGTGTATATTTCCGTCACTGTTCGTTGTAATCTATTTCAAACTATCGTCAATACAACAAATACCAAATTGTCAGGTGTGTTTGTCAGATTTCAAAATGAAAATGGTTTTGTTACTCTAGGAAAAGCTAGATGACCAAGAGAAAATGTATTGTTACACTGGGTAAACGCCAGATCCCCAAAGGAAAATGATATTTTTACTCAGGTAAACGACGCACCACCAAGTGAAAATGGCTTGTTGCTCAGGAAAAAGGTTTGTTACCCGGGGAAAAAGGTTTGTTGCCCAGAGAAAAAATCGATTTCCAAGTGAAAAAGGTTTGTTAACCAGAGAAAAAATTATATTTCCAAGTGAAAAAGGTTTGTTAACCAGAGAAAAAATATATTTCCAAGTGAAAAAGGTTTGTTACCCAGGGAAAAAATAGATTTCCAAGTGAAAAACGTTTGTTGTTGAGGGAAAACATATATTTCCAAGTGAAAATGGTTTTTTTACTCGGGTAACGCTAAACTCCCAAGGGAAAATGGTAATTGTGCACAAGTAACGACTGACCCCCTGGTGAAAATGATATTTTTACTTGGGTAGGTATCGTATGTTCAGTGTCAGTGATGTTGTTAAACGTTGTTGCTTGACATCGGTATCCCGTTAGTGTATTATTATGAGTGTGAAAAGGATTTACACATCTTGTGCAGAGTATCAGAGTGTTGTGACAGTAAAGATATTTTTCGCGTGACGAACCAAGATCGTTGTTTAAATGTTAATGCATTTCGATTACCGAGTTGCTGTACAATAGAGATGAATCTACATTAGACCGTGCTGTGTACTTCGATTAAAACCACATGTAAATCTATTCGCACAACTCGATGATGTTGATGTATGGTTACTAAAATAAATTATTACCTATTTACACAACATCAAAATAACAATTCATGTCGTAGCAGGTTTCTTGAACTCGTGCTTGATGAAAACGATTGGCGACAAGTATGCTTTTGTGTTTGAGTGAAAAATAATTATTTAGAGTAGTGACATTTTGTGACCAACGAATGTAAATCGATCATGATATTACAATATATGCTTTCGTCAACATACCGACTTGGTGTAGAAATACTTTCACGTTTTTTGAATAACTGGATTCTCGAGACTTGTTACTTGTACGATGTATCGTTGGTGTGCAAACTATAACGACCATTTTGTATGATAGTAAGTTTTACTAGTGAGGACAACCATATGATGACTCACCACTTTTCGTTAGCAAAGTAGATTGATTTGTGTGTAAGATGTAAGCACCGTAACAAGAAAACATATGCACTCTGTTGTTGGAGTAGCTGATTTATTGCTATGACATGGACATATCCTGATGCCTTGGTTTGTTGTCTTACGAAAGATGACGCGACCTCGGTGTCGTAAATTGTGTTAACTAAACTCGGGTGGATACTGCAATTGTGCTGGACTTACACATGGTATTCGCATACTGTACACATACAAACTTTTGTGTAAACAACTCTCTGATGTTTCTGTTAATACTAGTTATGTGTTGAACTACTTGATTATTAAGATACATGAACAACCATTCAGACAATAAAGTTCTTGAGGTATCGAAACAGTTTGAAAGCACCACCAATCATTGTACAGGTTTGTAGCATGAGCGAATATTTTCGTGTAACATGAATATATTTCGTATGGCTTCGGTAAGAAATGGGTTATGTGGGATAGTAATTAGTATCGTAAAACTTGTTGTGTTTGATTGCATACTTTTTTAACATTGTTTGTTGTTGAAAGACGGGTGAGTTTACATTTACATTAAGCAGAGCAACTCAAGTAATAAATTTTACTCGTTTGAAAATCGACAACAGAAAAAATACCGATGAATGGAGTAACAGTAATAATATGTGTGGTATATTATTTTTAGTGATATGCAACCAATCTTCTGAGCAGAACTTGTCAATAATTTATCACGCCATAGAAAAGCCTATTGTTATGAATTCAAAACAAATGTACTTCGCTTATCACGATGATGGAAATTAAGATCAATGCAGTATTTCGGAGATGGATGTGTATCGTTTGGTATGTTCCCCAATCACTAAATGTCAGTTAGTTAAACGATACATTTACAAGTTTACCGAAATCTTGATTTACAAATAACAGCTTGATGATGTAAAGCTCAAAGACGCAAATGTGTTCATTGTAAAGTATTTGACACAAATAAAATATCGAATGGAGACTTCGGTTTCATTACCAAGCTAGTGAAAATTGTTTTCTGTTGGCCAGGTAGGACACATTTGACAAACATCTTACACATTGTATCTTCGTGATGGTAACGACTTTCAGCGGCTTGGTTTCATGTCGGGAATTATAATTTGAGGGTTCAAGAATGATTTCAATCAATACTAGAAATGAACAACAATACAAAACACGTTTAGCAAATAACAGTGTAGCAAGTACTTTTTTGATATTACGAGTGTTGGGCACTAGACACTTCTAGTTGAATTGGATGCATCTAACAAACATATCACAATTTACTTTTACAATAATCAAAGTCTTAGAGTGTATAACCTCGCGATATTTTACATTTAGCACGCACAATGGGGAGTTACTGAAATGATTAAGAATTGATCGCTAGCTTCGAACGGTACTCGATACTCAAAGTGATATTTTCATACTCTGTAAATTGCATATGTTTCAATTCTATGTCACAAATTCCGACAATAAATCGTTGGATTCAATAGTAACGATATTGTGATATACTGATTCTACACATAGTCGTTTCAATTACCCGTTGGGAATCGGGATAATAAAGCATTTTGTATCGGATGTTCAATGTATGAATACTGGAATTATTACATCTTTAGTGCTGTTTATCGCAAACGATAGATTTTAATAATTGTACTGATTGCTGAATGTAATAATACCGATATTGTCGTTTCATCTTTAGTCTTGGTTACTGGAAATATTTTCTGATATCCGCGATACGCAGAGTGATTTTTACCAAGGTGGAGTAATTTTCCTATCAAGAACATTTCAGACACACATAGTTTTACAACTTAATATGTCAATAACATTGGTACTGAAAAGTTTGTTGTTGTCATAACATTTACCACAATGCGGATCTAATTAACACAAATAATTTAATAATAAAGTAATGATCAACTATTACAAAATCTCATATGTCAAATCAATGTGTCAATCCTTATGTTTACATCATGATAATTTTTGATACAACACCTGTGTTCGATTGTAAGAAATGAATTCTCAACTACGATGGTCAGACTGTCAAATCTCGTATACTCAAACATATTATGTTAATCTCAAGTCGCCGTCACTGAGAAGTAATTACTTTGTCTTACAAAATATACCGAGTAGTAATTAGTTTGTCTTGCAGAATATACCGCGTAGTAATTCCTCTATCTTACAGAATAGTAACGACTTTTCAATTTGAATAAAAAAGATGCGTAGGGATATGAATACAACCAAGCTTGTTATGGATTTTAGGTTTTAGTGATTGTATGGATTCGTGTATGTTTGGTTGTTTTTCGTATTGATACTGTTTGAGTTGGTCGGTTAACGGATTTACTTGACAATGTTTTCGTGGTTGATTCTTTGAATATGGTAAGATGGTAAGATATCGAGACGTAATACTATTTCGTTAACTCAATTACAACAAAACATAACCAGCATTCAAATAATCCGTAAGCTACGAGTGGATTTAAAACTTGATGCTGTTTTGTGGTTAACTCAAGTCAGTGGTCATA
The DNA here is from genome assembly GCF_051294905.1 of Botryllus schlosseri. Taxonomy (NCBI): domain Eukaryota; kingdom Metazoa; phylum Chordata; class Ascidiacea; order Stolidobranchia; family Styelidae; genus Botryllus; species Botryllus schlosseri. The sequence goes on along the minus strand of NC_137247.1, from coordinate 6,844,417 downwards.
TTTGTGTTGATTTCAGGAATGATCATGACGAGTTGGTCGGGTAAATTAGTGGTAGTAACTATGACCGTACAGAGTTGCTGACATTCAAACATCTTTTACGCTGTAATATACGGATTTTATTGTGATAAATTATTTCTCAGTTATTGCTCAGACATTCGAATCTCGTACACTCAAAATATAATATGTTTATGTCAAGTCATTTATGTGTCGATTAGTAAATAGCTTACTTTGCCTTCAGAATAGTAACGACCTTTACAATTGAATAAAAAAGACCGATCATACGAATACAACCAGGATGAATTAATTCAAATTTGTGGGTTGCAGCGATATAATCAAGTAAGTGAAAACTAGATTTTGAACACTTGTTAATGTTGTAAATAATTCTTTTGAGTATGTTAAGATGTTAAAATGTCGCTTTGACAAACGAAAAGTCGGATCGCGAATAGAGTTGCAATGTTCCATTACTTGTTTCAAATCAATGTGCGTATGATATCAATATGGGACTGTGGGAAAGTTGATAGTCATGTTTGTCAATCCTATTTCAATTCACACTACACCAAAGTCAAAATATTTCGTTTCGGATTATCTCAATTTACCTATAGAACATCTCGCGAATGGATTCCGACACCGTACTATAATTAGATCGCTATGTCTGATGCATTATCGCGTCACCGACGTAGGATTTTACAATTATTTCACACCTTTTTTGAATAAGCGTCAACTTCACAGAGGATTAGGGTTGGGGCAGAAATAAGTGAAAATTTGTCGGTATTCGAATCACCTTCTACGCCGGTTCTGTTATTCGTTACTTATTAAATTTTACCAGTGAAATCCGGTTCTGTGACAAACTAAGTACCAAAATAGTATCTTGTGAGTGATTGGAATGTATGTAACAGCAAGTCGCGAAAGATGGTTATGTCCGAGACAATATCTTGTCAGCGATCGCGGGGTTTGCAACCTATTTCACACCTTTTTGAAGTGTTAGTTTGTGAACGCGGCTATTGTTGGTATCACCGTCTACGCCGGTTATGTGACAAACTTATTACCAAAATATTACTTGTGCGTGATTCCTATCTTTGTAACATCAAACCACGAGAGATGACTATTCTGATGTGCTATCTTGTGAGTGGTCGTAGGAAATATTTCACACCTTTTTGGAGTGTTAGTATGTGAACGCGGCTATTGTTGGTATTCGAATCGTCGTCTACACCGGCTCTGTGGTAAACTAAATAGCAAAACATTACCATGCGACTGATTCGAAAATTGCGCTATCGCGGTGAAGTCACGACTGTGAACAGCAGACTATTCTATAGGTGCGAAACAGCGGTATACAAGGTGCGAATAATCCGATCTGAAAGTCGGCGTGCTATTCAGGTTACGTACGAATCAATAGGCACAGTGCGAAAAGACGCCGCGGTCTATATCCACAACGTTAGTTCACTACCAAACAAGCCATGGCAGGTCATCGCCGCAGCCTATACCCACAACGTTAGTTCACTACCAAACATTCCATGGCAGGTCATCACCGCAGCCTATACCGAAAGGGTGGGGTCACCAACACGAGTTTTCAAGGTATATCATCACCGCAGCCTATACCTGAAAGGGTGGTGTCATCACCGTACCCATAAGAAACAATGGCAGGTCACCGCCGCACGGGGGGTCTAAAAGGGTGGGGTCATCACCCCGGGTTTTCAGGCAGGTCACCACCCCGCCCATAAGAACCCCATAGCCGTTCGCGACCGATCATAACTACTACTTGAGTGGGCCACCTCAAAATTTGGAAAGCTGATTCCTGAAAGAAATGGTCAGCACCTTTGCCCGGATTTACTCGCGGCGTATGTTGGAAGTTGATTAAGTTCAATATCTTCGCGATCCCCAGAAAAGGGCAAACGACCCCTAGCTTAGACTGAGGCATCCAAACGACGTTATTGACACAAGGAAGAAAAGATTCTCTTAAAAGTGAGATTACGATTAGTCCTATTAGAATAAATGATATTCGTTTTAATTAATTTTTATAGTAGTTTTTGCAAGGATGGGGTACCCTTATTAAAATCAATATAAGTGACACTAAATCGCGCGCAGCGCGAAGAAAAATCACAAGTCGTATAAATCTTCCCCAAAATAAGAAATTGTTTATGTTGATTTACGAAAGAATTTTCAGCTCCCTTTATTCGGACATTTAGGCACATTTCAGCATTTCCTCCCGGACGCAGTTTAAACAGTGAAATTCCGGACATTCCCGGGAAATTCCAGACTTATGGCAATCGCAGCTTAGTAAGACTGCATTTCTTTTCTTCTCATGAATCCTCTAGTATTCCTAACGCTGGGTGGGATCCGAGTCGGTGTCTAAGGAGATTGACAACGATATACGGTGCAAGGATACTTACGCCTCAAATGGAGGGGAAGTTCATTACAAGAGGCCTGAAGCACACAAATTGGCGTACTACGCATGAAAGCTCAACGGAGACGCAAAGCCAAGTTCAGGACGACTTCAATCTTGTTGATGTGACACTTTGAGGCAAAAAATAGGCAGTAGGGGTCTCAGCTTTCCCGTGGCCACTTACTGGCCACAGATTTTTTTGTGGCCGGCCACGAATATCTCGTGGCCGGCCATGAAACTGCGTTGTCTCGTGGCCGGCCACAGTGAATTTCATGGCCGGCCATAAGAATTCATCGTGGCCGGCCACGAGTTCATGGCCAGTTCGTGATTTTCGCATATCTAGTTGGATCAAAATCGGCCCTCTGCATCCAATTTGACAATAGTCAAGTAGATCTTCTGCAATTGCAACGAACTTGCTGGCGGCAAGGTTTGTATAGACGACTTCCACTATTATCGCACGTACCTAAGTTACATTACCACTTTATTGAGTAGTTTAGGGATGGGTTCAAAATTTGCATAGCTTTACACGTGTTTACCTTCTGTAGAAATGAATTCAATTCCCACTGACTATTGAAAAAGTACTTTGAGGCGGTGCGTTGTAAACTAACACCGAAACATACGTTCCTTGAACTTCCTAGAATCTAGATAAATATTTGATAGAGTATGTATGAGCGTACATCTTATTGCTCGGTCAGACAAACGTCTTTACATTAAAACTGGTGTCCACACAGCTTCCACGCCAGGCGATCAACGCAACGGGATTGCGTGGAAAGATAAAACCGTGGGACAGACTCGATAGCCTTGCAGTTTCTTCGCATCTCTATCACCCAAGCCCATTAGTGACGCAAACGTAGATAACCTGACTCCCTGCCCCCCTTTCTTTTTCTACATAAAGAAACCGGCATATTTTGCTAAAAAAAGTTTGTCATGTCCTCTATACCGATGGAAAGGCATATCAGATCGGGGGAAGCACCGGCCACAGCGAGCTGCGAGCTGCTCTGTGGCCGGCCACAAAATGTTATGTGGATTTCACAGCTTTTCTGGAACTTGAAAGAGTATTTTCCACATATTCTTGGTTCTTTGATTCCCTAATTGTTTCTTTCGGGTACTTTGATTACGGTATTTAGTATTTAAAACAATAAAACAGGTAAAATGACCGCATATTGACCGATCCAGTATCTCGATGAAACATAGATTATATTCAAGGCAGTGTTGGGATCAAGTCACTACCTTCGAGTCACGAGTCCTTTCGAGTCATTGCACATTTTGACTCGAGTCAAGTCAAGTCAATCGATTTTCAAAAGTGACTCGAGTCAAGTCAAGTCACTCGATTTTTGGAGGTGACTCGAGTCAAGTCGAGTCAAGTCAAGTCAAGTCACGAGTCAAGTCACAATTCAAGTCAAGTTGCCTTTTCGAAGTATGGGGCATGATAACGTCATTGCATTTTGCTAGCCGTCTGAAATACAGATTGAATGGTCATTGATTTTGAACCGATGAACGAATATAGATTTAAATATACACGCAAGAAGGCGCTGTATCGCTCACACATACGTAGAACTGCTAAACCTTACTTTATAGTAACCAGCCAATATAGAGAATAGATACGAATTGATAAGATGCAATACATTATGCATTTACAAATCGATATGATACAATTCGAGCCTGCGCCAATGGTTGAGGACAAATAAACTACATTCGAATTCAGTTTCAATAAAACAAAAGGTTTGGTTAAGGAAAAATCGGAGAACAGAAATTACTTCACTGTACTAGTTTACGACAACGTAAGCTGTGAGCTTCGATCACTTCGTTTGCGGTCAATTTATTTGTGAGAGAACAATGGAGGCTCAGTAAAACGCACGATCATTAAATGATTGGTCGCTCTCACGGGTTACACCAGCGTTTCGCGAACAATCCGACCATATGCAAGATACAGTGATGTTTATCGACACCGATCACTTGATGACTTGAAATTGACTCGTGAATTTTGCTCCGAGTCACGAGTCAATCCACATTTCTGATACGCCGAGTCAAGTCAAGTCAAGTCATTTTAGCAAAGTGACTCGAGTCAAGTCAAGTCATACGAAAAAGGTGACTCGAGTCTGACTCGAGTCAAGTCATGACTCGAGTCATCCCAACACTGATTCAAAGAGGTATATAGTCGAGTCTACTTAAGCGTAAATCGAAAAAATTTGCAGTGAATTAAGACAAATTTCCAGTACAGTATTGTATTATTCATAAACTCATCAGGGCAATCCACGAAAGATTTATGTATATTTATATATTTATATATGTATCACTTATTCGCATCGCAGACTCATCATAAACGATAAACATAGTTGAAATATGAAGGACATTTTATCATCATCACATTGTTTATTCGTAGGTTTGCATATTTACAAAATAAAACTAACTCTACAATCGATTGCAACTGCACAATGCACATTGCACATCTTACGGTGGAAAATCAATATCAGAATGGGGGAAGCACCGGCCACAGCGAGTTCCGAGCTGTTCTGTGGCCGGCCACAGAATGACATGTGAATTTCACAGCTTTTGGGGAACTTATAGGGATTTTCTGACAGATATCTGGTATACATAGTTTTTTTTCAAGTCTAAGCAGTTGCATACGATTAGCTGTGACGAGTGTCAGCCGAATATTTAGATCTATTTCTATAAAAAAAAAGATACAAATCAACACTTACCAGTTACCAGTTTTGATAATGTCTTCATCGCTTCTAGCTTTCTATACCATTATTTCCTGTTTCATTTAGCGGATATCCCCCTTTTTAATGCATTCTTTACATCATTTTGTGTGTTTTTAATTGATATATAGAGACTATTCCAGATCGTTTCATCTTCTTCCTATCGTTTCATTGTATCGCTATTCGTCCGGTATTTCGGGTGAAAATGCATATAAACTGAGCTAAACTCTCGCTCTCACCTAGTTCTATTTACTGTACGCCCATAATAGAAAATAATTGATCATGCATTTGACCACGATTGGCCCACGTACTGTACTTATCATCAATACTAACTTGATATATTGCAGCCGGCCATGAAATTTGGCTATGGCCGGCCATGAAATTTAGTCATGGCCGGCCATGAGAATGAGTTTGACATGGCCGGCCACGGAAATTTCATGGCCGGCCATACTGAAATTTCATGGCCGGCCATGAAAATCACCATGGCCGGCCACAGAATAGCACTTTTCATGGCCGGCCACGGAATATCTGTGGCCGGCCACGAAATTATCCGTGGCCAGTAAGTGGCCACGGGAATGCTGAAAGTCCGTCTCAAAATAGGCTGCCATTCCACAGTAACATATCGTATAACGGACCTGTACAGGTGGAGGAGAGACATCCTATTAGCAACACAATCAGTGCTCGTCAATGCACAGAGTATGTTCAATCTTTGACAGCACTTTTGTACAATAGTTGAAACGTGAGCCTTGTATGACAGGGCCTTGCCGTATGTAACCCCAATGATTTGAAACTGCTAATGAGCTAAATTCTGTTATTTTCGATTACCATATAATTGATTACCCTAGTCCTTGCAAAAAAAACACAATAAAAAATAAATTAAAACGAATATCATTTACTGAAATAGGACTAATTATAATCTCACTTTTAAGAGAATCTTATTTTCTTTGTGTTGATAAGGTCGTTTGGATGCTTTAGTCGAAGCTAGGGGTCGTTTGCCCTTTTCTGGGGATCGCGAAGATTTTGAACTTAATCGGCTTTCATCATAGACCGTGAGTAAGTCTGAGTAAAGATGCTGACCATATAGACATATAGTTCTATGGATAAACAGGCACGGCGCAAAAAAGCCTTGGTTTGCTGAGAAGCACCCCCTTCCCTTTATACATACATACACATACAGTAGTAATTAGCAAATTTTGCACTCCCTGGATCATAGCCTAAACTTGTGACTCTAACAGAATGCCTATAGGCATGTTGCTGTTACACCGACATTATACTTCCACAGACGCTCGTACATTTCGTGACATCGTGTAGCTGCTATGCCCAACCCGCAGGTTGCATTTAGCTCTTTCTGCATGTAGATACCAGATTTCGTTCTCCTCCTAATATCTATTTAAAAGTTCCTATACGGGTCAATCATTGATAGACCTTGATACGTTGTCCGCATATATCTTTATATGAATGAACACCGAGCACTTGAACAGGCAGTCTTTGAGAACCACCTGTTTCTGCGCGGCTCTGATTGCCGATTTCCAGGCGCAGAAGCCTTTCTAATCTTGAGATACCCAGACGCAAAATTGTTGCAAATCAACTGTCTGACACTCCAGTGTTGGGATCAAGTCACTACCTTCGAGTCACGAGTCATTTCGAGTCATTGCACATTTTGACTCGAGTCAACTCATGTCACTCGATTTACAAAGGTGACTGGAGTCAAGTCAAGTCACTCGATTTTTGGAGGTGACTCGAGTCAAGTCAAGTCGAGTCGAGTCGAGTCAAGTCAAGTCAAGTCAAGTCAAGTCAAGTCAAGTCAAGTCAAGTCAAGTCAAGTCAAGTCAAGTCAAGTCAAGTCAAGTCAAGTCAAGTCAAGTCAAGTCAAGTCAAGTCAAGTCAACAAGTCAAGTCAAGTCAAGTCAAGTCAAGTCAAGTCAAGTCACGAGTCAAGTCGCGAGTCAAGTCACGAGTCAAGTCACGAGTCAAGTCACGAGTCAAGTCACGAGTCAAGTCACGAGTCAAGTCACGAGTCAAGTCACGAGTCAAGTCACGAGTCAAGTCACGAGTCAAGTCACGAGTCAAGTCACGAGTCAAGTCACTAGTCAAGTCACTAGTCAAGTCACTAGTCGAGGTAAGTTGAGTTTTCAAAGTACGAGACATGATTCAAAGTCATTGCATTATGCTTACTGTTTCAAATACAGATGGGGCCCCTTTATTCTGAAATCGAGGAACGAATAAATAGTTGACTATATCCACGCACAAAGGCGCTCACGCATACGTAGAACTGCTAGACTACGCAAGTAGCGGTAGCCCCAGTCTAGGATTATCCGCCAAAATACAGGATAAAATACCAAACCCCACAAGTTGAAAAGAGGATATGATGCAATACGCTATACTCACCTACACATCCATGATATGCAATTATAAACGTATAAACTATATTCGTTCGATTTAAATCATACAAGAGGGATGGTTGAGGTGAGCAATGGGCACTGTGAGCAGTTTATAGAACAGAGATACATTGCTAGTACATCACTGTACTACTGGTTTATGACAACGTAAGCTGTAAGCTCCGATCACTGCGTTTGAAATCAATTTATGTGTGACATAACAATGGAGGCTCTGAAAAACCCACAATCATTGAGTGATTGGTTGCTCTGACAGGTCACACCAGCGTATCGTTAACAATCCGAGCTTATACAAAATACATCGATTCATTCGACATCGATTACTTGATGGCTTGAAATTGACTCGTGAATTTTGCTTCGAGTCACGAGTCAATCCGCGTTTCTGAGAGTCAAGTCAAGTCAAGTCAATTTTGCAAAGTGACTCGAGTCAAGTCAAGTCATACCCGAAAGGTGACTCGAGTTATCCCAACACTGCACTCCTATGCTAAATACTTAACAAATGTATTATCCAAATGTCGCGAGTGCATAGCAGGATTCGGAATTTATTAAGCGTCGTCGCAAATACCCGACTGAAATGTCCGACAGGCGCTTTATATACGCAAGTATCGTGAAATAAAGAAAAAAGATTAATGATGACTCATCATTAAATTACTACAACGATTGAATTGTATATGACAATCGTAAACACGACCTCTTCCCAATAAACATACATATAGTCACTCCTTTCTTTCCCAGACATTTCTTTGTCGGGGGGAAACGTTTTAATTATATATTGAAAATTTAAGGCACTCGTCGTTACTAATCATTGGTTAGGTAGAGGAGGTTGTGATCACAAAGTGTCAGCAACCATTTTTAATTATTATTATTATATTCTTTATTCACAGTAAGAAACTGGTCAATACACACATAATCCGGGGAGCAACCTGCACCCAAAGGAAAATGGCGAGATTGGAGTAAATTTTTTTAAATTTCAGTAATGCAGTCAATTTGTTATTCCTATGCAATACATGGAGTCTAAGTCAGATTACAGAATTGCAGTAGATGAAGAATTGGCAAGGATTACAGAGCAGAGGTAGAGATGATTGAAAATGTAGAATCGAAATTACAGAAATGATGCTGTGATTCACTAGTATAATTTTAGTCCAGTGTTAGTCCAGTTATTATTATTATTATTATAAGCAGCATTGTGATCTGTGTGTCATTTCGACACAGAGAATCGACAATCGAGCAAATTCGCTGTGCAAAATCACTAACAATTTTATTTCTTCTTGATATTTTATTGGCACTGCGGGGATGCTCCATGTTTTATCGTTTCCGCTTGATAACACGACCAAACTAAAACGTTTTATATGATTAATTCGAGTCTACACGCATTAATACATGTCGATGCCAGAAATACTAAAATCGAATATAAAAGTACAAAAAAATAAGTGTTTTTTATATTTCTGTCACATGTTAAGAATAACTATGTCTGCTGATCAGGGATATCCTTGAAATTGATAACAGAAAAGCCATAATACGAAAATTTGTTTTGGTCGTTGGTATCTGTATCCAGGTGCGTCGGTAATGGATTTAATAGTCTGGATGCAGAAGACCTTCATCATCTGCGATGAAACCCTGGAATACAAACATTCTTATTAGCGATCATAGCATGTGCAGAATACCCCGTATGTGCGTCTGACTACGCGGTACGATGAATTCGGTTGTTTGCCTACTGAAACTGTAGTCCCACATCAAATCGCCAATTACCCGTGGCTGTATCAACTAGGGCTTTAGAGCCGGAGCCGGAACCAGGAGCCGGAGCCCCAGAACCGTGCATTTTCAGCGGAGCCGGAGCTGGAGCCGGAGCTCAACATAAAATGCAAGAGGATCGGAAGCCGGAGCTGGAGCTGGCTCTATGAACAGTATAGTTCCGGCTCCGATGTATTTCATAAGATGCTATGCTTTTACTGATGGCTGAGTTCACATAATTTTACTATAATCGTTCAAGAAATTGAGAATTGTTGCCTCGTTGGCACCACCTTTTCTAACTAACCAGTAACCATGTTTAGTTGCTTATACACACGCGCGACACCTGGATAGGCTGGATTTGCCGCGCTTACTCCGCAACTACTGTATTATTGGTATGCCCTCAAATTCGTAATCAGCACAACCCTGATGGCCAATTGTGTGGTTGGAAAAATAATGAAAACCATTCATGTCTCAAAACGGGATTCATGCTTATGTGAGATGACCAATATACCTGATTAGTATTAAGACAAATATATAAGCGACGAAATAGGTTATAACCATGACATTGCTGCACATGTTGATTTGGAGGCGCGCATGCCACACGCCGAGAAACATTGTCTCCCTTCTGAATTGGACGAGCAAATGCACGTTCTTCGTTGATAGTTTTTTAATCGTCACGCAAAATTGAATAGTGTGTTATCGTTTTTGCCTATATGAATTGAAATTCATTCAAGCGCACGATCGTTTACTCCAGTAACGATTTGTTAACGGAAATAAGGAAATGCATCGAAGCAGCCCATATCGCAATTATAGTCCGCATACCCTACAATTGCCGCGATGCGACCTATTCAATGCGGTGTCCGAACCCTGCCCTGGTGTTGAATATAAGAGGGCAGTCAATGATTGGATGCGCGCTTTCCAATTTCTAATCATCAATTTTATGTATTCATTCTTGTCTGCTTGATACACTCCTATTCTGGAATTGTCGCGCAATGTCACTTGCGAGCTTGCAGTATAATTGGTTACTGACTTGTGCAGTGCACGACGTTGAATTAGTTCTCAAATGTTGATACACCGCCAGATTGTCAGTGGCACTAATTTCGAGTTTATTCGATTCGTTTGAAGGGGAACCTTCTATATACCACTAAACTTGATCGACCACGGGCGGACTGGTAACGAGCGCACCAATATCGAATTTGAAGCCATTGGGTATATTTGGTAAAAAGTGGTTTTGTGCTGATAAGGTCGCGACATGCGCTCATTTCTGCAGTTACGTCTGAACAAATCGCACCATTTCAAGATTAAATTGGACTGTATGACTTGATATTAACGAGCGCAGTACCGGTATTTAAACATCACGTCACTGTTTTAATGCTGTACCATGTGTACAATGTACATGCAATGGCATGGAGTAAATTGCTATCTCATGCAGATATGACGTCATCGACAGACGGCACGAAGTAATTATTACGTCACAGTACTTTGCATACCCCCACAAAATGATGGTTCCTTGCGACGGCTACAACCGAGCCATAGTTGCCGGAGCCGGAGCTGGAGCCGGAGCAGTGGTATCAATGAGCTGCGGAGCTCGGAGCCGGAGCCAACTCATCATAGAAGAGAGTTCCGGAGCCGGAGCTGGAGCAGTTTAAAATTTACGACTGCCCCAAAGCCCTGGTATCAACATGACGCATTACTTCTCCAATGCTCATTCCAACTCGATTCGCAGGGCATGAATAATGGAATGCCAATGGAATGAATATTTCGGGCCAAACGCGGAAGTCTTGTACCTACATATTCCCATTAACATCGCACAATAGTAGGCTAATCTTCGATGAAGGTTATTGGATATTTCGTCAAAGCTTATATTGCCATGTATTCGTGTAACTTGTTTTCTACTTGACCTGCCGTTTACACATCTTGCAAAAGATGCCTTATCTATAGCTCGATTGGATTAACCATCAACCCAAGACTCGCCCGTTATCAATATATTTTTGAATCGCTGTGTGCTTACTATGAGGGACATACATATCCGTATCTATTCGAGTGAAGTACTATTGTATTATCTCGTTGCTTTATTCCTTTCAGTGAAAGCACATAGCCCTCTACTTAATAATATTATATATCTGTATGATGTCGCTATTCTGTCATACCTGTTGCAGAAGCGTGTCCATTACAATCGATTCCTCCTCTGGCGTGTGGTCGCTGTTAAACAAATGCACAAATATACACCTATTCAATATTTTAATGAACGCGTCCTATACAAGCTTGTGTTTTTCAAAGTACCATTACAATTACAACATTTTTTCTGATGCCCCAAGCAGGTCTCCGTTCGAGAAATTTTAAACTCGCTATATCAGCGGGCTTCGCTCATGTGAATGATCAGAATCAAGTTTACTAGAATTGGTTTTTGTCATTGGCCGATACTAGGATATATACTAGGGCACCGGTTGACCAATACAGTCCCGCAAAAAGTACAATTCCGTAACTATTTGTCTGGGTAAAGATGTGAATCATTTTTGTTTTATGCCAATCACGCTGTTTAATTGAACATAGCTAAGTCTGCCATCGATTAACTTTCATGGAGAATTATCCAAATACATGTGCTTGAACCTTGAAGTTATCTGGGGGAGTTGAAGAAAAACAAAAACAAAAAGCCGGAATATCCAAGGGACGTCCGATTCAACTATATTACTAAACACAAATTTTATATCATCTATCTATATCTTCAAAGGAAGCTACTGCTTAAAAAGCTTTTGCAACGAACGTCTGTTCACTTTTTGTATAGCCATGTCAATACATTCCCAAAACCTTGGAAGTGTCAGTGAGTATAGCGGGTGGAACGTTTTAATTAGGGCAATAAAACTATGGAAGTGCGCTACCAACAGCGATGGGACTGTAAAATTATTGCAGATTTATTGCTTGAGTCTAGAACAAAGTATTCCAAAAGCCTTATACTATAGAAAATCATTAAAGAGAAAATTCGTTGCCAATATTTTATAACTGATTTTGCGTCTTATTATTCCAGTTTGAGTTTATGGATCTGACAAACTATGCATAAATTTTGTTTGTGAATGCATGTAGCTTCTCCTGAGGTGATCAAAGTAGTCAAGAAAGCTACTCAATTAGAAGTAGAGGTACCGACGAAAAAATCGACTCAAGTACGAGTAGAAGTACTTCTTACATAAGCAAACCTTAACTACTTGAATTAAAAGTAGAATTGACTGACTTTAAATCTACTCAAGTAAGTAAGTAGTTGTGAAAACGATCGTACTTCGTTCGCATGGACTGATAAAAGCTGCAAATCGAGTCATGCGGAAGGTGTAGAGAGCTTGATTCCTATTGATGCATCCCAGGTGTTAATTTTTGACAGAATAAGCACTCGTCCACATCGTGGGATGTAAATGATAGTATTGATATGGAATTGCGATACTAATCCTTTGTTTACTCGAACACCTCGTTTTAGAGAATATCACGGCATGGCGCAGTCCCCCATGCATATTATAAGGCCCCTAGTTCAGTCGAAGAGCAATACGGAAAAGTTGTGTCGGATACGGCTTTAACACTTTGCGCGATTAGTATACGTTAATTAAAAATATGGCAGATCGTAGAATACCATATACTGCATAGCTTTATTTTCGGCATTACTACACTTGCTTTTATACTTCAACATCTATGTTCTCCAGATAAAAGAACTGAAACTATAATTTGAACTCAACGTGTAATAGGCCTACTCGTAATTGAAAGAAAAATACAAATACTACTTCTAAAAAGCGGAAAATATATTTCATGTATTTTTTCCAGAAAGTTTCAACGGCGTTCTGATAAACAGGCCTAACGTTGAAAAGAGTCAAATTCCACTTTTTCAGATTAGGACACATCATGGACTGCTAGGTATAATAGGTAATTGCTAGATTGCGAAACGGTAGTTTGAAACGTCAAGGGGGGGCATACTTACTGTGATGAAATATTTTATATGAGCGACAATGCGGTGTGAACGGAACCACGGAACCTGGTATCTAAACTATATTCAGCGAAACTTTCGTTAAAACATATTTGTCACGCCATGTCTACTGTGCGCGAAGCGCAACGAAAATTCTGGGTATTACATCACTTTTATGAAAATTAAATGTTGGTACCAGGTGTATACAGCCCCGAAATTCCTTAGGCTATCTCTCTTATTGGGGATTAAACTACTTCTACTTGACAAACTGAAAATAGCGAGAAGTAGGTATGTAGTTCACAAAATAATACGAAGTAGAAGTAGAAAGAGCGAAAAAAAGATCTACTTGAGTAAGTACCAGAAGTAGAGGAAAACTACTTGAGTACTTCAAAAAAGTAGAAGTACATCGTCCCTGACCACCTCTGAGCTTCTTACAAACTTCAAGATATGGAATAAATATTGAGATAATTGTGTCGTAGAATCTAGAATTTTTTGGCCAGGCATGTCACATATCTCAAAATCCTGACGTGTCAGGCAGAAAATAATTACAGATTTGAAATCAGGGACCCCAAACTACTCTAATTCAATACTAACAGTCAAACCGGAAATCTTGTGGTGACCAGTGTAATCGGCAGATTATCCTGATTTTCACCAAACATATGACATGGAGTGCTAATGAATTCAGTGGCCCAAAAAGTGCGTAACCTAGCTGACCGTTGCTCCGATATTGGTTGATGTGAAGGAGCCAGATACACACATACAACTGAAACCGTGTGTATGAGATTCTGTTGACACAAACATATCGTTGGGCTTTCGTGGTGTGGTACCCTACACGTGAGCAGAATCACCCTCACCATACACAAATGGCCCCGCAAGAATGGGTACAATTGAGGTATGGTGTAAAGACGGTTTTCCGTAACAGAAAGCATCAGAAACCTGATTTAAACACCACGCTAAAGTGAAAATTAGAAAAATACGCCATTTTGTTTGCAATATTTATATATATTATAAATACAAAATAAAATTATTCGTTAACATCTCGGACAGCGGACCTACCACGGCCATCCCGGACATCTTCGAGCTCGCGACAATCTCCAGCTGCGACCTCTTTTCCGTCTGGATTCAATGCTCGGCAACAGCAGGCCAACACAAAGCAATACGATTACGGAACGGAACATTTCGTATAAGCAGTTGGTATCAAATATTCTGGAAAATGCAGGCGAATATTTACGAACGAATAGGCCTGCACAGCGAGATTGCTGGTTTTTCGATGAGACATGACTTCATAGATTTACTCAGCGCTTGCGGCTGTCACTGGCTTGTTAATTGCTATGACGCAGATGACGGAGAAAAAACCGCAACGCGACAGCCATGCAGGCTTCCGAATCGATTTCAGTCTGATCGTGTCTTTCATCTGCGAATATCAAAAAACGGTAACTGGTGTAAGCTGAAGAAACATAACCTAACTGCATGGATACCATGGTATCTTTCAAATGCTTGATAACTTATTGACGGAATTAGAAAGATGAAGTGATGAAGTCCGCAACTATACTCGACTGCTGAAATTCCTATCGGTATCGAATCAACCGTAAGCTGCTCGTTTGTTCGCCCCAACCACAAAATAATTGTCCTCATCATAAGTCACACCCGATGTGCCGAGCCTTTTTGATTTTCCTTTGAGATTTTTTAATTCAAATCATTCGCTACGGCTAATGGATTGGATAAAACATCGGGCTGTAGTATTGCAATATCTCAATATCTCACCCCACAGTTGAGCATCCCGATTGGCATTCCAGGGCATACTGGTGGAGCAACATCATGGTTTTGTTGCACCATGCTATACTCTAGGTTTGTCGAAAGCTGATGGTCCCTATATATCAGTATATTTCAACTACGAATGTGCCAGGCATGGCATACCAGCAATTTATTCATCCTTTTTTCAAGTGGTTCTTGACCTTTTTTCCTGCAGCGCACCTTTTCGAAAATTGCCTGGGTCTGGCACCCCCTATATATTTTAAGGACGGCAGTAAAACAAGGGTAAGAGTTCGAAGTCCGGTCGGTCTTTTTAGGTTGGCACTTCTCTACTGGAAACAGCGGACCAGTCGACTAATTAACGCTGTAATTATTGTATGTGCTATATTCGGGATCAAATCAAGGTTGTTATAGCAACCATCGGACACGGGCTCATATCATCTGGTTCGAGCCCGTTGTACACGACCCGAATAAACCACTGCGACTGGCAATATACGGGGACGGTAATTGTATTGGATTTTGTTTCATTGCTTTGTCCGACTATTAAATCAACTGAGGTAGAGATAGAGATCCTTGCTCACATTGAATTTAGTACTGCACCCTGTTATCAACTTTAACATGAATGTATTCCAAAAAGGCAGGCCATATTATATATAACGTTCATGTGAGGCTGCGGTGCAGGACACAGCACTGAACAGATATCATTGTCTACGATACGATGAAGAAATATTCTGAAGATTTAATTTTGTAGCTCTCAAATACCAATATATTCAGGTAATCATTTGACCAAAAAGCTTCAAAACATCTTGTACAAAGGGCTCTCACTCTCAAAAGTGGTACAGTGCCTCTTTCTTCGATTTCGACACACTGTGCGCTGCGGGATAAATTTTATCGAATGTTCATTTGCAATCATAACTCATGGATATATAGAGCTATCTTTTATACTATATAATGATATGTCCCTACTGCACCCTCTACTACGACGTCATTTTCCTTCAGCGCCCTCCATACCGCTCCCCTGAGACCAGCCCCCTCACCATATCGCCCCCGGAGCGTTTCCGCCGTCGTCAACATCCAAATCATACTTTGGAAGAGTTCGCGACGAGGTTAAGAAAAACTGCAAGACTGCACTACAGGGTTAGAACTTGACAATTGAACTCTTGAATCGAGTTCACTAAACGTTACACCGCAACAACGGTGCATCAATCAATGATAAATCACTGTGTTCAGCAACCGACTTGATATAATTATTCGCGGTAGCGAGTCACAATAATTCCCGGACTAACAATGGGGAATACGGTTTTGTATTGCAAAGGCTAGCAATAACTGCAGAGTTTGGCCAAATCAGCCTGATTTCAAACACCTTGCAGCGTAGCTGGGGCGGCACTGTATCTCCACACAATAATAAACTTGAATAGGCTTTTAGAAGTACAGAACTTCAATATTGCAGCAAACAATACGTTCATATTGTTTAATTTATTCCACTGGAAGATTTTCGACTGGCTCTCTTCAGCAGTGAACGCCAGGAAATGAGGTTAACCAAGTTCGAAATATAGAAAGAATTTTATCGTTGTGACGTAATAATGACAAGTACACAAGTCGTGAACGGCAGTAAACAGCGCACGGTACGGTACAGCACACACAAAATCAGCTGTAAAACAGCCGAATGATAAAACAACACTAATGGAAGATTCCCAGCGCGTAGAGATGTTCCTTCTGGCGGCAGAGGATCGGCTTTTGCAGCTTTATAATGGTTGATTCAAGGACCTTTAAATGAAAAAAAGAAAACGACCACGAGCAACTATGGAAAACTGATTGATGTTGTAATGTTTTGCACACTCTGGGTGCTTCCAGTGGAATAAATTTAACAATATGAACGTATTGTTTGCTGCAATAATAAACTTCATTTGATAGTCTAAATTTCATTGTGGCGGAATAAAGTCGTATTTTTTTTTTAATTATTGTCTTGTGGCTCTTATAAAACGACGATTTTTTGTTACGCGGTTCGCGGTCTGCCCATGCACCCCTGCCTTATACTGTCGAGTACATCAGGGTGGATACAACTTACATCCTGCGGATAACTTTGAAAGACTGCAATTGTTTACACTTTAATAAACTGAGACTACATGCTCGTCCCTTTCACGACCATATGTGCCCTTATGCAACTAACCGCATTGACTAAATACTGCGGATAGGAGCGTGCGATCAGTCAAACTTGTGGATTTTTTCTTCCTTGAATTGATAGCATGATTTTGATAAGGCGGGTCACGTATTTTGCTTTTTGAACTCCGCCGTTTTGAACAATAACAAGTTCGCGCGTATAGCATATCTGAGTCAGCGCATCCATTCTGGTGTAAGTCATATTTGTCTACACATCGTTAGAGGCGATTAGGTCTTCGATCCACTTACTTCAGCTACAGTATAAATTTGAATAAGCAGGTAATTATGAAAATGAGTGATCTCAAAGCTTCTTTGGGATCGTATCACCAAATAGCACTAAGTCTAGGGATGGTGTGAACCAGACATGGGGTAATCGTGATTAGTAATCGTAATCGATTACGACGATTACAGCATTTCCAAGTAATCGTAATCGCAATCGATTACATTCGAAAAAAATCCGAAGTAATCGTAATCGTTATCGACTACTTCACATATCTAATCGATTTCTTTGTGAAAGAACGATTACTTTTCATTTGTGCAATGCCCATGACATGAACTGAACTATGAACATTCATGAGCATTGAGCAACGAAGAATGTGAAAACAGGATTTGGATAGCAGAAATGTCTGGTTTTCAAACGCCTCGATCTATAATCATTATTACGTCACAAGTATTAGCTTGGTTCTTGATTGCGTAACGAATTATCCGCACGCAGTAAATAGATATTCGATGTAAATAATGTAGTACTGTGATTGTAAGAACACC
This sequence comes from Botryllus schlosseri, assembly GCF_051294905.1. Taxonomy (NCBI): domain Eukaryota; kingdom Metazoa; phylum Chordata; class Ascidiacea; order Stolidobranchia; family Styelidae; genus Botryllus; species Botryllus schlosseri. Next base: position 6,826,591 of record NC_137247.1, on the reverse strand, counting down.
CGCTCTGGGGTATGTCACTGCACTGATCATTACACTGCACACGCCACTACCTCGCAGCAGGATAATAATCACCACAGGGCCTAGTTTAGTTTCAAATAGTAACGTATATGTACAAATTGTAGGCTTCATTGTACAATGTATAGATGCTTTCTTATGCTTAGGTAAACGCAATCTGACCGTAGCTGATTGGCGAGCGGTAGGCCTATTTACGTATACAATGGACAACGATTTGAAATTTTGTACCCGTCAAATTAAACATGACAATTTCTACATCGAAGCATTAAAAACCAGGCTGCTGATAAAAAAATCATAACCGAGCCGTTATTTTCCGTTACTCGTATAACGGCAGATCGAAATATATGTATTAAGTGGATTGCAGTCAGAAGTTGATGTTTACCTTATCATATTCTCATACGGCCCTACTTAAAATGGGCAACAATTGTTCCTTCGCAATTTTATACTCATCATTCGGATATGCCACTAGCCATCCCCTCACACACCATGTTAGCGTGGATTTCAGCTAGAATCAGTACCGAAACAGCACTTAGCCACCGCCATTCTCACAAATCGGGATCTTGTGCTCCCCATACGGCGATCAATAAAGCTTGTGGCGGGCGAAGTCCCCCAGAACCCCCTTAAAGGCTGGGCTTTTCACAAGAACTGGAAAACACGATTTGATGCGATGGATCCGCTGTGAATTTGCTGTCAAGTCGCGCCAGGCGCGAATATTTAGGCACATAATTTACGACTATAACTTTATTGTATGGTGTTAACTCGTGACTTCCTGTCTGCTATATAGTCATCAGATATTGGGGTCGCCCAAACGTAGCGGACGAAAAGAAAACTAAACGAAAAACTTTTGTGAGACGCACCAAAAATCGTCATTTATGCACGTGGTTCATCATTTTCCTCAGTGAGTGCCCCCGGTGGCATTTGTATTGTGGGGCTGAGATTGAAAAGACTATTCTTCGCGACCATCCAGCGCGGCTATGGACAATGGACAAATACACAATGTTTCGGCCAATGTAGCATGTCTTGTTGTGTTGCGGCGCGGTATTGGCTGGCACCGAAATGCCTATTTCTGTGTGAATCATGCCATGGTATATTATGTCATACACAGGAAATGACGTCATTATATCTCATTTAAAAATAAAGACCTTCTCTCATGAGGCCTTTTCATCGCATTGTTGTCTTCCAAAGATAACTTCTCAGAAGCAAAATGAATGTAATCGTGAGTAATCGTGATTACTTTTCCAAAGTAATCGTAATCGTAATCGACTACTCGCGGATTTTGCTGTAATCGTAATCGTAATCGTAATCGCGTGATTCATAAGTAATCGTAATCGCAATCGATTACATTCATGAAGTAATCACCCCATGTCTGGTGTGAACGTGAGGTTCAAGTTTGCGTTCTGTGTGTGAACCTCTGAAATTTGGAGGTTCGCGTTCACAAACGAACCTTTGATACTGAACCTTTTTCATGTATTACAATTTTCCGCGTTATTGTAACACCTTTGGTTGAAATTTTGCATTTGAACTTCGGACCACTATCCGCATGGCGGCTGCAGCGTGGAAAGGAATTCAGCACTAAACGAGCATGCACCGTGCCAATTTCAAATATTATTTGCTCGAAAGTTTGCTCGGAATATTCATATTTCCGTTTGTGAATCTTTAGTGTCTCTCTGCTATGAGAGAGAGAGAGAGAGATATGACATTCTTTTTCGCCTGCACCATCAAGATGCTTTGACGACGGAGTTGCGATACGGCCGTGAGGTCATCTAGTCTGCGCCCCTGTTTTTTATTCTCCGCTTTGTCCGCAATCACACCCTGGCAAGAATGACACACACTACCTGCAGAAGTCAGCGAATTATGCTTAGTCAACCATTCAATTATTTGCATCGATGAAATTGATATAAAGAATGCATCGAAATCTAATGTAAAAATCTATCAGGAGTAGGGGATCTATATATTGATTTGATATCCTTATTGTATCATAACAACCAAATTCGTCCAATTGGGATGTAGGTTGTATAACTTGTTTTGAGATCATATCTGGATCCAGTATAGAAACCGGTGTTTCACACATCTGTTCGGTCTAGCCAAGTCCTCCTCGATATCGTAGGCAAAGCGACGGATGATATTGATTTTGTGGAATTAGTAGAGCATTTGTTGTTCCAGTTGGTACATTTGGAGACGTTTAAAAAGTTTAAAAGCATGCAAAGGTGGCCAAAGTAGTCAGGAAATCTACTCAAGCCGAAATGGAAGTAGCGACGAAAAACTCAAGTACGTGTAGAAGTACCTCTTCCATAAGCAACCTAAAACTACTTGAAGTAGAAGTAGAATTGACTGACTTTAAATCTACTCAATAAGCTCAATAAGCTCAATAAGCAGTCGTTCACATCATGGGATGTAAATGATAGTATTGATATGAAAATGCGATAGGCATACTAATTCTTTGTTCACTCGAAAGACCCGTTTTAGAGAATATCATGGCATGGCGCTCTTCCCCATATTTATATATTAGAAGGCCCCTAGTTCAGTCGAAGAGCAATACGGACAAGTTGTGTCGCAGACGGCTTTAACACTTTGCGCGATTGTTATAGGCTACGTTAATTAAAAATATGGCAGATCCTAAAAATGCCATATAGCGTGTAGCTTTATTTTCGGAAAATACAAGGCCTTGCGGCACTTGCTTTTATACTTCAACATGTATGTTTTCCAGACAAAAGAACTGAAACTATTATTAGAACTCGACGTATAATACTCGTAATTGAAAGAAAAATACAAATACTACTTCTGTAAAGCGGAAGTATATTTCATGTCTTCTGTCCAGAAAGTTTCAACGGTGGTCTGCTAAAACAGGTCTAACGTTAAAAAAAGTCAACGTCCACTTTTCCAGATTAGGACACGTCATGAGCTGCTAGGTATAATAGGATATTGCTAAATTGCAAAACGATAGTTTCAAACGTTATGGGGGGTGGCATAGTTACTGTGATGAAATATTTGGTATAGGTGACAATGCGGTGTGAACGGAGCCACGCAACCGGGCATCTAAATTATATTCAGCGATACTTTCGTTAAAACATTTGTGTCACTCCATATCTACTGTGTGTGAAGCGCAACGACAATTATGGGTATTACATGACTTTTTTGAAAAACAGCCCCGAAATTTCTTATGCTATCTTTCTTATTGGGGGATTAAACTACTTCTACTTGACAAACTGGAAATAGCGAAAAGTCAGTAAGTAGTTCACAGAATATTACGAAGTAGAAGTAGAAGTAGCGAAAAAAAAATATCTACTTGAGTAAGTAACGGAAGTATAGGAAAACTACTTGAGTACTTCAAAAAAGTAGAAGTACTTCGCTACGGACCACCTCTGAAAGCATGTACCTCAGTATCGGGGCATAATGTGACTGGAGTCGTCGCTAGTTATTATGTATCCGAGTAGTTCTCAACCGCCGGTCCATGGCAAGATTCCTGCCGGTCCTCCAAATATATTAGAACTTTATTCCTCAAATCCAAAAGGCAAGAAGTTAGACGCTTGTCCATTAATTACGAAATTGTAACATCAAATTTTAAATGGATTGAGAAGTTTGGAACGAATTGTTTGCGTGATGTCGTATATTAGGGAGTTCGTAGTCTACTTTGTGCGTATGTCACAATGGTGCAAATGTTGCAGGAAGCAGTTTAAAGTAGCCTATAACTCGTTTCGGACAAGTTGACAGTGCGATTGAGCGACACTGTGCTAGGGTTGTCATACGTCAGTAGCATAGTAGATCGCTGGCACGGTGCGTGGGGCTCTTATGGGCCCGCTCGTGAGGTGCCTCGAAACTCGTGTTGGCACCCTTTTACACCCCCTATCTCTGGTGAGGTGCCTTGTAAGCAGGGATCTCTTATGAGGTGACATCTCGCGGCGACGTTGACGATCGAAAACACGTGTTGGTGATGGCACCCTTTCAGACCCCCTATATCTGATGAGATGACCCTTGTGCAGATTGCGTGTTGGCTTCAGGTATAGGTTGTGGTGACGATGAATTCCAAACAATGTTCTTTCCGCGTAGTCGGCAATAGGCCTATACGGAAATCCGCCAAGTTCCGTCGGTAAAACCTCGATTAAAGTAGAGATAAGGATGTCCACAAAATGCGACACAACTAGTTATAGCATATAGCAGTGCTTTTCAACCTGTGTGACGGTTCGCACTGGTGCGAATGAAAAAAATTGCAGTGCGAATGACGAAGGTGGTGCGAACGGTGCGAATGAAAAATCCGGATGAGTGCGAATGAAAATCGTGAATAATTGTTTATTTTCTGACGTGGAATAATTCAAATAAACCTAATACAAAATGCAAGGGCCGTGTAACTGTTGTAGTTGAGACGCGATCGTAAAAAATTGATTAACTTGACGCACCACTAATCGTAGCCCTCCCAAGCCGTAGTGAATTATCGCTTTCGCATTATAATTATTACGTAATCAAAAGTCTGGTTTAGAAGCTGGTGTAGTTGCAGACATACAGTAATATTTGTTGAATTTATTGCAAAGATCCTGCCATAGTTTTTACATATCCAAGGGCACTGTGTTGGGTACTGTAGGCAATAAGCGAGACACGCACAAAAATGGCTTGATCATGAGAATCAGCCGACCTTTGGTTTGAATTCATGATAAGATTTGTCCGAATGTTTTTTTTTATGGAAAACATGGACCAAGACCGTTGGGATGAACTAGTGTAGGGGTATGCATTGTGCAACAAGCGAGTTCAGGCCTATGATATTCATTCATTTCGAGGCCAACCCCAACACCTTCTGCGTCGGATCACATGAATGCCTGAAGTTTTGGCCAACATACCGCTGATAAAATCCGGAGCTGCTGTTACAATACGGTGCCAAAAACATCAGCGGCGACAAAAACTTGGCCTACAATCACCATCGCTGAATGGCCAAGCCTTTCGATATGGATATGATCCGTTGTCGGCACGGAATAGTCCCGTTCTTGCAATATGAGCAGACAGTAGTACAAATGCGACACACAGAGGAATTTACTTCACCCTAATTTGAAATTGCGTGCGTCAGACATATTTTATAGAACTGTGTTGGGTAGAATTGTGGTGTGCGCGTTCTGTATGTCATACATGCTCGTAAAATCGTAGCGTACTACTCTAATACTAAAAAATAATTCCTTTTCATGGGTGAGACTCGGGTTGCGAGATGCCACAAAAATTCAGATTTTGGTGGTAGTCAAAAAATCTGCTTAAAGGTTATTAAACTGTTATAAATATTCAAGTTAGATTGAACTAAAGAGTCGATCAAACAGTATTGTGACTTTGTTTGATCTTCTCATATACTCACGAGACAGAAAATGGGATATCGAAAAAAAAAACTCAAGTTGAAGTAACGTATCATAAGGTAACGAGTTCTAATATGCCTATACCCTCCTTAACGGTATTGGAGCTTATTTTCCAAGAGATCAGGCACAAGCCTCAACACAAGCATGTGTATTTTTCACCCTTTCGACAAACTGGAGCCTCCGTGACCTTTGTGTCATCTCTCAAAAACGATTTCTGCCAGCAAGCGATTTTCACCCGCGGAAAATACGCTGTATTTTGGATAGGAGTGCAGAACAGTTCTTAAGACCTGGCCATCCAAGCACTATGGTGGGCGTTATTGTAAAAAATCTGCCGACAAGCGTTTTAGTGAAATAGTTGAAATCAAAACGAGGGAAAAGAGTTGCCTTTTTAATGAGACACTTCATGGCCTAACAGCTATGGTAGCCAATTTGCTGCACATCTGAACAGAATATTCTTATGGAACTTCATCTTCTTTTTGTATAACAATATTCGGTAGGCTTGTGCGAATGAAATTTATTTTCCAAAAAAAGTGCGAATGAAGCTCAAAAAGGTTGAAAAGCACTGGCATATAGTATTGATATGGGACTTTCTGATTGATACTTTGGTGGCTCTCAAGTGATACTTTTACGGCGGTCCGCTAGCTTGCGATCACACGCTGATGAAGTTTTCGCATTGCTGTCGTGAGTAGCAAAAAGGTTGAACACCCCTTGTGTGGATGATTGTCAAAAGTACGTGACATGGATATCAGTCACGATAGCTTCATCGTATAGCATTGTTCGCGAGGGCAGAGTAGGATCGCGATTTTGACTCGATGATCAGTGATGGATCGAGTTGAAGAACTTCTCGATTGTCCGGTGTGTTTGGATCGTTTCAAGGAACCAAAAATGTTACCTTGTCAACACACATTCTGTTTGAGACCATGCCTGCAGAATATCGTCAAAGATAACAGGTGGCTCTTCTTTTTATTGGTAGCAGCATCAGTATACACACTACATAACCGAGGTGCAACGATTAAAGTTCTCAAATTCGAGTTGAGTAGCCTATTGATTGCAATGATTCAAGTAGGCCTATGCATAGTAGAATCATCATCATCATCATCATTGGTTTATTAGCAATTTTATCAGTTCAATACACCACAAAAATGCGATACAATGAAAAAACAGGAAGATGTCGAAGCGACAAGGAGTAGTCTATGGAATCTGACACCCACCTTGGCCTAGGCGATGTAAAGAGGAGGCATGCACACTGAATGAAAGTAAAGAAGATAGTATAGAAAAAGAATCTATCTGAAAATCATTCTTTACTCAATACAGTGTACTCCGCCTAATTTAGACGGTTTGGCTGCGCTCACTTTTGGCTGAATTAAGCGTAGAAACGTCTTTACCCAAGTTTAGCAGCAAATCAATTGTTTGCATCATGGTCGTGCGTAAAAGCATACAACGCATTCGAAATACGGTAGTGTTGAGTAATAAATTTCAGCTGCGCTATACTGCTGTAATTGCCACAGATTAGGGTTGCATTTAATACAAATGGTTAAAACAGAAGGCCCTTCAACAAAAAAAACATAATTGTGTTTTTTCAAGTTTTATAATTATGCCATGATTGTGTGAATACTTACCGAAAACATGTTGTATGAGCCTACAGACGACGATCACCACCCGGTATAGCCGATATGGGATGGTTGGAACCCTTGAAATAGTCGGTTCAACTGCTATAGTAAGTAGATATAGATCATTGGTACGGAATGAATGACCGTAAAAATGCTGCAAGACCATGTAGTAGCCAACTGGTTAAAGATATTTTAGGTCCGTATATGACAGGGGTTGTAAGCCTATTTCGTCAAAGCAGCAATGTGAATATCGATCCACTATGACAGGGGCGGGCCGGATCCGGCCCGCGAAGGGATTTTGTCCGGCCCGCGGACAGTTTTCCGTCTTACATGATAATGTAGCCCGCGGCCCCTGTTCCGAAATTCCCTACTAATGGCTTACATACGTCAAATTTTAGTGACTGTATGTTATTATACACATGCAAGCGCAACGAGCGAGGGTGGTGCATACGCGTAAGTTAGTCGAAGCGAGAAGACTTGCATTATCGGCATTTGCGATGCACTCAACCCTTATGTCATTTGTGGTAATCATGGTGTTTGTCGACTACAATGGAAATTTACACTAAGCCGATATTTCTCATTTTTGATTCCGTAACTGTCGACTTGTAGCACGGCATACTTCTCGGCTTTTGTAAGACACGGCTTATGCCAGGGGTCGCCAACTCGAAACGGGTCGCGGGTCACTAAAAATTTCGTAGAGGCCGCGGGCCGCATAAATTCAATATCGAGATAAAATAGGCCACACAGTTGAACAACCACGCTATATCTCGTCACCTACTAAACCCTAATGAATTGATATCTTGGCAAATTTGGGGTACCGGGTTTATCGAACGCCTTGAAATCTTAATTAGGGATTGCACCGTGTGTTGATTTATCAGAGAGAAGCAGACATGGTGGTGCCTGTATGACAATGCTGTTCTCAAATCCACATTGACTTTGTCATTATTGGCGAGAAATGGCTTTGAAGTTATATTGCTGTGGTTCAAATACATTCATCAAATATGATTTATCCCTTGTATATGTGGATGAATGAGCGAATAATGCATCGATTCAGCAACCCGGCCCGCCAAGTATTTCATTTTCCTAATCCGGCCAGCCGACTGGAGAAGTTGCCCGCCCCTGCACTATGACGTCACAATTGAATGTTCGTAACGTCATGGCTTAGAAAAAAGCAATAAAAACATGTTTTAAACAAGGGCCTTGTTTTAAATATGTTTGTTTTAAATTGATTTTTGTTCTAAACACAACCCTACCACAGATCGCATAAAACGCACATTAGTCATATATACCTTTGGATTATCATTATATTGTACAGTATTTTCAACAGCAAACCATTCAAAAAATATGGTATACTGTACTACTATATAACACGCATATATATGATTCAAATAGTGCTTTTTGATATCCCCATCAACGCAACCAGCTGCCGAACTGTCATTGAGGCGTGTATGGTTTCTTTCGTTTACTTTAGGGAGCAAATTAACTTTTCTGTTCTAAAACATGCATAACGTAACGATAGGAATTGCATTAAGCGGCGAATTCTCTAATTAAAAGAGGTTTTTACGTTCCATTTTACTTTTCTTGTGTTCTTGAGCATTTGGACCGAATAAAACGGTTGTTGGGGTTATCCGGTGTCTGAATTGAATTGAATTTGAATCTGCCAACAGTCACCCGGTCATCTCAGTAGCGCATACGTCGTATAGCTAGAACGAACAATGGTCAAAAACATATTCTCTCATCTCAATCATTATTATGGTTATATTGAATTTTTAATTTCTGCCAGTGCCAGCAAACTAAATGCAATCGCCAATAATCGAGACAACATTTTCCATATAATCGTAATCGATTGCATGGACATTGGACACAGTATAACCGCTCCATGCCTGGTCGGATGCGCATCTTAGATCTCCGGACAGCCAAATGTCCTTTTTGTGCTGCTGGATGAATATTAGCACGAATATTTAGATTGTCGCATCGATTTTGGCATCACGACTTCGCCGTAACGTTGCCTGTCCATGTTTGAAGGCTTATTTCTCATTGAATGTAGCTGATTTACCGCACTAAGGTTAAAAGAATAGATTATAACACGGTAAGGAAGACGATCTTCTTTCATGTCATATCAAAGGTGCGAATTAGAACTGATTAATCTGCATATTACACCATGCCATATAAGGTTTTAGCCATATGGCCACGGCACAGTATTGACCGGCCTCACTCTTATTGCAATATGTTGGTGGCGAGCAGTGTATAGTTGTAAATGATCCACTGCTTCAAATTGAGGCTTCGAGACCGACCGATGTCGACCTCACATTCTCTATCTATATGTGTTGAAGCTTTAGCTATATTCTATAGGCTTCTCGTCGCCATCCGATCCGGGTAAGCTTTGTGTTATCAAATTCTGGAACAATGGGGTCATTCTACGATGAGTCACGAATCACATAAAGAATATCGTCCTGGTGTAAAATGACAACTGATGTCAAAACACCATGGATAGGAAAGCACTATTAGTACAATGATAAATTAACTTCCCTTACTTGAATGTAAAGGGGTGCTGAAAAGCAAGAATAACAAACTGAACAGAAAAATAAAATCTCGGGATGATAAAGGATATGACTAAGGGGAAATACTCCGTATAGTAACTTCGTGCAGCACCGACACGGTCAACAACCACACCGCACTCTCGCATGATTATTGTTGGAATGATGATTTTGAGACATTGCACACACATTAATTGGCAGGGGGAACTCGGAGGGGCCAGAAATTATTCCGTGAATGAACATAACTTATGGAGTACCTTGGCAGAAGAGGAATGTCCTCATGCTGACCGAAAACGTCGACCGTCACACACACACACGCACACATATAAGTTTAATTGTCCAAAGGCACCTAAATGGCTGGTGCCGAATGTTTCTGTCCTGGAAATCTGAACCCCACATGAAAAATGCCACCCAACAGAGAAAAATTATTTGCCATTGAAAAAAGTTAGCCGGAAATATTCGGGTTTATTTAAATATTATTTTAATATCCCGCTACTTCAAATACAGTATTCAATTGTATGTCGTTAAACTGTTGTATAAAATTGTATAAACGTTCTGTACACGGTGTATCTTTGTTGTTTGCTGTATTAGCCTTGGAATGTTCCGGAATTTTGATGGATTACTCTCCACAGATAGTATATGGTAGGCCTATACTATATCGTAACCATGGCTAATTTTTATTATCAACCCGACTGCCGATTTTGAGAAAAAAACTCCATTCAGTGTCTGCTGTCCCGAATGTCGTGCTCACCATAATCTCCAGGGTAATGGAGTCGAAGGCCTGCCACCCAATTTTATGATCGGGAAATTGCTCGATATTCCGAACAAACAGAGAGACGACCTTGCCACGTCAGCCAGGTTCGTGCTATTTCCGTTTTAGGTTGAAATACTTGAAATAATCTATGTCATTCAGATCATCTCAACACGACGTTGAGAAGTTTCGAGTGGATAGGATTTCCAAGCTGCTTGGGAGTAACGCGGGCTCAACCCGAGGGGACGCGAACGACTCGCTGTTTGGGAGAGGTTTGCTAGCGATTTTTGTTCGACTAATTCTCACAACGACCTCGTTCAGATCTACGCGGTGCCCAACGATCGAGGGTGGAACCTCGCGCACCCAGAGCCCGAGGAATCATCTCATCATACCTGGGGCCCCTAATTCTCCCCTCAGAGAGACTTCGCACGAATTTTACTTCCAGAAAATAGAGGCGACTTTCGTGAAAACATATTTTCACTACATCTCGATTTTGCGCGAATCACGACCAAAATTATCGACTATACTCAAGTTTTGTGAAAATTCAATTATTATTATTGTTGTTGTTATTCCGAGGAAACCTCCATCAAATTTCTCGGTCCCTCTCTCTCGCCCTCATTGAAAAAATATAATACTTCTACTTGAAAAACTCTAAATAACGAAAAGTAAGTAAGTAAATCACTAAATATTACGAAGTAGAAGTAGCGTAAAATCAGATTGACTTGAATGCAGGGTTGTAACCAAGTCACATGGTTACAAGTCACGAGTCAATCATACTTTTGTGGTTTGACTAGAGTCGAGTCGAGTCATTTTCAATTCATCACAGACTCGAGTCCGAGTCCAAGTCACCGTTTAAAGGGTCAAGTCCGAGTCATGGTGTTATGACTCGAGTCGAGTCCAAGTCGCAGTATTGAAGTCATGTTCAACTCATGTTTTCAATCCTGCTTGGGTGATATCGAATTCCCTGTTTGCAAAGCATGCTCATTTTGTCCCTATCAGAGTCTTGGCACGTGTTTATTTAGGCAGATAACGGACAGGTCCTGGCCTCATTTACCGATGCTAAAGATAACTTTACTAATCTTAGAACTTAAAATCAAATATCTCTCTTGTCAGTCTGATACATCACCAATACAAGCATTCAGTTTTTATTATGAACACATCGACGATAGCTCACGAATAGCTGATAGAGAACCAACGAATTCACGTCTACATACTATCTGATAGAGAACCAACAAATTCACGTCAAGATACTAGTTGATAGAGAATCAATAGATGCATGTTTATGTAGAGGTATTTACAACAGGCCAGCATGCTGTAAAAGCGTGCATGCAACTATGTGCATTGTGCAGTGACAACAGAACAGATACCTTTTGATTATACTAAAGGTTTTCCCAATTGCATTACCGACTACATCGCAGTTACAGCATTGGAGAAATAATTGTACAATGGGGCTGTTCAAAAACATTTTTTCAAATTTTCCGGCTACTTCTTAAAATTGCTAGATTGCCTAAAAATCAAATTTGGCTCAATTCCAACCAGTAGAAAGCAATGGTATTAAAGAAAATTTTAGACTAATTACAAATAGAGATTTTCGAATTTTACCGGCTATCTCATGATATTGTTACATTGTGTAAAAATATGATTCATAGCAAATTTGACTCAATTCCAACTAGAAAAGGTGAAGTTATTAAAGTAGAATGTTTTGGATATGAAAAAATAGTCGGCTTACTACTATGTAATTATATTATATGAAAGAATTTCTCACTAATTAAAATACTCCATTTATTTTCAAATCAAAAATATTCTCCTCTCAGATCATTGATTCCACTTTTTTCAAATTAAGCCAGATTCAGTGTTCCTTTTATGCAACATAACAATTTTATCATGTATAACCACCCAGTAAAATAAAAAAGAAGTTATTTTAGAACAGCCATATTGTACAAACATCACACAGCATTAGCCATTCATTATTACTCACGTGCACAATGCACATACCTAACAAAACGTCAAATGGAAGAGGGGCATTGTGTGTTTTCACAGACAGCAGATCAAATCAATGAGTTACACCTCAAAAATACTAATGTGGAAAGGAGATCCTCAAATATGTTAAAGCGGCATGGCCGTAGAATGAATCCACATCTACTGAATACACGTTCCACAAGTGCACTAGATGCAGGAATTGACAAGCATTTTGGAACCACACTGAAGAGCATTGAATACTCATTCTTTCTAGTCGCCCAAAAATGCAAAGAATCATCGCCTTCAAATCTACACATGAGCTTATCAGTCTCTTCGCCATCTGAGTCATTTCATTGGCTCTAATTGAACTTTGATTCAATTGTTTTCTTGTATAATTGAAAAGTCTTGAGTACTTTAATTGCGGAGGATCTATTACCTCTTCATCACTGGACGATTTTGTACAATGCATTGCTACTATGTATCATTTTCTGTTGTTTTTACGGCGGCATATCTGATATCAGACAAGTGCAACGAAAGCAGTGGTGACAAATAGCGATGTCGGCAGAATTCGTCGGATGCGTTGATCTAGCCATTATGATTCGCAAATTTCTTCATCTTCAAGTCATATAAAATAAGCCGAGTCAATGACTTGGGTCGAGTCATGCGTAATGACTCGAGTACAAGTCGAGTCAATCCAAATATTGACTCGAGTCGAGTCGAGTCATTTTCCCATTTCAAGAAAATGACTCGAGTCAAGTCGAGTCATAAAAAAATCGTGACTCGAGTCTGACTCGAGTCGAGTCATGACTCGAGTCATTACAACCCTGCTTGAATGATTACTGCAAGTAGATGAAAACTACTTGAGTAATTCGAAAAAGTAGAAGCACTTCGCTACTGACCACCTCTGCTTACAGATTCCAAATTCTATCATGTTTGCAACATCGGCACAACCGACTTTCATTCTTAATTTTGGAATTTGTGGATTTAAGATGACCAGCTTATAAAATCCGTTACTATTTCTGACGCGTGTACGTTATCAACAATTCTATATTTGATCACTAATAAAAATGAATGATTGCGTTCAAAGAGTGCTCGAAAATATCGGTAGACAGACATCAATATCAGAACACGTTTAAGAAAGCCTCGAAGGAACTCGATTGTTACTTTTCATGGAACAGATTTGGGGGGGGGGTCGAAAGCAGTCATTACTACAGGTACGCGTAACGCAAACATCGTGTCAATCAATTCAATTCAGAGCTCGAAATCACAGCCCATCATGGAGCCGTCGTACGCGGTGAAAAAAGCAAACGATATGTTGCTTTTCTTATGGAAAGTCATATTTCCTCGATACTTAAATGTTATGGTATACGATTCTCTTAAAAAATTAGAGTAATTGTGTAATTATAAGTAATTTCACAAGCTCGTAAACTTTTATGCTCCCGACGTTCGAGAAAGATAAAACCTCAGTGTTCGGCGGAATCGAGCTGCGGAATGTCTGAGAAATGAGTCGAGATATCGATTCAAATGGCGCATGCGCACCGACATCTCACAATAAGTGGCCCTTGTGAAGTCAGAATTGAATATAGCGCCATATTAAGTACCACTGAATTCCAGTAGGAGTCTCAGCTTTCCCGTGGCCACTTACTGGCCTCAGATTGTGACGTAACAATTGATTGACAAGTATGGCTCTTCGGCAGTTAAAATGGAAAATATAGGACTAGCAGGGCTCTTCAGACGAAAAAGGTTCCCGACCACTGCTTAGTAAAATGTATAGTGGTTCTCCAACTTGGTGTCGTTCGCCCGTTTCAGGGGATCGCGAAGATTCTGAACTTAATCAGCTTCCAACATTGACCATGAGTATGTCTGAGCAAAGATGCGAACCATTTTTTAGTGGTTTACCAAAATTGTAGAGACCATACTCTATTGCAGTGCTCATCAACCTTTTTCGTTGTGGCCACCCTTTTAACACTTAGCTACTCGAAACTCGTACAACTCTGACCATATAACTCACTGATTCCGTATAGTAAGCCTAATCCAGGGGTACTCAACCTCCTTGTTATTCGCGCCGTGCTTCGATTCCATATATAGCATACAGCCGTATTCCGGCGGAGACTCGTCACTCTGAATGTCATAGACTCATGTTAAATTGGTTACTGGGAACTTTGCACCGTGGAGAGCACTTGTGGTGTTCTGTGCAAACACTGATTTTTTCAGATATACCTTGCGTATAAAAGTATTTAATTGTATCAGTCGAGCACCCCCGCAAGCTTACTATCTATGCACCAAAATCATGAGTATGTTAGAAAACATTTATCTGGTTCCCGTTCTCGTCCCGCGGAGCGCGAAAAATGTTTACATCTTGAAAATTTAATACGTCGATAATATTGGTTATTTCAAATATTACTGTCAAATATTTATCCATTCTTAGCCCATGTGATCAGATTAAACGATAGAGCAGACGGGGGGGGGGGGGTCTTCGAAACATTTGGGCACCAAATTGAGGATGATTCATCTTGCGGTTTTTATAAATCCCTTTGCTGCATGTTGTTATTTTTTGACATCCCATCAGGATTTTAGGCATAGTCGAAATATATATTGGAATTGGCTAAACGTATGAGAAAAACCTTCATTTGTGAGAGGCATGTAATTCTGACTTGGTATTTCTTTATGGGGTGCATCATTTTCCTCTGCGATTTTGCGACTCAGATTACACTTGAAAACAATTGAAGTCACCCCGAATCGCGCCAAGCATGCATAAAATTTTCAAGTTTATAATCTCTAAAAGATTTTGGACCAAATCCGTTAATTCAAGTTGCATATTGACGGTCGCCAAGACACGCTAATTTAACTATGTGATGAGGGCTGCATAATTATTGTTTAACGGCTGCATGCGACCGTACATAAGCAATTCGGTGACCTCTGGCCTGTTGAAATATGGATGAACAAGGATGCAGCGAATTTGAAATGTTAAATAGGCTACTAATCAGAGCTCGAGGTTACCTGACCACCAACTAGCACAGTGGTTCTCAAACGCGACCCCCTCTCCCGGTGACACCCCGTCTACACCCACGCAATGATGTGCACTGCGAATACTGCGCTATTTATAAGCATATCGCATAAAGAGCCAATCCAATAATTCTGAGCTCTCGCAATGGTTTCCTCAAGAATCATTTCATTATAGACAGATATCGCAGGAGGAACAGATGTCAACTCCATCATCTTCTACTCCAAAATGAGCTAATAACTTCATTACCAATGTTTAAATGACGAGAAGAGAGAGAGATATGGTATTCTTTTTCGCCTGAACCATCGAGATGCTTTGACTACGGAGTTGCGATACGGCCCCATGAGGTCATCTAGTCTGCGCCCCCGTTTTTTTCCTCCTCCATGCCGTATCCGTGATTGCTGAGTGCCTAGCAGGATTGCTGCGGATACCAATTTTCGAGTCGTTGGTATGACCCGGCCGGGGATCGAACCCACGACCTACTGCTCGAGAAGACGGACGCATAACCATTGCACTATCTCGAATATGCCTACGGTATCACAAAATAAATGTAATTTGCGAGCTACGTATAGCTCAATGCACATATTGTACGATATTGCAGACCCAGACAACATGTTCTGAAGCATAAACTCGCATGTTTATTGTGATAGCTAGTCATCGGTCCATTTTAATTCGGATCTGGTAGACCCCTGTACTCCCCATCTGAATGATACACCCTTTTAAAATTTTTCTACACACTAGGGGGTACGATACACCTGGTTGAAGAGCCCTGCTCTATTGCCCAGTTACTAGGGATGGTGTGAACCCCTGAAAGGTTCAGGTTCGTGTGAACGTGAACCTTTTTGAAAGATTCTGTGTGAACGCGAACGTGAACCTCATGACGTCACGTGACCTCATATTGCTAATTCCAACCCTACATTGCAGTGAAGTGATAGCTTATAATGATGTGCACGATGCCTAGAGACGAGTCGGGCCACATAATGCTACAATTCTTATGTTTTAAACGTCGCCAAATGTATCAACTGGGGCAATCAAATGATATAATAATCCCATAAATTCCATATCTTCGGTCGCTCCGCCAAAAATTTCGACGAGGACTTGCAAGGGGATATAAGCTTACGCCTTAACGGTCTAGGCCAGACCGGACAATGCATTCGGCGTCGTTGCTACGTTGAAATTGAGCAGAGTGTAAAACTGGTTTCTATACTTGCTACCTATAATAGGCTACCCCATGGACAAGTTATACAGCAGTAGCCAACACCCCAATTGCACGAATTTGGTTTTTATAATACAATAAACATATGACGTCATCAATATTGACCTTGGCCCCGTATGCCTGCTAGATTTTTTTAATCAGACAACGATATCAATTCCATTGGTTAGTTGAATAAGTATCATTCGCTGTCTACAATGTAGTGTATTTCGCTCTTGATGTTGTGTGATTGCGGGTCAAGCTCACGGCAGAGAGTCACTAAAAATATTCACAAACGGAAATCTGGGTATTTCGAGCAAAGTTTTGTAACGAAGCAAGTAAAATATTTGAGATTGTCAAGGTACATGCTCGTTTAGTGTTGATTTTTTATGCTGCCATCGCCATGCATAGAGTGGTCCGCATTTGAAATGCAATAAATTTCAACCAAAGATGCTATGAAGTGAAATATTTAATAGATGATCAAGGTTCACAGTCCAGAACCTACCAAGGTTCGTTTGTGAACGTGAACCTCTAAATTTCTGAGGTTCACACACAGAACGCGGACGTGAACCTCACGTTCACCATCCCTCCTAGTTACCATATTTTCGTGGTCAAATTCCGGACCCTCTTCAGCTCCTTCTAGCGGGTTTTAAAATGAGGTATGAACACATATGACGTCGCACTGGCAATGCTTTGCCTATCGATTGTATAAAAAAGTTGCGAGCTTTAGTGATTAACATAGGCCGTGAATGAACTATAATTTTCTAGACTATTTGGCCATCTCGAATTTGAGCTCTTGTGGTTATTTAGAGTCGGTATTCACATCTGATCTGCAAAAGACTTCTATACGGGCCGGATGAAATTGTCTGGCCCGCCGGCTGTGTGTTTGTCATCCCTGCTATACTGCTAGGTCGTTGCAGATATGTGGTTGTGTGTTGTAGCCATGACCGGATACATCAATATCGAAGGTTTTGACTAACCAGAGACGATTATTTTGGGCCAAGGTTTTGTCTGCGCCAATCTATTTGGCAGCGCACGTAGTCCATTATACACGTGTTGGTCAAATCTTCTGGAGTTCATGTGTCCCGTCGTTGAAAGGGTCGGCCTCGAAAGTCGAAATAGCTTCTTTTTTTTCATCCGCTCGCTGCATAACCCTACAGTAAAGTATCATGTTTGACAAGCGGCCGATACTTAAAGAACCCCTGCTGTAGACAGAGACCCCCTACTAATGAAAGCATACCCACATTACCCAGCCTATATACAATATGCATAGTTCGTTATCAGTCACTTCTCTGAAACACCGGTATAGTACCACATTCGTTATGGCTCCCAAAGTAACGTATGACCTGATGATACAATTGAATAATATATTACATTCGAAATGAACCCAAACATTGTCGGCTTAAACTCGTGGGGGATAATTGTCAGTAACTAGTGGAGAATTGGAAGGATCATGGTGTATCATCATTCAACAACCGTATCACCATATACCACGTTGCCGACATGAAATTTAGGATAATCGGGGCGAAGAGATCGCTTAAGCTCAGTGTACTACTTATGTTGGTACTGGCTTGGTTGCCGTCTTTTGATATAAGTGGACTCCCAGGCTGACAAATGAAAGTGTGAACGCTGTCCGCCGACGACACGATTCGGAATCAGTCGTCTCAATAACTTTTTGCAATGGCCAATGGCAGAATTCATCGCCTCTGCCTGTTCTGAATCAAGCCGCAGCGGATGAGTCAAGGGCGGGCAACTCTAAACGGCGGACCGCGGAACAGCGGAACATGTAATACTAAACGGGGACCAAGCGGAACTGCGGACCGAGCGGACCATAAGAAAATAGCTCAATACTAAACGGCGGAACGAGCGGACCGCGGAACTAGCGGAACTTGCAATACTAAACGGCGGACCAAGCGGAACTGCGGATCGAGCGGACCATAACAAAATAGCTCAATACTAAACGGCGGAACTAGCGGAACTTGCAATACTAAACGGCGGACCGAGCGGAACTGCGGACCGAGCGGACTACTACAAAGACCCGGACCACGGATCAGACGCAACTCGCAAATGTCGCCATACTCCTAATTTCTGAAAGGGTGCCTTTCATTTTGGCAATAAGGAGCATACCGAACATAAGGACATCTTGTCTAGGGTAACTATGGGGTGTCTTCAAGTGTGGCAATGTAGTACCAACACACCCCAAACATACCCCAGACTTGATGTCCAGGTTGCACTGCAGTACGAACACACCTCAAACATACCTCAGACATGATGTCCGAGTTGTAACACAGTACGAACACACCCCAAACATACCCCAGACATGATGTCCGTGTTGCAACACAGTACCAACACACTCCAAACATACCCCAAACATGATGTCCTGATTGCATTGCAGTACTCTACTAACACACCACAGACATGGTATATAGGCCCTATCGACTATCTCTGATCGAGGGGAAATTTCTATGTATGTTTCTACTTGAATAGCTTCTTGGAGGTACAGAACTTCAATATACAATTGAATATTTTCGGCTGACACTCGTCAGGGGTAATCGTCAGCAACTAGTAGCGAATTCAAAAGAACAGCGTATATCAACAATCGTGACACAGAATATGACGTCACCTGCAAGAAATGTCGAATACGAGAGCGTTCAATGTACTATTTTTAGATGATACACGAACTCTTTTTGTTGACACAGCCTTGGCTGGTGCATTTTGATAAAAGTCGACTCCAAAGGCACACAAATAAAAGTGTGAGCGACCCTTTCCGAGTATGCGAAATCTGTCGTCTCGCTAATTTTTTGCACAGGCGGGATTATCCAACAAGTGTTTGCCAATTGCAGAATTTATGGCCTTTGATCTTGAGCGGATGAGTTAAGGGTGAGCTTTTCGCCGAGCGTGTTCTAATGAATCTAGGAACATGCTGATTTAGGGACGTGCTTAGGGTGCTGGTAACGTCATATTTTGTGTTATGATTGTTGATATACGCTGTTCTTTTGAATTCTCTACTAGTTGCTGACGATTACCCCTGACGAGTGTCAGCCGAAAATATTCGGGTTCATTTCAATACAGAGTTGTAATGACTCGAGTCCCGATAATCTGATGACTCGACTTGACTCGAGTCATTTTATGAAAATACGGAAATGACTCGACTCGACTCGAGTCAATTTGTGTATTGACTCGACTTGGACTCGAGTCATTACGCATGACTCGAACCAAGTCATATGTCTCGAGACTCAGACGGCCAAGACCGACAATTCATTGTAATTTTGAAGAATAGTAAAGTATAATCACCCTATTGGGATTTCGTCTATTGGTACGAGTACTTGAAAATGCGACCAGAAATTGCTAAAAGTGAGCAAAATTTTTATATTATTAATGCGAACCATTCGATA
This sequence comes from Botryllus schlosseri, assembly GCF_051294905.1. Lineage (NCBI taxonomy): Eukaryota > Metazoa > Chordata > Ascidiacea > Stolidobranchia > Styelidae > Botryllus > Botryllus schlosseri. The sequence continues at coordinate 6,806,801 of NC_137247.1, read as the reverse complement.
TCACCAAGTAGAGTTGTAAAAAGTAGGTTTAACAAGACTTCAACTGGAAACTTAGCAGTCAACACAATGACTTGGACTCGGACTCGAGTCATAATATCATGACTCGGACTCGACCCTCTGCTCGCTGACTTGGACTCGGACTTGACTCGGTGGTGAATTGAAAATGACTCGACTTGACTCGAGACAAGACTATAAAAGTGAGATTGACTTGTGACTCGGAGCCTTGTGACTTGGTTACAACCCTGTTTCAATATGAATATACTATTCAATTGTTTCTACTTGAGTAGTAATTATAATGAAATGTAACTAGCTAACTCTGATGCTCTCTTTTCGATGGATGTTTCCATCACGTCGGTGATGGTGCTCTTAGTCTATATAGCTAAATAAGGAAAGCACTTTGTATTTTGGGACATGCCAGTAGGTTTTCATCTGCTCACTCTTCCAGTGGTTACGTTTCTGGACTATATCAAAAATAACCGTTTAATTTAAAGTTGAAATACGAACTGTTTACTGTTTACTTACTATACATGTAAAAAGTAGTTTTGTTGCTCGAACACGATAATTTGGCAAGGGAAACTTATAACAACTTCGTATACAAACCCCAGAAGGATTTTTCAATGAAAACGACGGGTCAGACGACAGATTACCCAAACGCAAATCGTGGACTGACTGAACAAATGTAATAACAGACAAAGATGAATATGCTTGTCTCAAAGATTAAGCCATGCAGGTGTAAGTACGAAGTGAACGTAATGTGAAACTGCGAACGGCTCATTAAATCAGTGCTTGAAGGTATGTCAGATTATGGATGTCACAGCTACTACGCTGGTCAACTTCTTTTATGGTTCTCACAGTCTTAGTTGAAAATGACTTAATTTTCCCACGGGGACATCAGATGAAGTACCTTTGATCTGTGTATTCTGGTGTAAACTGATTACCACAGTCCAGGACAATAAGAGGATAATATAGTTGGGTTATATTTATCATCTATAGTTACACACAATGTACAATGCGATAAGACACAATGCCAAGTGATGAACAGATAGGACGATGTCAAACGAAACGCATACAGTTGCGATCCTTTTAATCTGACATCCACCTGGGCCTAGTGTCCGATGTCACGCAGTTCTTTTCGATCTTGAACTTGTTGAGGCCCTTTATACTTCTGGTTCTTTCCATTCCTTGTGAGTGCTTTCTTTCGTTGGGTCTTTTACTGGGCTTTTTATTGTTGTCGTAAGAACGGCAACGGCGGGGGGAGAGGAGCCCAGATGAACCTCCGACCACCGGAATCGAACCAGGTCCGCCAGATTGGTGAGCGCTCCACTGCGCTATCTCCACCGTCCATTCGACAACTTCCTATCTTTTCATTGTATCGCAGTGTTGCAGTCTTTTGAAATGATGAAATTGCTAATAGAAGTTCTATTATAGAACTGACACTGTGGTCCGGTGTCATACAATGTCATGACCATTAAAAGTTTACTACATTTTAGAAATACAAAACATATAAAGTACAAAACGACATGGAATAAAGTAAAATTGTGTCGTAACTCATAACTAGACGTTGAAGAATTACATTACTTGACAAAATAAAACTACTTGACAAAATTTTCAGCAAAATATAAGCTTCAACAAAGTCCAGGAAAAGATAACTTGAGAAAATTACGGGATGCGCCTGATCCGTAGTCCGCCGTTTACATTGCAAATTTTGTGATAGTCCGCCGGTCCGCAGTACCGCTCCGTCCGCTGTTTAGTATTACATGTTCCGCTGTTCCGCGGTCCGCCGTTTAGTATTGAGCTATTTTCTTATGGTCCACCCGGTCCGCAGTTCCGCTCGGTCCGCTGTTTAGTATTACATGTTCCGCTGTTCCGCGGTCCGCCGTTTAGTATTGAGCTATTTTGTTACGGTCCGCAGTTCCGCTTGGTCCGCCGTTTAGTATCGCAAGTTCCGCTAGTTCCGCAGTCCGCTCGTTCCGCCGTTTAGAGTTGCCTGTCAAGGGCGAGCTTTTCTCCGAGCAAGATGCGCGTGAAGTTCTAATAAATGTAGATACATTCTCTTCTATGCGGTCCTGTAAACGTTGTCTCGTTCTTCCCAGTTCCCACGTAGCCACAGTCACTCTGCGGGTGGTCTCAGGTTCTAACTGAATTCAGTTTGTTAGCCGAACAGATCATCAACGCTCTCTGCACGAGGGTGTCTGTGAGACCTCGACCTGGTTGCAGGAATCAGTTATTAGCCTTTATTCCCCACGATATGACCATTTAACATTGACCACGGCGGCGTCGGATTAAATTGATGCAAAACAAATTATAGATTCGCAATACCGCAAAGATAATCTTACTATGCTCGTTGAAAGTCGTTAACATGCAGAAAGTGTTAATGATCATGCCAATGTCGTATATTCCAAACGTAATTGCTCTGGATACAGAGCCTGAAAATGCCGTAGAAACCAGGATACCGACTGCTAGATCGGTCAACACAGATAGCACACAGCTGATGACGGATCGGCGCATGATTGGCAGTAGGGATCTCAATTCTATTTTGAGATCTTGTCGGTTTGGGTTGGATTCCATTTCAGTTTGACACATAGTACGTGTTTCCAAGGAATGATTTGTATACTCGGCTTCATACTTCCATTTACGCCTCACGGTTACGATCGTTGGATGGACAAAAAGTAGCAAGACCATAATTTGATTGAAGATCAGTAAAAAGGCAACTCCATAATAGTCAAGGTAAGTTGACCAGCTTGCAGAAACGGAAGTAGGAATCCGAACACACTGGTCTCCGTCGTCGGTAAAGTCTTTTGGGTAGACCCAGAACAACATACAGACAAAACCGGAGATTGAACCAAACACGACAACAAACCAGCTACAACCGCTCCAACGCTTTGAAATTGCACTTTTCATCATCGGATGAGCGTAGATCACACGGTGACGGAACCACAGGAAATAATAAATGCACCACGTCGACAATCCATAGGCAACCATACCAGCATCCAATATCTGTTCACAATATCGAATTGAACTTTTGTAGAAAAGAAGGTGACTCAGAACCAGTCTTGGTATGGTCGATCCCACTGCGATTATGCACAAGATGAAGATGGGTCCTCGATCTACTTTTCTTTTATCCGACACTGAGCTCCACACCCCCGTTCGTTTTCCAAACACAATCATATTGGTAATAATCCATAATACTGTCATCATCATGAATATATTCAGAGCTTGGAAAACATAGAGCGCACTGGAGTGTCCAAGCGAAAGAAATTTTGGTTGTTCAGTGACATCACGTCTTGAGAGAACTTCTTCCGTGAGATTGCGCTTTATTGCAGACAGATTGGCCATCCCTCGATCACGTAACCAGTAAACCGTTATTGCGAAGTACGTGATGTAGTCTATGACTTTGTGAATTGCATCCAGGAGTAGGCTGTATACACAGTAGGAGGAAGGACAGTGTGATTCATTTCAAATCATTGCACGTTGACAGGAATTCAGAGCAATGTCATTTCATAGTGTGTGGAGTTGAGAGAAATTTTGTGTTGTAAACATTTTACAGGGTGACGAATTGTCCTACAATGACGTTCGGTGGAGTCATGTCAGCATCGGATATGGCGCGTTTACTGCGTTTACTTTTTTAGACACACCCCCCTTGATCATAATGAAAAATGTCGTGCCCCCTTATCGTTATATCACAAACTGCAACCAGAATGCAGGCAGTTCAAACGGTTTGTCTGGTGGCATGGAAGTAGACATATGAAGCCATTTTGGTACGCACCAATCAGCGAAAGTCACGTCATCCGAATTGTCACGCCCATTTTCATGCTCTAAGGCAGTGCTTTTCAACCTTTTTGAGCTCCGTTCGCACTTCTTTCGTAAAATAAATTTGTTTCGCACAAACTAATCGAAACTTGTTATACAAACAGAAGATGAAGATGCTTAACGACATCTTGTTCAAATTGGCTACCATGTAGTTTAATCTATCAAGTGTCTCATTAAAAAGGCAACTTTTCTCGCTCGTTTTGCTTTCAACTATTTCACTAAAACCGTTCTCGGCTGAACAATGTTGTTGGCATTTGTACATGAACGTCTACTAGTGCTTGGATGGCCAGGTTTGTAAAATCTCTTCTGCACTCCTATCCAAAAAACAGCGTATTTTTCGCGAGAGAAAATGCTTGCTGACACAAAGGTCCCGGAGGCTCCAATTTGTCGAAAGGATAAAAAGCCCAATGTTTGTTTTGAGGCTTTTTGCCTTATGTCTTGGAACATAAGGTGCAACACGATCAAGGAGAGTATTGGCACATTAGAGCTCGCTACCTTATGATACATTGTTCCAACTTCTGCCCACGCCCACGACCGCCTACGTTGGAGACGCTTAACACGAGCCCAAAACTGATTATCTCGATGTTCTTTTGTTTCCTGTTTTCTTTTGCCCTTTTTATTTTATCTAATTGAAAAGTCGATTTATATAACTTCTGCCTCGCGAGTGTATGAAAAGAGCAATTAAACTCACGATACTGTGTGTTCTACTCTTTAGCTCAATCCAACTTGAGTATTCGTAACAGTTTCATAACGGAAAGCAGCTTTTAGACTATCACCAAAATCTGAGATTTCGTGGCATCCCGCGACCCGAGTCTAACCCATGAAAAGGAATTTATTTTACAGCTGTATGCTACGATTTTACGGGCATGTATGACATACGGAACGCGCACACCACAACTCTACCCAACACTGCTCTTCAAAACATGTCTGACGCACGCGATTTCAAATTAGGGCGAATTAAATTCCTCTTCTTGTCGCAGTTGTACTATTGTCTTCTCAGATTGCGAGAACGCGTCTGTTCCGTGCCTACAACGGAACATATCCAATCCATCTCGAAAGGTTTGGCCACCCAGCATCGGTGATTTTTAGATCATAGGTTTTGTCGCCGCTTATGGTTTTTTCACCGCATTTTATCAGCGGTTTGTTCGCCAAAACTTTACGTTTTCATGTGCCCCGACGCAGGAATTGGCCTCGAAATGAATGAGTCTCAGACCCGAACTCGCTCGTTGCACATCCCTACACTAGTTCATCCCAACGGTCTTCGACCATGTTTTCCAGAAATAAAAAACAGTCGGACAAATCTTACCATGAATTCTCATGATATAGCCATATATTTTCTGCGTGTCTCGCGTATTGGTTACAGTACCCAACACAGTGATCTCAGATATATAAACCGTCGCAGGATTTTTTGCAATAAATTAAATATTACATGCATATTAACAGATAGCTCTGGCACTGCGTCGAATTAAAATTATACCCTTTGCGGTCCATACTTTATTAACCCTAAGGGGTAAAAATTTGCGTTACAGAAACTTGCAAGTGTGAGTCTGTAATGATGGTATTTACTACTACCCTCGTGCCTCGCGCTGATCGAACAGTTATGATGAAAATACAATGATTGTTTAGCGAAAGACAGCAGAAAGTCAATTTGACGTATTTTTTCCAGACTGTCGCAGGCTCAAACGGGCTGATATGTCATAGTCTGCCACCGGGGTTGTAATGACTCGAGTCTGAATCGAGTTACGATTTTCTGATGACTCGACTTGACTCAAGTCATTTTTTCAAAATACAAAAATGACTCGACTCGAGTCATTCTGTGCATTGACTAGACTTGGACTCGAGTCACTGCGCATGACTCGAACCAAGTCATATGACTCGAGACTCAGACGGCGAATACCGACATTTCATTGTAATTTCGAAGAATAGTATAGTGACCACACTATTGGGATTTCGTCTATTGGTACTGGTACTTGAAAATGCGACCAGAAACTGCTAAAAGCGAGGGAAATTAGTATATTATGAATGCGAACCATTCGATATCACGGAACAGAGTTATAAAATGTGGGCTTAACAAGACTTTAACTGAAAACTGAGAAGCCAACACAATGACTTGGACTCTGACTCGAAACATAATACCATGACTCGGACTTGAACCTCCGATCGTTGATTTGGACTCGGACTTGACTCGGTGGTGAATTGAAAATGACTCGACCTGACTCGAGTCAAAACTATAAAAGTGAGATTGACTTGTTACTTGGAGCCTAGTGACTGTCTGCCACTGCACCAGCTTCCAAACCAGGCTTTATATACGTAATAATCATAGTGCGAAAATAATAATGAACTACGGCTTGTGAGAGCTTCGGTTAGTGGTGTGTCGTATTCAGTTTTTGCAATTGTGTCGCAACTATAAAAGTTACACTGACCTTAAATTTCCTAATTAGGTTTAACTGAATTAATCCACGTCAGAAAATTTAACAATTATTCACGAATTTCGTTCGCACTTGATCCGGATTTTCATTCGCCTCATTCGCACCACCTTCGTCATGCGCGCTGCAATTTTTTTCATTCGCACAAGTGCGAACCGTCACACAGGTTGAAAAGCACTGCTCTAAGGGTATTAATCCCTATTTCGTTGCACTGAGAGCTGAAAATGAGTCGCAGGGATCGTACTACGAAAAACAACTATACATCGTTTTGTATGGCCACATATTGTAGTGTTGCGACATAGGCCAGACGCGTCAGTGCAAATTCTGAAAGCTGGAAAAGACATATACTCTCGTATCATTTGATTCGGATATTAACCCCGTGAAATCTCAAATTATTCGTAGTCATAGGAATGATAACGGTATCATAGATGTGGAGGGAGAAGAGATCTTTCGGTTTGTGTGTGTTGTCAATATTCAACGAAAATCCGGTTACATAATTGTGCGCGGGTCCTATTGTTGAATGTGAATTGATCAGCGTGCCGCTATTCATATTGCACTGCATCGAAAGCATCAATGGCATAGTTGAATATTGTGGAATGATTGTCTATAACAGTGGTTCTTAACCTTGCCTGCGATTTTGAAGGGGGCGGAAACGCTTAGGGGGCGATATGGGGGGCGCTGGAGAAAAATGGCTTTGCAGTAGATGATGTGGTGGTAGGACATATCCCTAATGAAAATTCAGAGTAAATTAACACCGAAAACTTCGTTATATATAGCCTATACAAAAGACATATAGGTTTAATTGTCCATGGGCGCCTAAATGACTGGCACCGAATGTTCCTGTCTCGGCAATCTGAACCCCAGAAGACGAATTCCATCTGGCAGGGAAAAAGTATATGCAAGTGAAGAAATACCACTCTGAAATCGTGTGCGTCGTTTAGTTTAGTACGATTGGGCGACAGGGATATCTAAAACTAGATATTCCTGTTGGGCGATATCCCTGTTGGGCGATTCTATATTTTTGATATACCAGAGGGGAGCTCACGAAATAACATCATGCAACGAAGTGATACCAACGGGCTCGCCCGCCCGAATATGTTGAATTATCAGTTACGGGCCCTACAGTTTCCAAGACACCTCACAATGTTCGCTCTAAGTTTTGATGAGTCTGCACACAGTCTGCGCTGACCCTTGGACAACAGTGCATAACGACTAAAAAAGGTCATAACCTCGGATTTATTGTGCGCAACGTAGATTTTTTGTGCGCAGAGACCGTCTGAGCACTGCCCACGTGCGCAGCTTAGAGGGAACATTGCACCTCACTCAGCTCCACCGGTAAATCTGGTAACGTGAGCAGAGAGGACAAGAAATTGATAGCAATATATATGCAATTCCCGATCTTACTGACCGATTTTATTATGAATTATCGAACGTTTTCGCGCTTCGCACTGACTCGCTAAACAGTAGGCTACAGCTGATTCCTGGCAAAAGCGAACGACGGGATGGGGGGCGGTCGGTTTATCACTCTATGGGATCCCAAGACCCAAGTTTTTTCGGGGGCCTGGCGAAGTGCCGTTTCGTTCGTGACAACGGGTATACGCTCGAAGATGTATAATTATTATTGAGAGGTCCTAATTTTTCAATCACACATCACTCAGCTTTACCGATAAATCTGTTTACGCGAGCAGAGAGAGGATAAAAATTGATCTCAATATACATGCAATTCCCGATCATATTGACCAATTCAATCATTAATTAGTGACATTTATCGCGCTTCGCGCGTCTAGGCGAGAATAGCTGCCTCAGTAAATGGACACCCAATGTAGATGACTAGTTTCAGCAAATGGCGGAGAGCCAAAGGGGGGTCTGGGGGCGAAACCCCCGGAAGTTTGGGTTATCACTCGATGGGTGGCCCAAGACCAACGGTTGTTTTGGGGGAGGCTGACGAAGTGCTGTTACGGCCCTGGTAACGAATTAATTGTACCTAAGGACACGCCCAAATATGTTTAATTATTAATTACGTGCCCTTCATTTTCCCATACAACAGCTCATTCAGCGATACTGGTAAATCTGATTACGTGGGCTGAGAGGATAAAACGTTTATAGTGACTTATATATGTAGGCTAATTACCACCTATTCATTCATGCATCATAGAAAATTTTGGTACCTAGGGCGACCAGGACACACAAACTTTGCTGACCATCGAAATCACGCTACGGGGTTCTTGGGGGCAAATCCTTCAGAAGTTTGGTTTATCACGCTATGGGTGCGCAAGGCAATCGTTTTAGGGGGTTGACTAAGTGCTGTTACGGCCCTCCCTCTTACTCATTGTCTTTATTACATTCCTTACAATATGAGGTTGGGGGGCGCTGGGGCACATTAATTTTTGAAAGGGGGCACTGGAGGAAAAAAGGTTAAGAACCACTGGTCTATAATGTTAATGGCATACAAGAGTCTCAGTTATCCAAGCTCCAGATTTGCAGAGCTGGTTATTGATATCTAGATATAAGAATTGCACTCGTGGAAACGATCGACTTTCGAAACGTTCGTCGAATGTATTTTCGAATACTACTATCCTTTCATTGATTGCGCGACTGAGTAAAACGCAATAAACTATATTATAATTGAATTTTTACGTTTTGACGTCTTGCAATTGCTCGGCCGTGGCTGTACTATAATCAGAGCAATTGCAAGACGTCAAAACATAAAAATTCAATTAGACAGTTATCATTCCTATGACTACGAATAACTTGAGATTCCAGGGGGTTAATATCCGAATCAAATGATACGAGAGGGTGGGTTTCAAAAAGTAGTCTTAATTTAGATCTGGCTTATAGCCAGTGAATGACTTGCCCAAGTCGCCAGGCGTAGGCGGTCTTACATCGGATTCAAATGTAAATTTGGTGCTGGGCTCGGCCAAGTCCGTTAGTTGCGAGTAATTACTGTCTACTTCGTCGCTGTAGCGAGTTCAACACGGAACCGAGGCCAGATTGTTATTGTTTTGAGTTGCTCCTTGTTCGCTGATGTCGTTGAGCAGGTTTCCAGTAAATTCGGCCACCGGTAAATCCGGCCCGTAAATTCGGCCACAGGTCACTTCGGCCCTCGGTAAATTCGGCCCGCGGTAAATTCGGCCAGGGTCGTGGGTAACAATAACAGTTACAATAACATTACCTAACTTTAACCCTAATCCTAGTCCTAACCCCAATCCAAACCCTAATACTAATCCTAACCCTAACCGTAACACTAACCCCTACATTACATAACCCTAATCCTAACCCTAACCCCTAACCTCCAAATCACTTGATAATAATATAATTATGTAATTAATTCACATTAATAGTTGGTAATACATTTTTACACAAAATTCTCAGAGGGCCGAATTTACCGATTGAATTCTGCCCTCGTAAATTCGGCAGATGTTCAGCACGTTATCGCAAAGTATTCGAAGAAATAGTGTGGCTGTGATTCAGATTTTTGAAGACACAACTGCCCAGCATTTTGGCATATATGAAATGATGAAGATTATGCCCTTGGAGATGCTGAATATCCACTGAGGACTTACTTACTCACGCCACTGTTATGCCCACTTACTCACACCACTGTTATGCCCAAGAACTTTGACCGAAAAAAGTCACTATTGTGTTCATACATAATGTTATACCCTCTGGCAGTGCGCAATGCTTTCTGTGTTGAAGAAAATATCTCGCGCATTGGCTATATTCCTGGAAGAACCTCAGAATTTCGTTATGACAATAGCCTGCCTCTGCCTTCAATCATAGCAATGCAGACAAGGCGGATGGAGCTGAATTTGATGACATACTGCAACTGGAATCGTTGAACGCACTCGCACGGTATCGACTCCTACAGAGAAATCTGCACGACAACGCATGATCTAGAGATTTTTTTCTAGCTAGCGTTCATGAATATTCTTGTTTGCAATACATTTGATTACATTCCAAAACATACTCGTGCTTTATTGCTTGTGACACGTAAAAATGAGGTAAAATGTGCATTATGCCTTTATGTAAGTTCAAGTTTATAAATTTATGACACACGATAACGAAGTATTTGCAAGGGGCTTGGAAAACTGGAGCTGGAAAACTGGACGTCAACGGCGGATCAAAATTGAATCAAATGTACAAAAGACATGTTTTGACTCTAGACTCGGCTAGCGTCACGTCAGTGTTGTTCAGCATCTTCTATAATTATTAAGTTTGAGACCATGCTCAACTTGTTTCATTATATTCTGCTTTATCACTGATTTCCAAATTTTCGCTGCTCCATAGCTGACTTTGGGCCTGGACTTCGGTGAGCTGTTGGTAGAGATATAACTGTGAATTTCGAACGAATTTTTTAATTTTTATACTGTTGCTATCCATACAAAACTCAATAGTCTATTGTAACACATACTTCTTCAATAAGCCACCTAAAACTACTTGAAGTAGAAGTAGAATTGACTGACTTTAAATCTACTCAAGTAAGTAAGTAGTTTTGAAAACAGTCTTAATTCGTTCGCATGGACTGTCAAAAGCTGCGAATTGAGCTATGCGGAAGGTGCAGGGAGCTTGATTCGTATTGCAGTGTTGGGATGACTCGAGTCATGACTTGATTCGAGTCAGACTCGAGTCAAATTTTTCGTATGACTTGACTTGACTCGAGTCACTTTGGATAAATGACTTGACTTGACTTGACTCGGAGCTTTAAAAATGTGCATTGACTCGCAAAATTTACGAGTCAATTTCAAGTCATTAAGTAAGCGGTGCCACTGTATCTTGTAAATGTTCGGATTGTTCGAGATACGCCGGTGTCACTTGTGAGAACAACCAGTCATTCACTTATTGTACGGTACAAGGTTCCTCAATTGTTAGATCACAAATACATTGACCGCAAAGTAGAAAATTAATCTAAATAGCAATGTGTCTCTCTTTCTTAGACGGCTCAATGCTTACGTTGCCAGTGTTCACATTCACCAATCCTCTTGTATGATTTAAATCGAACAAATATATTGTGTGCGTTTGTATTCTCACTGATGTATAGATGGGTAGTGTAGGCTATTGTACCATATCAATTTGTTTCAACTTCTCGAAGCTTCGTATTAGTTCCTATATTTTGACTGATAAAAACTGACTGTAGGATGTAGCTGTACAGTTACTCACGTACTTTATTAGCAGTTCTACGTGTGTGTGTGAGGGATACACCGTCTTTTTGCATGTATATTTAACTAGATATATTCGTTATTTGATTAAGATAAATGATTAATTAATCTGTCTTTCACACAGCTATAGCAAAATGTAATGACTTTGAATCATCACTCATACTTCGAAAATTCAATTTGACTTGAATTGTGACTTGACTCGTGACTTGACTTGACTTGACTCGACTTGACTCGAGTCACCTCCAAAAAACGAGTGACTTGACTTGACTCGAGTCACCTTTGAAAATCGATTGACTTGACTTGACTCGAGTCAAAATCTGCAATGACTCGAGATGACTCGTGACTCGAAGGTAGTGACTTGATCCCAACACTGTCGTATTGATGCATCCCAGGAGGTATCTATTTTCGACGGAAGAAGCATTCTTTCTCATCATGGGATGCAAATGATAGTATTAATATGAAAATGCGATACTATAACCCTTTGTTTACTAGAAGACCCCGTTTAAGAGAATATCATGACATGGCGGCCTACGCCATATGATAAGGTCCCAGGTTTAGACGAAGAGCAATGCGTAGAAATTGTATCGGATACGGTTTAATCTGTTTGCGCGATTAGTATACGTTAATAACAAATATTGTGGATCGTAAAAGTTATAATTAGTGTAGCTTTATTTTCGGAAAATAGAGGCATTACTACACTAGCTTGCTTTTATGCTCCAACATGCCTGTTCTGCAGACAAAAGAACTGAAATTAATTAGAACTCAAAGTATGATACTCGCAATTGAAGCAGAAATACAAATACCACTTCTAAAAAGCGGAAAATACATTTCATGTCTTTTGTCCATAAAGCTTCAAATGTGATCTGCTAAAACAGGTGTAACGTTGAAAAGAGCTGGATTTTCCAGATTAGCAAGACACGTAATGGGTTGCTAGATTACGATATGATAGGTAATTGCTAGATTGCGAAACGGTATAGTTTCAAACGTTATGGTGAACCACAATTACTGTGATGAAATATTTGATATGGGTGAAAATGCGGTGTGAGCGGAACCGGTACCTAAATTATATTCACTGATACTTTCGTGAAGACATATTTGTCGCTCCGTAACTATACTGGGCGTGAAGCGCAGCAAACTTTCTGGGCTTTACTTGACTTTTATGAATATTAAATGCTGGTGCTCCGTGAAAACAGCCCCAAAATTCCTCAGGCTATCTTTCGTATTGGGGGATTAAACTACTTCTACTTGACAAACTGAAAATAGCGAAAAGTAAGTAAGTAGATCGCAAAGTATTATGAGGTAGAAGTAGAAAAAATCAGATCTACTTGAGTAAGTACCAGAAGCAGAGGAAAACTACTTGATTACTTCCAAAAAGTAGACGTACTTCGTTACTGACCACCTTTTTGATCGAGACCCAGTAGAAATTAGATTTTTACTGCGCATTTTTCAATATTTTGAATGCTATTCTCGAGCCTTTCGAGGGCCGCATGCGGCCCGCGGCCCGTAGTTTGCTCACCCCTGTGATAAAGCAATGTGTTTTCTTGTATTCCGTCCTGAACATATAAAATGGTAGTAGAAACTAAATTATCACCGAAGTGCGGCCTGTTCTACAGCCTTGGGCGCTTCATGCCAGCATGGGTTCTCCTGATACTCTTTAAATCCTTAATCCAATCGAAGTTACATTATGGCATCCTCTGTTGGGGGGCTGCCAGTAAAACTGCACTCAAGCCACTGCAGAAACTACAGCATAAAGTGCTCCGAATCATAGCTAGGGCCCCAAAGGGGCCTGGCTGCCCATCCAATAAGTCGCTGCTGAAGAGATTCGGCGTCCTAAACATAGAAGATATGCGGAAACTAGAAATCGCCAAGTTTATGTATCAGTTTCACTGCGGTCGTTGCCCCGAATATTTCAATGACTTCTTTAACTCTGAATCAAAAGCGCACAAGTACAACACACGCGCGTCCACGTCGTCCAAATATCATATGATCGACCGAAAAGATCATCGCTCCATCAAATATGCCGGACCTGATGTGTGGAACAGTATCCCGCCGGCCATCCGACAGTCGACGAGCATGTCCACATTCAAGTCGAGATACAAGCAATTACTACTAAATAAATACAGTCCATCCTCAAGATTACCGGACCACGACTGACCTATCGATCTCGCTTCCCATGACATGCCGCCCTATTTCTTGTCGCTTTCTTTTTCTATACTGTATTCTTTACTTTCATTCAGTGTGCATGCCTCCTCTTTACTACGCCTAGGCCAAGGTGGGTGTCCGATTCCATTGACAAATCCAAGTCGCTTCGACATCTTCCTGTCTATTCATTGTATCGCATTTTTTGTGGTGTATTGAACTGATAAAATTGCTAATAAACCAATGATGATGATGATGATAGTTATTCTTCGTTGACGCGGGTGTGCCGTTCTGTGCCGGACGCTATTGACTCTGAGGTACATTAGTCGTTGAAATTTGAGGGACAGTGACCGCAATGGAACTGATACATAAACTTGGCAATTTCTAGCTTCCTCATCTCTTCTATGTTTGCTCCGGCGAGCTCGAATAATAACGATCCAGATCCGATTGAGTGCCGGCTGCCGGGTCCCGAATCCGGACCGGGCTGAAGCGGCGTAACATGAGTCATTGAGTCAGTATTTCTTGTCTTCAGCACTAGCAGACGCCGAACCGGAATAGGGGTTGAGACGTTGAAACTTTGCAGGATGTTTTATGCAAGAAGCAGGATAATATGCTTCCACTTCAAGTTCGTGACCTGATATTTACAACATGCTTTACGTAGTCCAAATGTCATTTGCGGTAGGTTCGATAGGGATAGGATTGTGAAATCTGAGAATCCGCAGCCGGTGCAGCCTATATCGTACCGAAATAATGGCCAAGCCAAGGGCATATGCTTTTCATGGAGAGTTGATTTGCATTGAATTAGCATGCAACCTGATCAGTGCTGCTTAGTAATTGTCTCTTTGTTATATTGAAGAATAACCAGAAGTGTTCAAAATACTTTGTCGAGGCTGAAGCATGTCCATACATTTATTTTAAGAGTTAATTGAAGGTGGCTACTTTAAAAATTGAGAAAAAATGTGTGCCAGAAATGTTGCAAATCGCCAAGAAACGATGACGTTTGACTCTTACCACAGACTCCACAGGGATGAGTGGATTGTCACTGTATTAGGGGTACGTTTTGTGAAAATCGTGAGATGCAGTCTGCAGTTAGAATATGATGACTTGCTGAGTTAAATGACTGCTGCTGCTCCTGCTACACCCTCAACTTGAACTTGAGAGCACATGTACAAAACATATAGTGCTCCTTTAAATTATGGCATGAAGCCAAGCATAGACCCGTGCAACCTGTGATGTAGCACTAGACTACTCTAACTGTTACAATGTAGCTGATATCTATGCATGACACCATCAATTCAATACTATCCTAATAATTAGACGAAAAGTTGATGCTGTGGAAAATCAAGGTCTCAAAGATTGTGTTTGCTTTGATTATAACTTTCACTGCTGTTGAGAACTTTATTTGGTTTTATAGTTTAATTTAAAATTTGGAAACAACGAACTCGGCAATCTTTCTGCAGAAGAAAAATCATAGCTCATTGATTCGCGAAACGACCTGTTTTAAAAAATGTTCTTTCCACAGAATACGGATGGATGTGTTTTTCACTGTCCGCTCTGAAATCTATTCTATGATCAGTTCAAAAGCAATCAAAATTATATTACGATTTCCATCTCTGTTGATATAGGAACAAGACTTTTCGGTATTGACTGAAATTAATAGCTCCAAACCTGGAGTGTCGAACTCAAATTGCGTCACGCGCCGGATTCAAACCTTCAAATCGCTCGCGGGTCAGACCAGTTAACTGATTCCAAAATGTTGGTTCCAAATGGTTGATTTTCCATAAAGCCTCGAACCCAGTGGGCATTTTTCGGTTTTCTCAAAATTAAGATGTCAATGTCAACGACTTCCTCAAGGTAACTAGAGTGAAACCGCCACACCGCAGTCAGATGGTTATAATTTGGCATATGAACAATTGAACATGCTCGACATTTGCTTTCTTGAGCGATCAATTAATAGAAGTATTTCCCAACAAAAATCTCAAGTATTTTTCAACCTACTCTGAATTGCTTAGCGGGCCAGATGAAATCCCCTGGCGAGCCGGATGTTTGACACCCCTGCTCTAAACGCTTTAATAGCTTGGAATTGACGACGAAATGCAAGTATATTTGTCAACCATGCAACCTCGTTTCAGAAGTACGGTATATATATGTACATGTAAACAAGCACATCCGTTGCGTTAGCATGTCGAAATTATTTTTTTTCAATCAACTTTTCGTTTGCAAGTGTGCCGCAACCGTTTTATAATTTCTCTAGTCTTTAGGAACCACTAAATTAGGCTACCACTATTTTCACAGTATATAGATAGCATTTCCCAAACTTGGACTTTATCAGCTAAATAGTCAGCCTTATTCTACACTCGTTCTATTATACACTTCTTGCTCCGATTACTTTCATTAATCAACACGCTTAATTAGGCTGTTTTTAGCCTCACAGAGAATCAGATTTTGGGTGACCAGGAGCAGTCAGCAAGGCATTTCGCAAGATGTTAGGGGAGCATAAGACAAGATTCCATGCACGCAAATGGCCGCTGCGTTCTTGAAATTTCCAAATATACTGGGCTATGGTATCATGTTTGCTGATGCTGACAATTCATGTTCCGTCAGGTAACATGAGGCTGTTCCTCCGCTTTTACATCAAACTCTTGGGCTGATATATAGGCTGTATAATATGTTCTTGAATAGGGTTGAGAGCTGAATTCCCTCAGTGTTCAGTTTTAACCCTCCTTCCGCGGTCGGCCTCAGGACCGAATTTTAATGCATTTAGAAAAAGATTCATAAAATCCGAACCACGGGACTTGAACCGACACCCAATATATCGCTGTAATCAGGAAACAGGCGCCCAACCAACTGAGCTACTCTGAGAGCGAGAGAATCAGAGGTGATGCCCCTATATATTGAAGTGTTCTCAACTTTTTGAAAATAAAAGAGAATTTGATTTTTGAATTTGTGACTACGTCATACACGGAGCTGCTCGGGATAGAATCATCGCCTGACTGATTTCACAGCAATATCAGGATTCCAAAACGACCTGAGTGAGGTTCTTACGATAATATAGTCGATTGTAACGAGTGCTGATATACCGATGGCTACAGTTGGCTACAGTGTGTTCGACGCCAGGCGTCTCGCATTCCGCGCACATACACGCGTCGCGTGTTATTGATCGAATATGACGTAGTATGGCGGACGTTGAAATTATTCATTTCACAACGCCGTTCTATGGTAATCGCTTATTCTCTGTACGAGATAGTGTTATGTGTTGAAACGAACTTTGCCGTTGTAAAACAACTATAACTGAATTGGATGAATTGACAAGTAGTCATACATGCAATATGAATACACTGTCTCACTGATATTTTAGTTGGCATTTCAAATCAGTTTATCAAATAATATGCAAGCCATCGACGGTGGTGGTGTAGACAAACGCTTTGAGACAAGGCCTATCTATTGAACAGATAATTGGCATCCACAACCACGTCAGCTATCGCAGAAGATATAGTGGTTTCTGTACCATACGCGCATCGCAGCAATCAGTTTCGAAGTGCTTTCGCGACAGCAGACTCTACATATCTATACAATACATCTATACGCTAACTTGACAGTCGACATTCAGCCATATTATGGCAAAAGAATATAGTATATTGCATGATACAACATATGAAATAATGCATCACGCGTGGAATACAACAGCAAATTGAAATGGTAACAAACCAAATCTAGCACCAACAAATGGAAAACCATGTCATGGGTACAATGATGGCTTCGTATGAAACAATGTAGATGATGTATTATATAGTATATATTGGCGACTCAACTTATTGCAAAGATATATCTTGTTTTGCGTAATCTGAAACTTGAAATCTGCGCTAATTACAACAGCAAAGATATTGCGGCATGTTATTGTTTTGGTAATAACATAGTATCCCCGAAATGAATCATTTCACAACGCGCCGGTATATGTAATCGCTAATCCATCCTTTGTACGAGATAGTACTATGTGTTGAAACGAACTTTGCCGATGTAAAACAACTAGGACTGAATTGGTTGAATTGACAGAGTCATACGTGCAATATGATTACAGTGCTTCACTGATATTTTATGGGCGTTTCAAATCAGTTTGTCACATATTATGGAGCGGTGCGTTTCGTACGCTACCACGGCAAAGATGCGCAACATTTTCACCAGAAAATGTCGTAAATTTGCTGTCATATCAATAGCGGAGATCATGTATCTCACTGAAGATGGTAGTGTTGGTGTATTGGTATGAAAAGCACGAATAATCCATATGCGTAATCTGCAACAGCAAATCCGCGCTAATCACAACGTGGAATGTATTACTAAAACCCACGCATAATATTTCGTAAAATATGTTTACTTTCAATTAGAAATAATCTGTCCTGCGCCCAATGTTAGATATAAGCATTCCAATAGATGGGCGATGACACAGTCCACCGCTGTTTGGAGAAAAGAGCTGCATATGAATTTGACGTCTGTAACGGAGATGTGCTGGTCACGGGCGCTGGTTTATCTCGCGCGCGCACATTCACGCGAGCGCCGCCGCAAGTTGTATTTTGCGCAAAACGTTTTTGTGTATTCAATCGGCATTTTGATGAGGTTATTTCATAGTCTGATAGGTTATTTATGGCTCGACGTATGCGTATTGATACTAGCTATCCATCTGAAATAGATGTAACTTTCTACGACCAGTACAACGCAAGATATTGGGGATTAAGTGAAGCGTGTTCGTGAAAATACAATCCGGGCTCATGCATGAGTCTACCGCGTAGCGAGGGTTAAGCACACTTCCTAAAGCCATCCAATCCCACACTAACAATTGAATATCGCGCTTGTATATTATCTTACTTGTCAACAGATATTTGGTTGTTTAATTTTTATATATCGTCTGTAAGCTACACTCCGTCGAAATTGGTCGCGATGGCTTCTGAAAAACTCTGGGATCCCGAAGAACACGGGCTAGAAAAGAAGTTCCGCCTGACCGACTATACCGGACTGAAAGGATGAGGTTGTAAAGTCCCTCAAAAAGTTCTGCTCAAACTTCTTGAGGGTCTTACCAACGACGGACAGCCTTCACAACGTGAAGGCTTTCCGCAGACGCTACCTACCATTGGCATAGGTCTAGATTCATGTGTAATACCTCTACGATTTGGGGGTCTTTCTTTACTTCAAACTACTGACTTTTTTTACCCACTTGTCAACGACCCGTACGCTATGGGTAAAATCGCTTGCGCCAACGTGCTTAGCGATCTTTACGCTATGGGCGTTACGGAATGCGATAACATGTTGATGCTACTTGGATTGAGTTCAAAGTTTACGGAAGAAGAACGCGACGTTGTAGTGCCTATGATGATCCAAGGATTCCGAGACCTCGCTGTAGAAGCTGGTACGAATGTAACCGGGGGTCAAACGGTTATTAACCCTTGGTGTCTAATTGGAGGTGTGGCGACATCTGTTTGTCAACAAAACGAGTTCATCATGCCAGATCAAGCCGTCGTCGGCGATGTACTTGTGCTGACTAAACCTTTAGGAACACAACCGGCTGTCAACGCGTTTCAATGGATGAATCAAAAGAATCAACATTGGAATAGAATTAAGCACGTTATTTCGGCGGAAGATACGATCAAAGCGTACAGCGACGCTATCTTACATATGTCGAGACTAAACCGTCACGCGGCGAGACTGATGCACGTATTTCAAGCCCACGCGGCTACCGATGTAACAGGTTTCGGCATATTGGGACACGCTGAGAATTTAGCGAAACAGCAACGTAACGAAGTGACTTTCGCCATTCACAATTTGCCGGTGATATCGAAAATGGCGGCCGTGAGCCGAGCTAGCATCGTCAATTTCGGATTGCTGAAAGGAACTTCCGCCGAGACATCTGGCGGTCTGCTAATCGTACTCTCCCGAGAGCAAGCTACCAAGTACTGCCAGCAAATGATCGCCACCGAAGGACACCAGGCGTGGATTATCGGGGTCGTTGAAAAAGGAGACAGGTCTGCCCGAATTATCGGCAGGCCGAGAATTATAGAAGTCTCTCACACGAAACCGGAAAACGCGTTGCAACCAAAAACGCAGGCTCCAGACCCGCACATACCACAGCCCGTTGACCCGAACAGCTTGCCGCAATCATCTAGAAAACGTACTCACGAAATGATGGATAACATCGGCACGCAGCCTCAAGCGTCGGCGTTACCGAATCAGAATAACACGATTCCCATTATGACGACTACTCAACAGGGTATGATGCCGGTGAACACAACAGCCGGATTGGTTCCGAATAATTGTATTATGCAACCGCATGACGGTCAAAATCAAGGGTATCAACAATTGCATTATAATAATCAGTAAAAAATGAAGAGAAAGGGTGTCCGGACGCAGTGTTTTCCGAATGGTTCACAATCCTGGTTGAAAATGTCATATTTTAGGTTACTTTTTGTGAGATTTTAATGCGTAAATGGGTTCCTTCGTATTGATTATTATTTCGGTGATATGGAAGCACGGTTATTGGTTTTTTGGTATTTCAAGTAGAGCTGACAAATACTTGCTAGTATTTTACCTTCAAGTTTGCTTTGCACTCCTTGCTTTACGAATCACTATGCGGGTGTGAGCAGCCTGCCGTAGCTGATTTGAAAGCATTTGTCGTTGCTTTTGATCACAAAGTTTATGAATACCTGTATCTGAAACGGTAAATGTGCTGTAGTGCAGGGGCGAGATGCTTTTTGTGATTTGAGAGTACAACACGTTCTCTTTTGGTCATTTTTTGCTTGCATATTGTAGTGAATTGTGTTATGCGTGGCCGCACATGTTCGAGTATCTGGATGATAATTTTCAAATTGAAAACTGTTTTTCCAGCTTTCTGACAAATTTGATTTGGTGGTTTGGGAGAATAGGCAACATGCGTTGAGCGGAGTGCGAATCATGGATGGCGGAAATGATGGTGGGGCACAGCAGTCATTGAGTGAAAAATATCGCTATCCTGTTTGTGAACTACCTGATCTCATGTCGTCAGATCAAGTGGATAGGTCAGATTCACAGGAATTCGATGTGATTTCTGATGGAGTGGAAGTGGCATCCATTTCGGAACATGATCGCACATTATCTTCCGACTCGGACTCGGAAGCCGGCGAATATTTTCACTCTAAACCGCAATCTCATAAACTGATTGATTACAGTCGACAAACAAACAGTCAACAAACACAGGTTCAACCGTCTGAAATCAAATACCTATGCAAACATTGTGACTATGCGACGATGAGTTATTCCAACATAACGTGTCATTTCGAGTACGTGCATCCTGGCATCACGGTATATGGAGAGCTGCCTCAACACTACAGGATGGTGTGTAAGCGTAGACGAGTCAGAAAAGTGCCGTTTCTGTATTTCTGCCAATACTGCAACTACATCACTTTGAATAGGACTCGTTATATATTGCACAGCAGAAAGTTCCACGCGAAACGTAAAGCAAACCCGAGCAAACAAGGTTCGTCTGTCACGACCGGCGCTAACAGGAAGTATTTAGAAGCTCTCTGTCTTGCTAAAGAAGAACCGACGAAAAGTAAAGTCAAGGCCCGCAGGCTGCTGTCAGTATATCATCCTAGCTCGGCTGTTTTACAGATGCAAAAAATGTCGTGTGTGGTGTGTAAAAAGCTGTTTTTGGACAGCCGTTCTTTGGTGGAACATTACGAATCGCAGCATCCGCGAGATGGGACGGGAATAGATGATGTCGCCGAGAACTTCAAGTGTCAGATGTGCGATTGGACGTGCCCCACTCAACTAGGATTACATGAGCATTACACTGAATCTCATCTCACAGATTTAGATGATTCCTCGCACACGCCCGATTCACCTTCCGTGCTCCGTATCAAAAGACGCAAACGTACCAAAACCGACGACCGCGACTCGTTGCACGATTACCTGGACAAAGTTGATGCATCGCTTCTATCCGTGTTGAATTATTTCGGCAACGCGTCCGAATGTCACATTAGTACATATCACATTCCATGTGTTGCGTGTGATTTCTCCTCGGTGAATCTGTTATCGTTATTGAATCATTATAAACAATATCACGACGGCTGCTATCCTAAAAAGTTTGCGTTGTTTTTGTTGGGGAAGTTTCAGATCCACGTCAAAACTATTCTTGTATCGCCGTCCACCGCCAAATACATTGAGGCCGAAGACGGGGGGTGGTTGATTGACAACCATGGGATTTTACAGTGCCACCAATACAGATGTAGAATTTGTGGATTTAAATGTGATTGGCTCGCGCAGATGTTGGCACATCATAAAGTCGAACACAGTCATACGCAATTCTCTTTACATAACGTCCAAAGGAGTCGTGCATCTCCGTCGGACTCTACCTATTCTTCCTTTCTTCAATGCTCTATATGTTACCGAGTTGTTTTCACTGGAGTAGCAATGGCCATGCACTACAGAGAAGTACACAGTCAGCACAGTTATCAATCCGAAATGGTCCTTATCAGTATGGAGGAGATGAAAACTTGTGATCATTGCGATTTTGTCGGGAATCTAGACGCGTTGCAGTGGCACTACCTCGACAAGCATAACATTGGTAAAATAGATTGGTCCAGTTTAATCGAAGCTGCCCAAATAAAGTACGAGGATATGAGATGCTGTATCTGCAAATACACCCCTTCTGACGACATGGACTTGATCGCACATTATCAAAAGCGGCATGCGGCTGAATCAACTACTTTTACCTACTCATCCGCCGATAACCTCTACTCGTGTTTGCTTTGCTGCTCGGAAATGGTATCTCTGCGTGAAATTACAAGTCATTGTGATCGTTGCTTGAGCGCGAAGCCGGAATCAAACGAAAAGAGAGTACGATATTCCACCTGCGTGGATTGCTCGCAAGTTTTCAAAAGGCGTACACCCGACAGCACTATCTGGCGGCATGTGGTACAGCATCATTGTGGTAACACTATTCCCTTCAATGTGTATGATTTGGAACCGCACACGTTGCGGTACGGATTTTGGGATGTCGGTGATACAAATTTTGTAATTCCAAATTTGCCCGCTTCCACTGATGAGCTCAATTATTCTCCTGATTCACAGAGTTCTGAAAATCAAAACTATGCCTCGTCCGAAGAATCTTATCGTTGTGATAGCGCGGAGGAAAAAATAACGATAAAAAATGTAAGAGGTGCTTCCGCAGACTCGTCTTCGAACGAGGACGCGAAAAAGCGAAGTCCTGTCGTCGCTCTTTACGATCTGAAGAACGATAACGCTTTGAATAAGAAGATCTACAAGCATGTGAGTAACGGAGTGAATATTTCAAGCCAAAACAGGTGCTCACGTGCAGGTGTAGATTCCGAGGCGGGGAATGCACCTCGTGTTACCGGTTTCAATCATTTTAATACCGGAGAGGATATCGAATCTGTGAACGTTTGCAAGGGCGAGCCGGTGACACCAAGCAAGCCTGGTGAAGGTTGTTTTCTCAAAGTTCGCAAACTGAAGTTGGAAAATGACTCTACTGTGTTGACGTTATCTCCTGATGACTGCGCAACTGATTCTCTTCGGGTAAATATGGATTTAAAAGTGCTGTCCTCGAGCAATGGCGTTGAAAGTGTAAAGACCGAACCGGCGGAAGTACAGGAGGAACCCGGAAAGTGCTTCGTCATTTGCAAGTTCTGCTTGGAAGGCTCGGTCCAACGTGAAGAATTTGAAAGACATATCGCCCGCGATCACGGCGTCTCGCTAGGCGTCAGATGCTTTGGATGTGACGCTACTTTTGCGGACCGGTCCCGCTGCGTGTGGCATCACAAGCACATCCACGGTGTCGAGTTGGACGTGGGGACAGTTCTCAATTTTTTGCTGGAGGATATCGGTCGTGGCGAAGACGGGAATTATGTCTGCTTGTGGTGTGGGTTTATGAGTTCGACAAAGTTAATGGTATTGAATCATCTCAATGTAAAGCATGTTATGTCCGCGACTGAAAACAGCCAGTTTGAGAATGGTTCTCATATCAAGTTTGGAGCGTCAAAGCGTGCTCATGTCCAGTCTAGAGCGATGAAGCGTGCATATATCGAGTCTAGAGCGAAGGTGCATGCTCATACGGAGTCTGGAGTGACCATGCGTACTCGTGGTATGGAGTCAGATAGACAGAATTTGATATCTAGCCCATCGTTGAGGAGTCGCACACAAGCAGTTCCGAACGCGTACAGCTCGGATTCTTCTGACAACGATCTCGAATTCACTGCGAAATCGTGTTATAGAGATTTAGAAAAATCTGAAGCATCTCCCGAAATTTCTTTCGTCCAGTCGCGAGAGTGCGGTTGCGGAACTGAGCCATGCGTGATTCGGGATTGTGGCGCGCAACGCCCGTACCTGTGTTCGCTGTGCAAGGCTGGGTTTTCATGCCCCGCCGCTTTCCTGAGTCACTGTCAGGCACGGCACGAGGATTTGGGCGCAGTGCGGCGTGTGTCGAATCGCGTTCTGCAGTTGTGCGGGACATCTGGCATGAGTACGGCTAGAGAAAGCTTTTCTGGCTTGAAGGATAGGAATAATCCCAAGGTATGTTTGATAGCTGGACACTGATCGAAGTCAGAATTTTGAGCCAATATATTATGCTGGTATAAATGTGTCATTTTTCTATTAGTACAGGAGTACTTACCGCGGACCCCTAAGTCTTTTGTGATGACTGTAAAAATGCCGTCAATTTTGTCCAGCCCACTGTCACTGCCTGGTTACCAATTGGAGTGCAATTATTAGTGTTGGTATCGGTAGTGCGACTATTGTATGACGTGTGGTTAGCGCCGAAAATAAGACAAAATAAGGATGTAGGTTAGACGGATCTTATAAGTATGGACAATTTAGTTGCATAGATGTAGTTTCAACATAAGCCTTTCATGGCCCTTGTAAGTAGTCCGCGAACCCCCTAGGGGTCCATGGACCCCAGATGTAGAACCGCTGGGCTAGTAGCTACTTTTAATATGTCGGTTTGATGTGTATATGAGTGTCAAACTTGACAGGGCAAGGAACTAGTGCTTCCATTCAAGCAGGCGTATGTTGTAGTTCCGGAAACAGCTTCTCTGCCGAAAACTGAACTACCGTACTCCAATAGGCCCACCACTCAGACATTGCTGATGACTCTCTCATTTGAAACAGTTAGAGGAGTGATGACATCCTTGGACTGGCCGATAAATGTTATCCTTTGATAGTCGATATCATTTGCACTGGCCTGGATCGCCAATATGTTGGGGCAGGCACTAATTTTCAGCTTTCACGCAGCATGAGAAGTACTAGTAGGTTTTCTCTGCTTGTGCGAACTTTTGGGTTTCTTATTTAACGGCTTCCATTGCAGCAAGCCAATACTTTTATTGATTTAGTTTGATCCACATTTGCTTATCTACCTCGTCATACTCCGATAGCTGTGTGAGCACATTCATATAAAACTGCTGGTGCTTGATAGCTTATCTCCGTTCCAGTTGTAAATTATTTCCCACGTTTCCCCAGTGGCAATACTCTACGATGCTGACTTGTCACCTTTTCAGGTGGTATTAATAGAAAGAGTTCAAATCTTGTGTTTGCTAACAATGTCACCGACTGTGCTTAATTGCCATTTGTATGGTGTGGCCAAATGTAAACAATGCTAGAGGTAATTTAATCCCTTGCTTGTAGAATGTATACATAGCCTCAAACAGCAAGGGTGCTCAATTTTGTTGTTCGTATCTTGCAATATATGACGGGATATTGTAATATTTGTGGTTATGTATCGGAGAATTTGAAACTTTGAACAAAGTAGCGTGTGGATGTACTCTTTACGTTTCTTCAGAGCATATTCCACAAACACCACTGGTGCTGCTGTCAATGCGTCGACGCCTTCAATTCTCTTGAAGATTTGCACCAACATTCTCTTGAAAAACATCCTGGAAGTAGAGTATGACACAAACCGAACGTATTGGGTCCTGCGACTTTGTGAATTATACAAACAATATTGCCCGTTCAGATGCTGCTATGCAAGCATTGTGACTTCTTCACGATGGTAGAGGAAGAAATTGTCGATCACGTGGACGTGCACTCTAGCTTTGCGGACAGGTGTGAATTTATCTACCGATTTTTGCTTCTAGCCGGAATATTGCTGGCATTTATCAGTTCTCTGTTGTGCGTTTTCATGGAATGTGGATACGACCACGGCTTTCTGATCTGGTCAAACTAACTAAGGTGTCTGATTCAACCAGGGTTGTAACCAAGTCATAAGGTTTCGAGTCACAAGTCAATCGAATCACTTTTATAGTTTTGACTCGAGTCAAGTCCAAGTCAGCTAGTAGAGAGTCGGGTCCGAGTCATAGTGTTTTTACTGGAGTCTTAGTCCAAGTCATTATGTTCACTGTTCAGTTTTCTGTTCATTCCGGCTCAATCCACTTTCTCAACTCTGCTCTAGTGATATAGAATGGCTCGCATTCATAATATAGTACTTTTCCTTGGTCCTAACAGTTTCTGGCCCTATTTTCCAAGTATCAGGACTGATAGACGAAATACCAATGATGTGGATACTTTACTATTCTTCGAAGTCTGTCTTGTCCGTGCCACTCTCGAGTCATATGACTTAGTATGAGTCATGCACATTGCACAATGAGCCAATACAAAAATTGACTCGAGTAAAGTCACCAAAAAGTCATGACTGGAGTCGAGTCAATACAACCCTGGATTCAACTGTCAAGACTAATTCTTATCATGGTTGTAACCAAGTCACAAGTCAATCTTACTTTGATAGTTTCAAATCGAGTCAAGTCTAGTCATTTTCAATTCGCCATCAAGTGTTGAGAATGGAGACCGAGACCAATTCATGCTGTTTAGTGTTTATTACTGTTGAGTCTCGAGTGTAAGTCCTGTTCAACTCATGTTTTGTAACTCTGCTGACGTGAAACAAATCCCCCACATGCATGACATAGTCATTTGTCTTATCCTTATCCGGAGATCATCAGTAAATAAGTACTTCTACTTTGTCAAAGTAGCCTACTCGGTAGATTTTGCCCAGTTGCACTACTTCCTCAATCATTTAAAAACTTTGGACTACTTTTCCTTCAGAGTTTCAGTTTTATTTTGCCACACTAAGCCTAGAATAATTCTTTCTACTTAATGGGAGCCGTTACCGCTACTTGGGTGCAAACGATGACAACCTTGACCTTCACTCCTAACGGGATTATTCAAACAGATTAAAGACAGTATCCTGCCCGATTTGTTATGAGTCATGCGAAATGACAAGTCGAGTCAATTCACAACGTGACTCAAAATGAGTCGTTTTCCGTCTTCAATAATATGGCTCGAGTCTGGTCATGACTCAATTCATTGCAATCTGCAACCCCGATTCTTATGCTGCGTCGGTTGTGTATAATACTCAACTTCAAAACCATACTTTATTATACGAAAATCCTCATTTAAAGGGTTGTTTTTCTTGCCTGATCTAACCATACGGTGTATCTTGCAGCGCTGGCTCGCACGAATTTGAATCTGATGTTGCGGTAAGTGACCATTTCTTCTCGTTATGAACAGTTTGCATTGAATTGATGTCTGTTCGTAGCGCGAACGTTTTTGACGCTTCTATTTAGGATACCGGGGATTTTGAGTGGGTCCGTGTGAAAGGACCCGCTCTGAGCGCTCGAAAAACTATTCGCAGTGGAAACCGCTTGATACCTAATCAAGCAAGTCCTCGTCCATCTCTTCACGGCTCCAGCTGCTCGGAAACCAAATATTCTCCACCGTAAGTTTGATCTACTTCTATCCCTATTTTCGTGGGATGAGTCCTTCATTACAGTTAGTAACAGAGATATTAACTATTCGGCATTTGTGACATTGACACAAATAGGAAGAAGCCCCCTGAAAAGTGAACCCATGTTTCAATATTGTCGATACGCGGTTATCGAGTTGACATGTGTAACGTTCATGATAATATTTATATTTATACAATCGACTTACGTAGTGAACGCGCAGTCGTGCGTGTACATGGCGAAGTGGGTTATTTTGTTCTCCCAACAACACTGATTTGCCATAAATGTTAAATTGTTCATTCTAATGTTTTCGTTCTGCACAAAAAGTAAATTTTAAAAGGCTTTTAACACTATGTTGATGCACAGATCATTTTGTGCATCTGTAAACTATAGTAGCCTAATGCATTAGACTGTGTGTATTAGGGTGGATTTTTGTTTTTATGGCTGGGTGAAAATTTGCCAATTAGCATATAAGCGTTCCCCAGGTTAGTAAAGGTTAAGTACCAGTGCAATATACATTGTCAGGACTAAAACTATAAACGGGTATCTCTAATTCTCTAACATGGTTTTATCTATAGACACAATTAGTAATATGATAATTATTTGACATGTTACAGGTATTTCTTTACTGGTGCATGCAGTAGGCTTCACTTTAATTTGAAGTCTGTTCTGCTTGAGTTATCTCTCTGAAGCCTGATGTTCGATTTGAGGCGTGTTACCTTGCTTTGTGTTGTAGGTCGTTGGACGATAGCACGGACGACATCTTGCTCCACATCAAAAAGGAGTTGTCGACGCCGCAATTATCGTGCAAGTTTTGCGATTACACCTGCGACGATTTGGAGTCTTTGGACGGTCATCTCGCGAATTTTCATAAGGTCTCATCAGATCTTTCTCAATTGTTCATCCCGAACTTCTAATTAGTGGCAGTGATTTGAAAATGTATCCCGTACAACCTTCATTTATGTACGATCAAACTGCAACTGAGTAAGAAACTAATACTTTCGGTTTCAATCAAACAGTAGTTTTGAAAACGCACCACATTATTTCTAATTGTCAATCTTGTAGTCTTGAAACAGCCTTTCGATTTCTTGAACTTAAGCTGTAACTGTACTGTATGTACCAACAGATTGTGAAAAACCTGAAGTTGGCAGTTCCCGAGCTAGAAGCGGATTTAAAATGTCGAAAAACAGGTAAGGTCTTTGGCAAGGTCGAAGTCTTCGTATATCGGATATGACTAAACTTTACAATTCTCAACTAGCACTTATCTTTCAATGACAAGTCCTTTCTGTCAATAGGTGTTTTCTCATTTTGTGGGAGATACTGGTGTGCTGCCCAAATTGTTGAAAGTCTCGCCGTATTTTTCGACGGTAATATAATGGCTAATATAATTAGCCATGAAAATAAATGAGCTTTAAGGCCAGTATAATACCGTGTGGCGCCAAACAACTTTTGTAATTGTCTATTTGAACGCGATTGTTACTATATTGTAATGTATATGCTAAGTTACAGTATGCTAGATTTGGATGATTTCTAAGTTCATCCCAATATAGCTCGTATTAACAACAATGCGCTCAGATTTGTTTCAATACGACCAGAGCTGAAAAGTTCACCCACCGAGTCGAGCGATGCAGTGGTTTTATCCGACTCCGATGAAGACCTGGAATCCGCCGACACTCCGACCACTTCTCGCCACGGTTTCAGAGGATATGTTACAAACTTGACGTGTCCTTATTGCGGTTTTGAATCGTATTCTACTAACCAATATAATGTCCATATTGAACGGCACGCGCCGTAACTACATGAGGTATGCAAGCTTGTCGCTGGAGTGATGCGTGTGCATGTGCAACATGCCATCCATCCTATTACTAACCAGTTTTGTTGATAAATCGCAGCACAGTTCTTGATTTTCTTGAACTTTCTTATTTTTACTGATATGGGTAGTATAGCAACCTGTCATAGTAATGCTTCTCGGATGTGCTGCCTTCTTTCACACTTATATAATTGGAGTTGGCTGCTGGTTATCTACGAGGTGTACGTATGATGTGGCTCGATGTCATTTCTGATATTAATCTTGAAAGTTCGTTGTTTCCTATTAGCTAATATGATTTTAACCTAGATTCTAACCTGTTCTCCGCTTCCTTTTAGTTATATTTCACAATTCATAGCGGACCAACTATATTTCTTGTCTTTAATCTTGGCGCTCATTATGGCATTCTAGGCCTGGCTGTTTGACAGAACTCTGACCCACAAGTGACTGATTGTGAATCGAACCAAATCTGAATGCCTCTCGTCATCATTTTTAGTCGCAGTTACCTAGTGCCTAGATTTTGAATTTGCCTGATCTGATTTTTCGCTTCTTCAGTATTGTGTAATGCGTAGTACGTCAACTATCGTCCTAAGATGCGGAAAAGTTCCTGTTTCTTACACAGTATGTTTGTAAATTTCTTAGACTGCAATTTGATCCTCAGTTCTTATAGATTTTAAATTCGTAATCTTATTTTATATATTCTTGCCTACAATTTTATATAGATTTCTATTCAGCATAATCTTGCGTGCCAATAGCAATAATAATTAACCAGACCGATGCTTCACAGTTGAAAATTGTGGATGCATGCGTTTGCCTGAGCAGTGAGCAATTTTTTTACATCAAAATTTTGATACCTTTCAATTAAAAACATCAAATTTATTGCGGCGTCGATACTGGTGGCTTTCGGTGTCAATTCTTTCGTGAAATAGTGCCAAGTAGAGAGAAATACTAGCAGAGTTTTCTTCAATATTCTATATGTACTTATGCCATTGGTGCCGGAGAGATGCCTCCAGTAGTCGGAGCTGTGTTATGTTTTTTACAACTGACATGGTACAAAGTTGAATCCTTACGATCCAGGGAGCAGGGGGCGATATGGTGTGGTGGTATAATCCACAGGTGCGACACCAATGGATTGCGCGCGTTCGACTCCGACCGAGGTCGACTCCATAATTCCTGCCTGCGTGTTGGAGGTTCATCTCGGCTCCTCGCCACCTCATCCGTGTAAGCGGTGTCTTATAAAGCCTAGAAGTGGCCGTGTTACAGGTCGGCAACTACAGAAGAAAAACGAAGGAAATTGGCGCGGTGTAAATGACCAACAGTAGTCGACGAACACCAGGAGTACCGCAAACAACGATTCAGGGACTTGTGGTCAGCGGAGGCATAAAAGAAAATAGCGAAAACCTTGTGATTGTGATTATTTATGACTAGCCTAATGAATGATCTTAGAGAACATATTCCTATTTAAAATTACGCAATTTACATATTATTGTTCACAAATAGGGCGAAAGAAGGAGGTATAGGCAGTGGTGGCCCTGCGAACGGGGGGTCCCCTATAAGTATCTATCCGTAACATTTTGCATGTGTGCAAGGATAGACTACATCAAAACTAATTAATTCTACCGCATGCAGAGACGTGATGATTATCGGAATACGGGACTTTTCTAACAAATGCAGTGATTTGATGATGATTGACACATCTGTACGGAATCATATTCTTGCTTGGTGCACGGATTTCCATGTTTATTCGTCATTCTCCTTGAAAAAATCGCAAAATCCAAATAGGGAGCCCCGGGCGACTGCCCACCTCGCCCACCCCAAAAGCCACCACTGGGTATAGGAAACGGGCCAACTTGTGGTATGTAGGCTACATTGTAGGTACAATTACATTGATGAGGTGTACGAAGATAGCACCTGTTTGTTCGCAGTGTCAATATATAGCTGGTAACAATTAAATGCAATCGGTATATTAGGCTATATAGGCGAAGCACCGGAATCCCCTCAAAAACTCCAATTAATATGAAATCCGCGTTGCTATGTACTGTACAATGTCTGCTCAGTGAAGGACTTTGAGTCATGCATATTCTCGTTGCAAGGAAACGGTGCGTTATCGAATTCATACACTGACGGTGTGGTACGTGGTTTCAACTTATATTATTATAGTCGTGGCTCAATTTCCGGTTTGAAGATATTCCGTGGCCCACCTCTAAATTTGGCAAGCTGATTACTGCAGAAAAGTTAAGTGCCTTCGTTCTGAGCTACTCACTTACGACCTATATTAGGGTAGGGAAGCTGGTTTCTTAAAAAACTCAGCGCCTTCGCCCAGACCAGTGGTTCTTAACCTTTTTTCGTCCAGCGCCCCCTTTCAAAAATTATCGTGCTCCAGCGCCCCCCTCAACTTCATATTGTAAGGAATGTAATAAAGACAATGAGTAAGTGGGAGGGCCGTAACAGCACTTCGTCAACCCCCCTAAAAACGATTGCCTTGCGCACCCATAGCGTGATAAACCGAACTTCTGAGGGCTTCGCCCCCACGAACCCCATATCGTGATTTTGATGGTCAGCAAAGTTTGTGTGGCCTGGTCGCCCTAGGTACCAAAATTTGCTATAATGCATGGTAATTACATTTATAAGTCGCTATAAACTTTTTATCCTCTCAGCCCACGTAATCAGATTTACCAGTAGCACTGAGTGAGCTGTTGTATAGGAAAATAAGGGGCACGTAATTAATAATTAAACATATTCGGGCGTTCCCGCAGGTACAATTATTCGTTACCAGGGCCGTAACAGCACTTCGTCAGCCCCCCTCCCTAAACATAAAACGTTGGTCCTGGGCCCCCATCGGGTGATAAACCAAACTTCCGGGGGACTTCGCTCCCAGACCCCCATTAGGCTGTCCGCTATTTGCTGATAGCCTATTAGGTATCTACATTGGGTGTACATTTACTGAGGCAGCTATTCTCGCCTAGTCGCGCGAAGTGCGAAAAATTTCACTAATTAATGATTGAATTGGTCAATATCATCGGGAATTGCATGTAAATTGAGATCAATTTTTATCCTCTCTCTGCTCACGTAAACACATTTACCGGTAGAGCTGAGTTAGGTGCAATGTTCCCTTTAAGCTGCGCACGTGCGCAGTGCTGACACGGTCTCTGCGCACAGAAAATCTACGTTGCGCACAACAAATCCGGAGTTATTACCTTTTCTTAGTCGTTACGCACTGTTGTCCAAGGGTCAGCGCAGTGAGTTGTTGAGTGTGCGCAGACTCATCAAAACTTAAAGCGAACATTGTAAGGTTTCTTGGAAACTGTAGGGCCCGTTACCAATAATTAAACATATTCGGGCAGGCGAACCCATTGGTATGACCTCGTTGCATGATGTTATTTCGTGACCCCCTGTCTGCAATATCAAAAAATATAGAATCGCTCAACGGTGATATCGCCCAACAGGAATATCCCTGTCGCCCAATCGTACTAAACTAAAAGACGCACACGATTTCAGATTGGTATTTCTTCACTGACATATAATTTTTCCCTGCCAGATGGAATTCGTCTTCTGGGGTTCAGATTTCCAACACAGGAACATTCGGTGTCAGTCATTTAGGCGCCCATGGACAATTAAACCTATATGTATTTTGAAGGCTATATGTAACGAAGTTTTCGGTGTTAATTTGCTCTGAATACTCATTAAGGATATGTCCTTTCACCACATCATCTACTGCGAAGCCATTTTTCTCCAGCGCCCCCCATACCGCCCCCCTGAGCCCAGCGCCCCCCATATCGCCCCCTGAGCGTTTCCGCCCCCCTTCAACATCGCCAGCGCCCCCTGGGGGGCGCTGGGGGCAAGGTTAAGAACCACTGGCCCAGACGTTACTCGCGACCTGTTCGGGAATCTTATTACTAAACAAATGGACTCCTATTTGAAAACCCCAGATTTGCATGAATTGTTTGTTGCAACGCTCAATATGTTTAGGTAGTGCAATGCACAATTGTACAACACATGCACATATTGCACATAGTACATACATTTTTAGCTGATGTCGTTGTAATGTTGTTTCTTGTCAATACCTATATTGCCTACCACCAATAATGGATATGCAGCACCTTATTCTTTCGTCGCCTGCGTGCAAAGAGTGCTAAAATCCGCTATTAATGTGATACTATCGATAGTGATACGAAACCAGATCCCAAAAGAATAGGCTAACTTTATTCATGTTTGTAAATCTGACTTCAATGGAGTGAGGCTCCCGAAAAACGCACCCGCCGCTCTTCGCTGTGGCGATGTAACGTGCAAAACACAAGCCAAACTAGTGGTTTTGAAGTTTGCGGCGAGACGTCATCAACCTTTGTTGATCTCTCGCATCACCTGAGAAAGTAGACAACTTGACTCCTACAACTATATGGTGGGTGGTTGGTTGTACTGTCCATATGACCACCTGAGGTAGTTTTTTAAAATCGAAATCTTGAAATGATAAAGTTATCAATAATCTGAATTCAACAGAAACGACATTACTTTGGGGCAGATTTATGTCACTTGAAATGTTTCTTCGTGCTCTGTGCGATTTAGTGTCACATTCACTGGTCCATCACCCTCGCAAAACATACAATCAAAAATTATTAAAAATAACCATCATTTACTGAAATAACTCTTGTTGTAATCACAATTATATGAGAATTTATAATACGTAATCAGCTTCCAAAATAGGCCGTGAGTAAGTCTAGGAAAAGTTGCTTGTCGTTTTTCAGTAATAAGCTTATCAAATTCTGAGCTGGGTTACAAAACGCATTTTCAAAATAGAAATGGAGTCGCGAGCTCGCGACCATAAAAAGTTGAAAACCACCGGATGTGCAACCTGCTGGTGCGGATCTGCATTTAGGCTCATGAATAGTCTTATCCGTGTGACATGACGTGACTTAACGATGTATAATTCCGTTCCCTGTATTTTCGAAGTCATCATCATCCACCAGCTCTACCGCTATCTATGATCATGTGGGCGGAGAAATTAGGATCAAAATTATTTAAATAAATTATTAAATATTATAAATCGATTTCATTCACAAAATTTACCGACCAGGTGCATACAGAAACCAGATGTATATAGTAAGGTACCAGAAGTTGCATCGATTACCCCATGGTGAGATCAAGATCAGTGTTTATTTGGACAGGTTGGGCCTGAAAAATGTTGTTTCGATCCTGGTTACAACACATAGCCACGCAAGTGCACCGACCTAACATTATAGCCAATGTTGCCACTCTAGGTTACTGGAAAAACACAAGATTGTGTCGCGAAAAAACACTAGATTGGCAAAAAAAACACTAGATTAGTAAATTGCAGGAAAACTTTGCCGTTGTCAAGTAATCATGATGACCAAGGTACAAATCCATAGATAAGAAGTGTCCCACACGTGGATTCGATACATATGCATGATATAGGCCTACTGCATGATTATTCAACGAAAATTGATGAAACGAATTGCTATACTGCAACGAAAATTAATGGAACGAATTCAACAGAGTAAGAAAAAATCAAATATTGTCGCTTTCGAATTGTACGGCATCATAAAAATTATCTTTCGATTGTACACCTTTGATCAAACATAAGTATCTTATGTGTGGCATCTTGCTCACTACCATATATCTTCAACCAAACAACGGGGAGGTGTCCTCGTGCAGCATACTTCATTTCCATGCATGCAGCGGAATGTGGCAATGCCAAGAGATTCGTCATGAGCTTCCCCAGTAGCCTAAAGGGAATTTTGATTCACCGAATCCATTGCGCACATATTTCAATTTTTGCCAAAATTCTGTTGGAGGGCACTGACTGCAGCTCATTTTGCGAACTTGCCAAAGCAGCCCATTCTTCCGACAAATCATCAAATTATATCACAGAGGGAAATTGCGCAGCTAGAGGAACAATTGATTTTATTTTTCTTTGTGTTGACAAGGCTGTTAACGGATTCAATACACCCAAGTACGAAAGTATGCTGTCCTCGGCAAATGAAAATCTTGCTCGAATCTGCAGAGTGAGTTCAACAAGAAACGACAGAGCATTAGAGCGAAATCGCTCATTTTTTCCGAGACTTTCGCTCATAAGTACGGATTCAGAGCGCACCCTGTTACGTAATGATTGCTTGCTACTGCACCACCACATAGAATTGTTGAAAACAAACACAGCCAGAGACACCAAATCGGCTTATGAGCGATACATTTGGCGTAAAATTTAGTAGTCTAATGTTAGAATATTCCTTGTTCGCACAATTGCAGAAACACACTAGATTAGCAAAATTGTGCGAAAAAAAACACTAGAACACTAAGACGACCGAAAAAACACTACATCTAGTGTTAAAACACTAGGAGTGGCAGCACTGATTATAGCGGCTCCAGATGCGGATCGTGGCCACTTATGGGCGCTAGGCAAAGCTTTGCTAGTGTGACGTCACATTGACAGACAATGTGTCATACCTCATTTCAACATCCGCTAGTGCGCGCTGAAGAGTGTCCAAAATTTTACTCACAAAAATATGGTAACCCTACGGTAGTATTCATGTGCGACATAAATTAATTAACATTAATTTGACTTGATGGGTCCACCCTCAAGGTTGAGTTATTGCTGTTTCGGTTAACTCAGTGTTTCGCAAACTTTTTTACACACCGCCCCTTGGTAGCAAATCAGGTATTGACGCCCCTAAAACCCCTCCCATACTCCCGACATTTTTTTTGTTCATTGCCCAACGCACAGTCGCTATACTATCGAGTAGACTTTTAGTGCTGATCTAGTTTATTGGCTTCCCGGTGTACGTTTGTACGCTATATAAGATTCAAATTTTTTTATGAATCCTACGACAGACGACAGTGAAATCAGGCGTACAAGGTATGATATGCGCTTAAAACTTCATAGTCCTCGTTGTACAATGTAGGCAACAATGCATGCATTTGAATGTGTGCTCTTACTGTGCACTCGTTTACTGTCAGTGATTAATTAGTGTTATATTTTTTTGATTGATTGCCTGGTTATAGTTAGAAAACTCAATGTTGCATAACCCTGAACACCTGTAGAGAGCGTTGTTGGCGATTTTCGATTGCATACACTTTGTGCCAGTCGTGCGACCGCGAACGACGTGACCACATATTCATAAATAAGACTTTGGCACACAGACAGAGCCAATAATTTACGGATTTTCCAAACAGTTTCCCATAGTCCGTACCGCCCACATTTACCCTAAACAGCCCTTATTCTCCCAGCAGCTCCTCAACCGCCTATTTTGTAACTAGCGCCCCCTTCGAGGTCAAGAACGCCCCCAGGGGCGCTGGCGCTCACTTCGGGAAGAACTGGGTTAACTGCTTCATGCTGCTGTCTGACGGCATGATCTAGAAAATGGAGTTTTGTTCACCATCGTTAGTCCTCGAGCAAAACGCGGGCTCGTCCGGGATTTGAACCCGGGACCTCTCGCACCCAAAGCGAGAATCATACCCCTAGACCAACGAGCCGACATTTGCACGAGCAAGGCTCACATATACTAAACAAAAACTCATAACCGCACGAAGTCCTCCAGATGTATGCTCGTCAACGAACGATGCAGCCGCTGTGACAACACTCAAGCATACTTGTGATCTCTGAAATGACTCATTTCACTTTCGATCCTCAAAGTTTACAAAATAGATCAGGGAACACATGTGCTAGGAGAATAGAACGTAGCATTCAAGTCGAAATACAAGCAATTACTACTAAATAAATACAGTCCATCCTCAAGATTACCGGACCACGACTGACCTATCGATCTCGCTTCCCATGACATGCCGCCCTATTTCTTGTCGCATTCTTTTTCTATACTATCTTCTTTACTTTCATTCAGTGTGCATGCCTCCTCTTTACATCGCCTAGGCCATGGTGGGTGTCAGATTCCATAGACTACTCCTTGTCGCTTCGACATCTTCCTGTCTTTTCATTGTATCGCATTTTTGTGGTGTATTGAACTGATAAAATTGATAATAAACCAATGATGAATGATGATGAGCAGTGCTTTTTGAGAATCCGAATCCGCCCGACCGCTCGAGCCTCTGAGGAACCATATCCGTCTCAGTCCGAACAATCTCAATCAAAAATCCATGCGAATCCGAATACTGCCGTTCAGAATCCGAAAAATCCGAATTAAAAAAACTTTTCCGAATGATCAGGAGCAGAGTAGTCAGAGTACTCGTAGGGTTAGCTGATTTATGTCTGCGTGGACCTTTGACAGATCGACTTTAAAGTGCCACCAATCCTATCATAGAACATGTTTATTGTCTGTGTTTGGTTATCGAACGGGTGATTTTTTCTTTTGACTTGAAATCAAAAGTCACGTCTGGTCAGAACTATCCAAAAATATCCGAAGCAAAATCAGCAATAGAATCCGAATCCGATCCGACTTTCTAAAAGTTGAGCAACATTCGGTCCGAACTGTATCAGTCCATCCGATGCTCATCACTGACGTAAACCGAATATAACATCGCACAACCGAAACGTATGAAGTTTTAATGATGAATGTTATTCGGTGGTGAGCAACCCCTAGCAATTTCGCTTCGACGATTTCAATATTGCTGCATAAATGTTCTCATAAGTCATTCAACACGACATACGCGATGTGTTACTCGCGATGCGAGTTCTTACAGTTACACTTTTGAACGGCTGGCGTGCAGTTGCGAAGACTGACACCTGACACGGCGAATCGTTTTCGGAAAGGCCGCGTATATGGACTGTTATGATTGTGAGGTCTTCTATAATTTAAGAAGTATACGTTTGCTTATACTGTATGGTAGACACTAAACTCACTGACAACTCTTTTCAGTGACAAATGAAAATGCCGGTCATTTTAGTTAGAAACACTTCGACATCAGATCGGTTTATGTTCATTTGAGCGGCAGCTGAGGCGAGTCGCGTTGGTTCGCGGTTAGACTGAATTTATTCGAATCGTGCCTTTCATTGAGTCGCTCGCGGTACTGGGTAATTCTGCCACGCTAATGATTTGTCACCGACTCGCAGTCAGCGTTGATACTCAAGTAGGAGTAGTGTCTTAAATTTATTAGGAGTACAAGCATAAGTTACAATTCACAATTACAAATACAAGTAGGGGAAGTCGGGACACAATGGCACATCGTGATTATTTTTAAAACTTGACATGAAGAATAACATCGCTTTGATGGTTTAGTAGTGTCTTATATCAGCCGTAATCCTGAGGTGGATTGATTTCGCCAGGGTCGCATTGTCACAATGTCTTTTTGGTCCTTTTTGCCTCACCTTCCCCTAGCTACATGTACAAGACCTGACCAAACCTGTCTAAGTAAAAATGAATGTCTGACAAGTAAGCAACTAAGTAGTTTTAGAAAGTATAGATTTGGTCGAGGGGAAGCATACTTTCAGCAGTTATGGTCGGAGTAGCCTACTTTTGAAAGTACAGTTAGCATCTTCGCGACTAACGCACAATGCCAATTAAATGACATTGTACAATATAAGTGCAATTTTCGAAAATATTTTCTGATACCGTGATACAGGGGCCATTTCGCTCGTGAAAGTTATGCAAGTATCACTCGACTATACTTCCTACTTTACAATTCCAAAGTCTAAAAAGTAAATAGTTTTGCCTGAAAACTGTATGGAAGTGGCATAAAACATAACCATGATAAGGGGCCATTTTCGGGTAGCCTAGTTGTCAAAAGCTATTCCAGGCCTACCAGTTAAAGTATTCTAAAACAGAACTACTTTCGAAATTTGTGGAAGTTGGTCAGATCTATCTGAAGTAGAAGTGCTTCGTTACTGACCAAATCTGTTGTGACAATAAAAGCAATATATTTGTGTCACTGGATTGCCGAACTTGTTATTTAAACTATGAGAACAGCACTTATCATTCAATCAAATGAGCTTAATTCACCTGGTTCATTATTTCATTTGCATCTACGATCGGGGATAATATAATTAAACTCGCCAATGGATCCGCATCTCCGAGAAGCGATTACGCGATGACGGATCCGAAGATCGACGATCATGCCTATCGGCGGATCATTTTTGATACGGATCTATGAAACAGACCGTAAATGGTTATGTATAGGCCTAACATACATTGTTATGTATGGTTATATTTTAACATCCAAAAATAGGACACTTTTTGCGTTAAAATAGCGGACGAGAAAACGGGTAGTTTGAAAAATTTTACGGAAAATGTTATTGGATTCACAAAAAGTTCATTTTCCGAAAGACCAAGTGCTAAATTTCCTTCAGTTTGGCGAAATCTAGTTTTCACATCTGCTATTAGATTTTTTAGTGGTCTTTGTACATAAAGAGAGAATGAATAGTGAAAAAAGAGGACATTTGGGCGTCCTCGGAAGACATTTTACATTTCTTTTGAAAAAAAGACGGACAAATCTTCTTCCAAGATGACATATGGTGTCGCATCTATAGGCTAATTCATGATACTCGGATTATCCTGAGACTCTTTGAGCTTCCACTGAACCCTTATTACTATTCGGTGAACTCCAAATGAGCCGCAGTTTAGCATGGCTATGATTTGTGATGCACCCTTTCACATATTTTAGTAGTGCATCGTGCACAACGGTTGAAGATCACACCCCTAACCCACTCTCTTCCACAAAACACCGACACCTTTTCAACGAATATACTCAACAATAAAAAGGTGCGTATCCGCTACACGCAGCAACACAATTCCGTCCGCCTCCTCAACGCCGATTGACGGGAAGCTTCAAGCTGTACAGCCTGTTCTCGTGTTCGTTACTAGACGCCGTCTCCCAGTCTGGCATATCCTCGCAGTGCGTCTCCCAGTAATCTATATCCTCGCTAGCGATCGTGGCAGGCGAGAACCACAACTGCAGACTGTGCAGCGCGTACTGCCGGTCGACGCGGTTACCGCAGTATCTGGAGATGGTGGCGGCCTGCGTGACCTTCTCGCGGGCTTTGGTGCGGCGGTCGGCGAGAATATAGTGGTAGGCTTTGAGCAGCATGTAGCGTGGGTGGAAGACCGGGAATTTCTTGCAGAGTTTTGAGAGTTTTTTGAGGTTTCTGCGGCACTTTGAGGAGAGCTGAGAAAGAATGCGGTGGACTTGCGTAACTACGTGAATTGCCTTATGATAGATTAAAAAATACCTACTTAATTACCTCTTGCGTCATATTAACAGTGTTGCCCTACCTCGCCCAGACATTGCTCCAGTGAACTTTTAATCTATCGACACCATCGTTTCATTTTTTCCTTTAATCTTACTTTTCTACCTAACATTTTTTACAGCCAGACTGTATAGAGACAAGTGTTCTTGTTTAATGCGGGTGTGATCAGGCTGGTTGACCTTCAATGTCGTATCGATCATTCCTATCTGATACCGAATAATGTGCATGCATATCTTCTGTACCTCCATCATTGCCGTCTGTTTGTTATGTATCTTGGTTGGATGAAAATTAAAGTCTCTTTATCTCTCCTCTCTCTCTTTGCTTTTCGACTACTTCCGCTTCGACTTGAACAACATGGTCGTCACCAAGTCACAAGTCAATCTCACTTTTATAGTTTTTACCCAAGTGATATATAATGGCTCGCATTCAAAATAAAGTAATTGTCTTTATAGTCTTAACAGTTTCTGGCCTTATTTCCCAAGTATCATGACTGATAGACGAAATACCAATTGTAACTTCACTGTATTCTTCGAAGTTACAATGACATGACTGTCTTTGGCATTCCTAGCCTCGAGTCACACTCGAGTCAATACAAAAATTGATTCGAGTCAAGTCATTTTACGCATTCGAAAAAAATGACTGGAGTCAAGTCAAGTCACAAAATAATCGCGACTAGAGTCGGACTCGAGTCATTACAACCTTGTTAAACAGTTCTTAAGGCAAACCCCGTTACCTTTTTTCCAATTTAGATTTTGAAAAGTAGTAAGTATAAATCATTATATTCTTGTTATTATTACTTCCCCTTGACGTATTTTTGACGTGTCGTTAAGATTGCTACTTCCAAATGCAATTGAGTCGCAATTTATGCCACACCAGCCTTACCTGCGTTGTATCCTTGTGCTTCATCCCGAATTTCTCGATATGATACCGGAGCATGATCAGCAACGATTCCATTACGCGAATAAAAGCGTGCACCGCGTGATAATTGTCGTAGAACTCTGGTAGGCTAGTCTCCGCCATCTATAGGCAAGGATATGCGGGTACTGAGTATATGGATTTTGGGTGTAAAGTGATAACTAGTAATACGCAAAAACATCAATATTTAAACGAACATACTGAAAACTATTAAATAGTATATTCATATTGAAATGAACCCGAATATTTTCGGCTGACACTCGTCAGGGGTAATCGTCAGCAACTAGTAGAGAATTGGAAAGAACATTGTATATCAACAATCGTATCACAAAATATGACGTCACCAGCATGAAATTTCGAATGAGAGAGCGTTCAATGTACTATTTTTAGGTGATACACGAACTCCTTTTGTTGACAGAGTTTTGGTTGGTGTATTTTGATAAAAGTTGATTCCAAGGCACACAAATGGAATTGTGAACGGCCTCGACCTACGATTCGAAATCGGTCGTCTCGATAATTATTCGCACAAATCGGATTATCCAACAGATGTTTGCCGATGGCAGAATTAATTGCCTTTGAATTGCCTACTGAAAACTCGTCAATGAAGTATATCATTTTTGACGTGCAACGCGGGATAACATCTAGAAATAAACGGCAAATTACAACATGAATGACAGGTAAATTCCTACACAATACACACCGCCTACACACCGTCGGTGGCTCTTTTTATGTCATGCAGACATGTCTGGTAACATATCGGTGATGAGAACCTTGAGAAAGCGCAAAATTTATACTGGAATAATTTCATAGAATATTAAAGAAAATTCTTGCCGTTCGAAATGGATGCTAATCGTTTACCGTTTAAAGGAAAACTTGGGCCTCTAGTTCTCGTAGCCCCTGTACCATTAGAGAAAATTCTCCAAATAGTATAACAGGGTACAAAGTGATCGATTATTATGCTCCTGGCGAATTCTGCTGAATTTCCGAAGCTATAAGGAAGGCGTATTCAGAACTGGCGAAGGGGTGGAACATTGGGTCGTCACACTAACCCATTGAAACAAGCGATCGAGCCATTCATTTCATTGGTGATATCATTGGCCCCTCCTAGGGAAAATCAAAACGAAGCTGTCGTCGAATTACACAATTAAGCGTTCAATGTCTCCCGTGTCTAGCCTCGATCGCTATCCCGGGTCCAATGCGCTATACTAGGCTTACCATATTTTGGAAATCTAAAAAGAGGACACTTTTTCAGAAATTTCAGACTTGCAAAACCGGAAAAGAATTCACAAAAACCAGTTTACTTTACCCACTTTGCGGTCGGTTGACTAAAAAAAAGGTCATCTTTCCGCTCAGAGCTCAAAATACCGTTTTTTTCTCCACATTGTCAGGTGGATGACTAAAAAAAAGGTCATATTTTCGCTCAGAGCTAAAGTCAGCGTTTTTCACTCCAAAAAACCCGCCGGAGCGTCACTTCTGTGCTATTTTGCGGCATATCACTCGCAGTTTGCTCTAAATCTGACCTAAATTTTCAAAAAAGAGGACAAATCCTCTTAAAAGAGGACGGATGGTAAGCCTACGCTATACAATACGCAACCTTTACATTTCAATTTAGTATTTTGATCCCGATTTTAAAACAAACTAGTGTGATATATGAATTTTATTACAGTTCAGCCTCGTCTACCGAACAAAAGTGACATCCCAAGATAACAATGTCGTACACACCCGCAACCACGCTTTAGCTTGGATAAAGTCTTGCTTTCGACTGCACCATAGCGTCATTATAGATCGTAGAAGCAGTCTTGTGACGTCTTGCGAGCCTTCGGTAACATAAACATTGTACCGTTCCATCCAAATAGCACTGACCACGCCTTACCCATATCGCAACTCTCAATCTGTTCGAGGTATGCGATACACAGATTTGCCGGTTCCTGTTGATACCCGGCTTCCAGCAGCACATCCATACAAGCTGAGTAGTAATAGGAGAGCCCTGTGTTTTCAATTCAAAGTTGGATATGCAATCACATGGAGAGACGCGTCAAGCTCAAGCAGTTTATGATTAGATGAGTTCAGATGCAGAGGTATTCCTTGGTCAGCAACGAAATACTCAGGTAGGTTTTGACTACTAGTTCTACTTCAACACTATTGTACGTAAAACTATACTTGCATTTTACACTTCGAGGTCTTTAAAGCAAAATGAGATTTTGGACAAAAATTGCATCACTTTTATCAGTGAAATTGTCATATGGAATGCGTGACTTACTGCATCACGGGAACTGAATGTATTTTTGAAATTTGCAAACTATTCGTAGTGTCAAATGCCGTATCACACGTAACTTTGCCAGCGTTACGAAAGCCAGCTTCGTGGGATTGGGGCATTGTTGCGTCAGAAGGACCTTGGTATGCGCATGGGCCAGAGAGACTTGTAAGGATTTAATTGACATCACCGAGAGTCAAGAGAACTCGCCTGACTTGCTCATATATTTAATTGTAACGGGTAGCTGTGAGTCAGAGACAGCGTTGCGTGTAATACCTTCCATCTGTTTCAAAAGATGAAATACGCAACAGGTATATACGGAGATTGAAAATCTGCTAAGCTTTGACAAAACAAAGAAAACGGCTACGCCAACAACGCTGCGTCTGATACGGCCTTTACACACATTTTGCGTCGGTCGTGAAGATCCAAAGATCCATCTTGAAATTTCGAAAAAGCCACCCCCGATTAAATACTGAAAGTATATGCGAACCCTCGACCACATCTACTTTTTTAATTAATTACTTGCTTACTTGAGTACTTCTCGGACCTTTTATTTTCTACTTCCACTTGAAGTAGCTTGGTCACTGTACTTCTGCTTGTAATTGAGCAGATATTTACGGCGATACTTTTACTACTGAAGGGCTTAACAAACTGCTGTAGTGTCTAATTTTAGATAGCAAATATTTTGTGGTCACTATGATATCGAAATTGTTTTATAGGGCTAATAAAGTGGCTTAAAACATGACTATGTATCAAAAAACGCGGTCTATGTTACTAATATATGATCACTATAACACCAGTTATAACCTATAATCATTATAATCACATAATCACATAGCCTACATACAACAAAATAGTTATATGGATTCTACTAATCCAAAAGCAATACCAGCCTGCTGATAACCATACCATCGGACTCATTCTCTGTTTCGGCAATCGATTTCAAACGGCGAAGTACTTCAGCTGTGGCGCTGGCCCGTCCGGCGAGCAAGTGAATTTGAGCAAGGATGGGCAACACTTGAAATAAATCAAAGATGATTCTCTGGAGTCTAATGAAATGTGATAGGGTTGGCATCACCGTATAGTTTCATCGATAAGTCTTGCGTCATGTCGGCGACGTTGTATGCCCTGTACCCTGACGTGGTAGCGTGTGTTAGCTTTCCAAAGCAAAAGCGTATCGCGCAGCTTACCTGGAAGGGTGAATTATCAGCG
Organism: Botryllus schlosseri; assembly: GCF_051294905.1. Lineage (NCBI taxonomy): Eukaryota > Metazoa > Chordata > Ascidiacea > Stolidobranchia > Styelidae > Botryllus > Botryllus schlosseri. Next base: position 6,762,188 of record NC_137247.1, on the reverse strand, counting down.
TGAACTATATAGCAGTGTTGGGATCAAGTCACTACCTTCGAGTCACGAGTCATTTCGAGTCATTGCAGATTTTGACTCGAGTCAAGTCAAGTCAATCGATTTTCACAGGTGACTCGAGTCAAGTCAAGTCACTCGTTTTTTGGAGGTGACTCGAGTCAAGTCGAGTCAAGTCAAGTCACGATTCAAGTCAAATTTAATTTTCGAAGTATGAGTGATGATGCAAAGTCACTACATCTTACTAACTGGGTGAAAGACAGAATAATTGGCCATTTAATTAGAATCTAATAACGAATATAAAGGTAAATATACATGCAAAAGGCGCTGTATCACTCACGCTGCTCATAAATTACGTGAGTAACTGCGTATAGCTACATGTTACAGTCTGATATCAACCAAAATAGAGGATCGAATACAAAGCCTCGACAAGTTGAAACAAATTGATATGGTACAGCAGGTTACACTACCGATCTGCACACCCGCGAGAGTATAAACGCACAATATTTGTTAGTTCGATTTAAATTACACAAGAGGGTTGGTAAAAGTGAGCACCGCGTAATATATGCACTGAGCCGTCTAAGAAACAAAGATATATCGCTATTAGATTATTCTACTACTACTACTACGACAACGTAAGCTGTTTTCGTGTCGTTTGCGGTCAGTAAATTAAATCAGTGAATGACTGAATGCCCACACAAGTGACATTGGCGTATCGTGAAAAATCCGAACATACATATAATGAGGTGATTTAATTTACACCGTTGACTTGAAATTGACTCGTAAATTTTGCTCCGAGTCACGAGTCAATTGGCATTTTTGAAGCGCCGAGTCAAGTCAAGTCAAGTCATTTTTGCAAACTGACTCGAGTCAAGTCAAGTCATACGAAAAAGTTGACTCGAGTCTGACTCGAGTCAAGTCATGACTCGAGTCATCCCAACACTGCTATATAGGTCTTCATAGATTGGCGTTGAGTTGAAAATGATACCGCAAATGCTGTATTTGGTTGTATTAAGGTAAGCTATGGAATAGTCCATAGCCCAGCGCCCCTATATTTGCCAGTCTGTGTTTCCACCCCTTCAAAATCTGCAGCCAAGGTTAAGAGCCACTGGAATACACCATGGGTTCCTCAACATTATTTGTCTGTGTTCTAAAGGTCTACTAAATATAGCGATTCGTGGTTCCCAACGTGTTATAAACTTCATCACAACCAATTTATATGCAAGTTTTACTAAAACTAGGCGACATGTTGATATCCGGGTGAACACTGAACAGCCCTGCAGCGGATCAACCGTGCTAAAAGCCAATTGTTTGGAGAAAAGGACCTTTCTCGCTAATTATTTCCTTCCCAATAACATATTTTTCAAAACCAAGCACATGATATCTATATTAAAGAATAACAAAACAGTAGAATATGTTCAAATGGCTCTGTAGCCCATTGAAAATGTCTTGGTCTAGTACTGGACCACGGTCCTCAGGTTGGAAAACACTGGAATAGTCCTAATGGCGGCGACAACAAATTGCATTTCATGCACAAAAATAGCACATCATTTTGCTTCTAACGTCATGTAGAACTATGATATCATTCGGTAAAACATTTTCCCCGATTTCCCGACTAAAGCAGCTGAAGGATCAGATTCTTGTACACCATGCCTCCTTAGTTCTGATTAATTGCAATCTACATAAGTACGACATATGGCCATTGGCCATTGACCAATTACCAAATGCAGATGTCCAGTGATGTAGAGATCCGCAGCGGTGAGCCTCATGGGCAGATCCAGGCATCTCATAGTCGCCTTATTTTCGTACAGAGCGGCCTTGTGCAAGTCCCCGGTCAACTGGTTCATTTGCATCATGTAAGTGTACGACGTGATTAATTCCTGCAGGTCGTCGTCTGCAGCTTCAGACCGATTGACCTGCAAGCATTCTATGTAAATTAGATATGCGCCAACACAAGCATCTATAAAATTGATCAGGTAGATCTTCTTAAACTATTTTAGCTGGGTGGAACGCTAAATATTTAAAATCCATTTTGCGGACCGGTAACCATCAAACTCAAAGTTAACCCGGAATTCAACTACAACAGATGTATGCAACTCCAGAGCAAATATTGAAGTTTTCTGATGGTTTCTTTTCTTCAAATTGCACTATTACACGCGGTTCTATTGAAGTTTATAAGCCAGAGCCATCTTAAAAACAACTAACATGGTTTTGGTTCATCGGTTTCTTTTGAACGTAATGCGACTTTTGCTGTGTGTCAAACTCTATTATGCTACCAAATATCGATAAATTGTACGGTCGAAAATTAACGAAGTTTGATCAGAAATTCTCATTAGCTTTCACATATAAAAGTTCTCGAACGAGCTGTAGGCTATAGCCTACTTTTGATCATTTTGGTACAGCACTTGCAGCATCGTGACGTACACACTGTGAAAGTAGACCACAAACTTGAACATTACGAGCCAACATAGAAAACTACGTTCCATATTTCCAAATTAATTTGAAATTCGACGTTTCATTTCTCTACTAAACGGACAAGCGTTCAACTGCTTGGATTTTGCAATGCAGATAGAAACTTGTAATATTTTTGGCAGAAAAGTAAATACGGAACAGGGGCAACAACCACTGAATCGGGTCACAGGATCCATCCGGCTTTTACCATTTCAAAGACCTCTAATCAATATGTAAATTTAAAAACGTACCTGCATCATCGCAACTAGTTTAGCAAGCTTGATGCGATTCGGTATTTGCGGAAGATTGAGAAGAATTTGCCATATGTACGAAAGACACCGCACTTGGTCGATATATCTGTTCGCCAGTCCGCTGTCGGCTGCGCCAATGTATCTGAAATTGGAGGCTGGCTCATTTGAGGCCGCCGGGCATCGCAAACGTGTTCTAACCTGTTCGGATAACTGATGTGAAACGACTGCTTGCGATTTTCGTGCCACAATCGAAGCGCGATCAGCACTCGACTTCGCGGTAGACGGCAGCTCAGAATTCTCAAAGCCTTGAAATATAGGGGTTTCAGTTTTATTCAAGCCTGGTGTGAGCCAACGTGGGAGATACGGGATGCCTGTCTCGCATTGGACGAATGATATTGTATAGTTAATTATTCATCATAGGGCTAGGCGTTGAGCAACAGGGAGTCAAGGGACGCTGAAGACGCCCTTGCCCCAACTTTTAACTTGGGCACTGTGACAAAATAGTTCATAGTTCATCCTCGTTACGCCCATGTTATTGAGCATGTCGTTTGTTGAAGTTAGTCGTTGGTAGTTCCTTCGATCATTCCATTTAGTATATCACTACCCCTCCAGACTATCGCGGAAATGCTGAGCACCGAGCAGGGAAGCCACAGATATGAATTTTAATAATCAGGTCTTTGGTCTGACTCGGCCGGGGATTGAGCCCAGGACTTACTGATCAAGAAGCCGGTCAATACAAATGGAGGACCACGGCAAAGGCGCACCTTGCAATACTATTCCTTGAATACGGGATACGGAATCTAGTTCGAAATAAATACTGAAGTCATATGCTCGGGTTTGTAGATATACGGCCGACTCGAGTCGGGACTCCATTTTGATACAGAACTCTCAGCTCAAACCATTTCTTTTTACTGGTAAAAGATGCGGATTTAAAAAAATCGGCGCGGGTCGGGTTCTACTAACTTCCACCTCTTTTGCCGAGAAATCAAAGCATAATTGCTTCACTATTTTCCACAAACCTTGATAAAATGCTTCAGCGCTTGCTCGCGACATCCCTTTTGAAAAAACACTCTCCCAAGCAGACTCTGCACCTGCGCCCGCACGCGTCTATCGACTTTCATCACCTGGACCGCGCAAGGAAAACTGAAATAACGCTGGAATTCGCGGTGAACTTGCCGTTGTTGCGTTACTTACTTTCACGTTTTCCATGTCTACGTCGTCGTCTTTCTCGACCACTTTCGCCACGATGTCTTTTCTTTTTCCGAGGTTGTAAATGATGTCGGACGCCTCCTCTAGATACTCCTGGGCTTCCGTGAACAACAGTGTGGCTATGCACGATTCTCCGGCTGCGGGGAAAATACGAAAAGGGATATTATTCATGGCCATAATAGTGCGGTCTCACGGGTATATAACGTAGGAGCCTACATGATTCTACAAAATTTACTAATCGAATAGATAGATTTATAGATAACACCGACGCATTCAATATAGTGAGTGTCAAAATGGTAAGCCACTCAACATAGCAAGTCATTCAAAATAGCGAGTGACATGATAGCAAGTCAATTCAAAATAATCCAGGCTACCATTAACCCTAGCGCAAGCTAACCTGAACTCTAACCTTAACCCAACCCTAAACCCCATCCTAACTAACTTGCCATTTTGTATAAATCACGATTTCTAATGGATTGCTTTTTTTCTGCAACACTGTCATTACTATTAAATTATTTTAATTTATGTATTATTTTTATTAGGATATTGTGTGTTCATGTGTTCAATATCAAACAGCATATCAGAGGTGGCCAGTTTGTACTACTACTGCGAATAGTTACTTTTTGTTTCTAATTTTACTTCAATACATCAGAGTTTTCGAATCAAAACCACTACTGTTTTGATTTCAGAATCTGCGGGGTATAAATTAGCACCATAGCTCGGATAGACCTGTATTCATTTTATGAATAAAACAGTGGGCGACTGGCACCATTAGTCATTCTGGTTTTGCCGTGAATGTTGTACTCAATTCTGTGTACTCTCAATCTACATCTGAAAACTATGTACCTGAGTGATTTTCGTACCTTTTATTTTTTTCTATTTCAATCAGTTTTAACATGTGTTGAAAATACCTAAGTCTACTTCTAATTGAGTAGAAACCAATGATTTTACCTCTACTTCCTCTGTTAATTGAGTATCATCAATGACTATTTTGTCATAATCTGTTTACTGTCAACCATGTTGATAAATCCCAGACTAGAATGAGACTACGTTTAGGAATGTAAAAACTATTTACTAAAAGTTCCAGTCGAATTCATACTCCTTTACACTGGGATGCTATATGTCATGGGTGAGCTGAATATAGGTTTAAATCCGTACTGCGATCAAGGAAGCCATACCTTTTAATAAATACTCTATCGTTTTCTGTGTGTTCGATGATTTCTTCCAGTGGTGGACGATCCGCGGGTACAGCAGCGCGAACACGTCTTGAAGTTCGTATGGAGAATTCAATATCTGAGAACGTTATCAATTTCAACGGACTTCTCATCTCCTCTAAACCATCAAGGTTACCTTATTTAACTGGAATCCGTTAAGTCGCCGCGCTTCGTTTTCAGTACTTATCAGAAGCCTTTCGTAAGACTTCGACAGTCCCACGGACTGCGACCACATAGGGCTGTAGCTCATCCGTCTCTCCGTGATAGAATTCGACGAGGACTTTCCCTCATGCCCGTTCCGACCACTCGAAATTAAACCATATTAGACGTCATTAGTACACCATCCCAGTAGCTAAGATGATGATAATATTAATTATTATTATTATTATAGATAGTAGAACAGAAGTGGTGCTTATCACCGCTAATAGTCTGGTGTACCAAGTGCAAGGTTTCTAGTAAGAAACCGGTTCATCTCCATTATCAAAGTAGCAGTAATAGGCCTACATATCGAAATGTTAAATTGTTCGGAGCAATGCTGACACGAATCCACGAAATCTGTGACGGCCGTAAGAAATTTGTGTGTTAATTAAGAAATGTTTAGAATTGAGAATGAAAGATTTAACCCCACAAAATACTGCTCTATTATCTGTCTGTGATAGGCGTATTTACTGAGAATTGATAGATCCGGTTTGACTTCTGATAAGCCCTTTTACCATTGTGATGTATTTTACTACGACTTTCGCAGCGAGATTATTATACGCGCAATGGTCTCATAATTTCATCATCATCATCATCATCATTGGTTTATTAGTAATTTTATCAGTTCAATACACCACAAAAAATGCGATACAATGAATAGACAGGAAGATGTCGAAGCGACTTGGATTTGACTATGGAATCAGACACCCGCCTTGGCCTAGGCGATGTAAAGAGGAGGCATGCACACTGAATGAAAGTAAAGAAGACAGTATAGAAAAAGAAAGCGACAAGAATAGGACGGCATGTCATGGGAAGCGAGATCGATAGGTCAGTCGTGGTCCGGTAATCTTGAGGATGGACTGTATTTATTTAATAGTAATTGCTTGTATTTCGACTTGAATGTGGACATGCTCGTCGACTGTCGGATGGCCGGCGGGATACTGTTCCACACATCAGGTCCGGCATATTTTATGGACCGATGATCTTTTCGGTCGATCATATGATATTTGGACGACGTGGACGCGCGTGTGATGTACTTGTGCGCTTTTGATTCCGAGGTAAGGAAGCCATTGAAATATTCGGGGCAACGACCGCAGCGGAACTGATACTTAAACTTGACGATTTCTAGTTTCCGCATATCTTCTATGTTTAGGACGCCGAATCTCTTCAGCAGCGACTTGTTGGAAGGGCAACCAGGCCCCTTTGGGGCCCTAGCTATGATTCAGAGTACTTTGTGTCCCGATCATTCTCTACTTGAGCCTCGTACAGTGGTGAAGAGAGACAAGCAAGGAAGTAATGCTTTTATGTATTTGGACGACGAGCTCGAGTTCAAACACAGGTTGAACAGCTCGCTGAACTCACATTTAAACAAGCTCAAGATGCTCTCTAAGCTCAAGTTCGAGTTTAAACACTTCGCTGCAAATAGACTTATCCTAGTGTTTTAAGCTTTTCGGCCAATCATAGAAGTAAAACTTTCTAAGACCAATTATTAGGGATAAGCAGACCTTTTAAAAATATAAATGGAAATGCGTTGTCACTCGCAGCAGTCTAAAAAACCCTGAGCCCCGCTCACCTGTGAGTGCTCAAGTGGCTGTGGTTACTGCTCTCAATAGCAAGCGACGACGATGCCTGAAACGGAACTTTGAACAAAAATATTCATGCATTTGCACGTCGCCAAGTTCTGAATGCCGTTGCGGCTCACACCTAAGGTCCTAGTTATCCTGATATTCATGGCTTTGGCTTGAGCAAGGAAAATCGCAACCTCCTTCTCGTCGTCGGCTGATACGAAATCATCAGGCAGATCTTCCTCCTAGAAACGTGTTGAAGTTTGCAATATAATAATCACGAAGTGAATCGACAAGACGAGTTAAATCATGAAACAGAGTTCAAATATATCTGACAATCTGCCATCACTGTAATTGTATATCTATTTATGCTAAGTATTGATATAAGGATTATAATTTCCCGTTTTGGAACAGCATCCTGTCAAATGTAATTATTTAAACGGCAGTCGTGGAAATGGGTTTGAACCTACTTCATGTACAAGTCAAAATGGAAGGTTAAAAATTCGTTTTGAAAATTCCCTGTTGGCCTACACCTATTTGTCAATAGCCTGGGAATTTTAAATATTGCAAAACCATCGTGGCTTAAGCTAAATACTGGAATTTTCCACAGTACAAAATTTACATAGTATTTTCAAGTAATTTGGCAGGCTCACATCTTGAGTATATAGTAAAATGGCCGACGATAACAGTAGACTAGTATTTCCCAACTTGAAGGGGGCGCTGGCCATGAAATTGGCGATTGGGAGGCGGTGGCTAAAAAAATGAGTTGTGAGAGCAAATCGGGGAGGTGTATAGGTTAAGAAGACAACTACTGCGTAGTGTTGCAACGGTTGATGAATAAAACAGCGAAATACGCAGTAATAATCGATTCAGTCAAGGGAATTCAGGCTCGTCGGCCTCTTCAATCAGCTGTAACAGATAAGTCCATTGTTCCTTCACAGTGTTGATTCTGCTCATCAATAGACTGATTCAGCACTAGGAATCCCTAGAAAGCGTGGTTCATCATGCGCTGTGAGAACTTATTGCTGCATTGAGAGGTGCGATGGCATTTTCGGAGAAACTGCCTTGCGTGATTTTACTCTCTGTTTTAAACGATCGTGACATTTTCACAGTGCTGCCACCCTAGTGTCGCACCTACCGTTCTTGTTACAAGAAAAGATATCCTTTATACTTGAGGGACTCATCCTAAATTTGCGAGTCGAATATATCCGTTACTGGTGGAGATGAAACCTTAGGTGAAAATGGCGCTGTCTGGATTCAGTGATACGGCCGTAATATCTCGAAAATTAGCGAGACGTGAATCTTCCAATGCTCAAGCTTGCCTGAGCTTTATACGAGCCCAGCTCGTATATCCGATCCGATTCTGAGTCACATTTAAAACCGACTTGAGATAACGGGATGGGGAGATTTTAGAATGAGATTGTTCTCATCAAAACTCCAACCCAATAGATAGTGATGATGTTGACAATACACCACCTCCATTAGTCTGATTATTAGCAGTACTAAATATAGGAAAACTTTCTTGGTTATGGCGTGGTTGAGGGGGAGTCAGGGGCATTGGTACTTTCTTTGTTGTCCAACGGGGCGGTAGTTCAAAAAAGTATGGGAAACCCTGCAGTAAACCAAGTAACCCTAGCTCAAATATCATAAAATAAACCGTCGTCACTCGTCAGTAGCCTACTCCGAAAGCCGGCTACCAGAGCACAGAGAAACGTTGCTCAGTGAAATTACCTTTAAATCGAGCGGCTTCGGCGTCATTTTGTGAGCACCGACTCTCTCCATGTTGATGCGACCGATCACGAAACTGCTGAATCTTCGGTCCCTTGCGCCTCGCGAACTGCCTTCCACGGCATCACTCTAAATATCACACCTTGCAAAAACCACGCCTGAATTTGACAGAAGACAGCCGGGCCCATTCCTTTAAAAGTTCGTAATTTCGAACAATTGTAACCGCAATTTTGTCAACCCGAGATGCAACTGGAGTCAGGTGTCAACCTGTATCAGTATAGGCTATTTCTGACCTCGTCTAATATCACCACCCTAATTTTAAGCCTGTCGTGAAAACTGAACTAGCTCCAAGGTATATTTTTCTGGTCGTGGCTTTCCTGGCTATAACTTTCTGTCTATGAACAATTCACTTGCACCATCGTCCATCACTTAAGCTCATATGTGCTTTAGTTCATCAGTAATATTCGGACGCGATTGATTGATTGCGCAAAACGACCGGCCGTCCAGCCAACCGGCGTCGCACTGCATCGTGCGATCTTGGTCGGAATCGAACTCACATCTGTCGTAGCATCTTCCTCCGCTACATTGAGCGTGAGATTCTGCTCGGATCTCCTCGCCGCTACCTTGCATTCCGATGTCAATGTCGAATCGGCGGACCTCAACGAAACCGTGGCTCGAGACTGGCCTTCCTGCGACGCAAAGTACGAGATCAAACTTCCACCATCAGACCGAGGTGTTTGTGATACTGTTCGGTTTGATGGATAGAATTTGAATCCGGAAAACGCGAGAACATGTGTAATGTAAAGTAGAACGTAGAGGGATCTTTAATTTGAGCACGATATTAAACTATTCGGCAAATTTCATATATTATGAGAAAATTATATCAATCGCGTTTCACAGAAGCGTCAGGGTCTCGAGTCGATATCATTGAACATCACTATAACTTGATATTTGGTGATACGATTGTTGATATACAATGTCCATTCCAATTCTTTACTAGTTGCTGACGATTACCCCTGACGAGTGTAAGATGAAAATATTCTGCTTTATTTCAATATCAATATATCATTCAAATTTCATTTGTACTTCAACCTTATTTGAATTTTCACGTAAACTGATATTGGAGTAGCCTATATGGCGATTCTCAGTCGAATCTCAACATTTTGCGAGCCGGAATGTTACTTATTTTTTATTCGGATGTATCGCTTTCGACGAAATGTACTCGACTTTTTAAAAACGTATCATCGTCTTCAGCTTAAAACCCACTTATAAGAGATAGGCCTAATTTTATTAGCACTGCTACAATAGGACAACGAAATGAAATCAAAACATGAACGAGTATAGGTCCCGTAGGGAATCACAAATGTGACCGCGGAAAAAGATAAGCACCATCTCGGTTCCGAGTGGGTCAAAAGGTGCCATAAAATTGTATGCGAAATATAAGAATCAGTATACACGCTATGCAGAGCGTGTTTTCAACTGGTAATTTTCCCAAACTTGCTCAAGTCATCAACCCAGCTATATCTGACTATAGTAACATAGGAATTGGTGACTCATCTGATCACCAGCTCTTGTTCGATTTTCCGCAGTCATTTCCACTTACCCTCAAATTATTGCCTGGATCCGCGGGATCTTCCTCCCCATTACTATTCCTTCCAGTAGCCATTCTCTTGGCCAATCGAAATTGCGTTACCAACACGTCATCAGTGACGCCGGTGGTGAATATCTAAACAGACCTGTCGATCATTTACGATCGCGACATCCGTACGCGAACCCAGCCGCCCAACCTCGTTCACTTTCGACTCCAGATACAGCGCGCACATCTCGTGCAACGACTGCCTTTGGCTCTTGAGCCAGAGGTCGTAAGCGGTCTCCTGCACAAGGGAGTTTGTGAATGCCAGCTGCTCGCACCTGGCAAGGAATGAAGTATGTCTATTTTCGTCTGCACCATGTAGGAGTTAGCACCATCGATTTTCTATGTGGTATCCCGGAGTGTCGGGCGCCTAGCGGAGAAGTCGCGGATACCAGATTAAGTGAAGTTCTTTGGAATTCGAGAAGTCGGACGCATGACCCATACGCTACTTGCTGGCCGATGGTGATGTTTATAAGATTCAACCAAATACTTTATGTATAGTTGTATTGTATACAGAGGTGGTCAAAGTAGTCAAGAAAGCTACTCAAGTAGAAGTAGAAGTAGCGACGAAAAAATCTACTCAAGTACGAGTAGAAGTACTTCTTCCATAAGCCTCCTAAAGATACTTGAAGTAGAAGTAGAATTGACTGGCTTTAAATCTACTCAAGTAAGAAAGTAGTTGTGAAAACAGTCTAATTCGTTCAAATGGACTGTCAAAAGCTGCAAATTGAACTATGCGGAAGGTGCAGAGAGGTTTGATTCGTATTGATGCATCCCTGGAGGTATCAATTTTCAACAGAATAAGCATTCTTTCGCATCATCATGGGATGCAAATTATAGTATTGAGGTGAAAATACGATACTATAATCCTTTGTTTACTAGAAGACCCCGTTTTAGAGAATATCATGGCATGGCGCCCTGCCCCATATTATAAGGCTCCAAGTTTAGGCGAAGAGCAATACGGAGAAGTTGTATCGGATACGGTTTCAACACTTTGAGCAATTAGTATATGTTAATACCAAATATTGTGGATCGTAAAATTTATATTTAGTGTAGCTTTATTTTAGGAAAATAGAGGCATTACTACACATGCTTCAACATGTATATACTGCAGACAAAAGAACTGAAAGTAATTAGAACTCAAAGTATGATACTCGGAATTGAAAGTGAAATACAAATACCACTTCTGAAAAGCGGATAATATATTTCATGTCTTTTGTCCATAAAGCTTCAAAGGTGATCTGCTAAAACAGGAGTAGCGTTCAAACAAGCCGGATTTTCCAGATTAGCAGGACACGCCATGGGCTGGTAGATTACGATAGGATAGGTAATTGCTAGATTGCAAAACGGTAGATTCAAACGTTATGATGGGCCATATTTACTGAGATGAAATATTTGATATGGGTGGCAATGCGGTGTGAGTGGAACTGAACAATCCGGTACCCAAATTATATTCACTGATACTTTCGTGAAAACATATTTGTCCCTCCATAACTACTGTGCGCAAAGCGCAACAAAATTTCTGGGCTTTACTTGACTTTTATTAATATTAGACGTTGGTACTCCGTGAAAAGGCTCCGAAATTCCTCAGCCTATCTTTCGTATTTGGGGATTAAACTACTTCTACTTGACAAACTGAAAATAGCGAAAAGTAAGTAAGTAGATCACTAAATATTATGAAGTAGAAGTAGAAGTACAGAAAAACAGATCTACTTGAGTAAATACCAGAAGTAGAGGAAAACTACTTGAGTACTTTCAAAAAGTAGAAGTACTTCGTTACTGACCACCTCTGATTGTATATAGACACGACTATATAGTTTTCAATTCCATCGCTTCTCTTTTTATGCTACATTCTATTACTTTTCATTCGGAGTGCAATGCTCATGTTTGTTATTTGCCCGTACTAGGGCAAGGTGGGTGTTCGATCGAAACACTACTCCAAGTCTTTTAGACTCCTTCCTGTATTTTCGATTTTGAGGTATTGTGGTGTTTTAAATAATGAAATTGATAATAAACTGAACTGAAGCCAAGGAAGCTGTATTATTAATCTATGTAATGCAGGTGTATCCCATGAAGTCAATACCAAGTGTGAACATAGCTCCATACCATAGCGCGATTATATACGATTATTAGATCCTGTTGTAATTTACCCCGGCTAAGTGTCTTACACCCGTGAATCGAGGATATTCATTTGATAGCGCCACATGCATGAACGTCTGAATAAACTTGATTTGAATTGGGTAATATCTGCAGAAGAACTCTTTGGGGGCAAGTAATCAGACAGCCTCCAATATTTGGTTAGCTATGCTTCTGATATAGATTACCACAGAAAATACTCTGTTACTTCAGTATATCTAATGTAAATACCTCGAAGATATCTCCTCGTCACTCAGATTTTCTTGATCTTCCGGCGGATGGCATGTGCACGACACATCGTGCGTTATCCGAGCCTCCTATGGCAACGCGGGACAGATTTAAGCCGATAGACTAGACACCACACCATGTAAGGAGCTTCAATACGTACAGTCTTCCAGTTTAAGCTCTCCTCGTTCTCGGTGGAGGAGGCGCACCGGAACACGCGGTATCTCATGAGCTGGTAGATGCTCTTCCGAAACTTGTGCCGGCTGTACTGCGGAACCACGGAGCTCAGCATCTTGCGGGAGAAGTTCACGCCGATCACGGCAGCGCACTTTGCGATCATCTGGTCGCCTTGCTTCATCCGATCTAATCTGGAATGAAGGATTGGGATAATGAGACACGCAATCCTGTCTTATCTGTATCAGTAAGGTTTGATAAGTATATATTGGTTCTGTCAGGTAAAGCAAATTGGATATCAACAACTGGTAAACTGTGTGCGGTTTATAGGTAGGCCTATTACTGTCACGCTCACACACATATGCTCACATATGATATAGCCGAGATGAATATTTGGGTGGCGGCATTTGACGTAACCAAGATTCTTCAAAACGTTGTTAAAACGAATGACGTCACAGAGCCGAAGTCAAAAATAGGCGCCTTCGCCAGACATTTGGGCATATGCAACACAATACAAAACTACCGTTGAGCATTTGACTTTATAACCCCAAAACTAGCGTTAGCCTAACTTATAAATTTACTAATAAGCTAACTACTAGGGATGGTGTGAACCTCTGAAAGGTTCAGGTTCGTGTGAACGCGAACCTTTTTAAAAGGTTCTGCGTGAACGCGAACGTGAACCTCATGACGTCACGTGACGTCATATTGCTAATTCCAACCCTACATTTCAATTAAGTGATAGCCTATATTAGTGTGCACGATACCTAGCGACGACTCGGGCCACATAATGACACAATGCTTAAACACATATTGGCGTTTGAAACCTCGCTATATGTATCAACTGAGGCAGTCAAATGATATAATACTCCCATAAAATCAATATCATCCGTGACTTTGCCGACAATTTCGACGAGAAGTTGCCAGTGAATATAAGCTTACGCCTTAACGGTCTTCACCAGACCGGACAATGTATTCGGCGGCTGACTATTGCTACATTGGGCAGAGCGTAAAACATGTTTCCATATTTGGCACCGATATTAGGCGACCCCACAAGTGATACAACTGTAGCCAACACCTCAATCGCACGGATTTTGTTTTAATGATACAGTAAACATATGAAGTCAAGATTGACTGCTAGATTTATCACATCAGAAAGCGATATCAATCTCATTGATTGGTTGAATAAGCATCATACGGTGACTGCAGGTACTGCATGTCGCTCGTGATGTTGTGTGATTGCGGGTCAAGCTCACAGCAGAGAGTCACTAAATATTCATAAACGGGAAGCTGGATATTTCGTGCAAACTTTTGTAACAAAGCCAGTAAAATCTTTTAGATTGTCAAGGTGCATGCTCGTTTTGTGTTGATTTTTTATGCTGCCAGCGTCATGCATAGAGTGGCCCGCAGTTGAAATGCAATATATTCGAACCAAAAATATCATATTGAAGTGAAAATTGTAATATATGAAAAAGGTTCACAGTGCAGAACCTACCATAGTTCTGTTGTGAACGCGAACCTCTAAATTTCCGAGGTTCACACACAGAACGCGAACGTGAACCTCAAGTTCACACCATCCCTACTAAGAACAACCACAACCTAACTCTATATCTGACCCACACTCAACCCTAACTTAAAGCCACATGCTATTGTGACGCATACCCATGTCCACATTGTCCACGGACCCTTTGTCCCATGGTATGACTCCATCGCTGAAGTAATCATCGACACGATAATTCTTAAAGAAATTATTCTTAGACGCAAGAAGCGTGTGAATTCAGTATTCGAAAACTGACTCTTACTGTGTGACTCGAATCAGATTCGTGTACTCAGCCCTACAGTTCGAAGTTGCATTGGCAGCCACGCTAGTAAAACGTTGGCACTAGATCAAATATCAAATTCACCTCGCTAACGCCATAGCCCTGATTGACACTGGCACAGGAAAGTCGTAAATATCGTATCCCGGTTTGATTCTACATTCCCTGACGATCTCGTCTACGTCCTCCACCGCATCGACTAGCTTTTCCTTCGACTTCTCTTTTGCCTTCTCCTTTTCTTGGTTCGAGAGCATCTCCATCAGAGCTGAAAAGCGGAAGTTTGAAACGAGGTGATAGCATATACAAGCCAGGTAACGTGGAAGTACTTGTACTGCTTTTACGCCACGGCAGCTTCTCGGCCCAGGACGAGAAGACGCGACGGGTAGCCTGAAACTGAAGACGGATATGTTGTTCTATGTTGATGCTATGGATCTGATAGATAAATGTTTCAACCCGGTGTTTCTCAACCACCGGTCCGTGACTAGTTTCCTGCAAGAGGTTAGGACTTTAGCGGTCCCGACTAGAGTTGCATTTGAAACAAAAATCAATTTAAAACAAACATTTTTAAAACAAGGTCCTTGTTTAAAACCTGTTTTTATTGTTTTTATAAGTAATGGTGTAAATGGCTGTCCCAATTCCGTTGTGCGCGAAAGCGTAAATAGGTCACTCTCGAAGCCACAAGCGTGACCGCACAGTTAGTCTGCGACGCACGTGTTCTCAGCGAGGTCGGCGCGCTCGCGCTTCAGTCGTAAGATAGACAATTGGCTCCATTTATTCTTTCTATTTCTTATTGAACCGCAGTATCATTGAACCTGGTAAATCTACAAGTTTCTGACCACTAATTACTACTATTTGGCTGTTCTGTGCTATTAAATAAAGCTCCTTGGATCTGCGTGTGTGATCAGGATTGCAAGAGTATACTCAGAGCGGTCATTAGTCAGTTGACTAGTGCGTACAACGGGAACTGTAGCTGTAGCGTCGAGTCCAATCAAGCACTTTACCAGCGTGTCTTGCAACAAGTCGTTGCAGCGACCGCTACAGTCAGAAACTTTACCAGTCATAAAGTTGAAAGTCATGGAAGCTGCAGCAACGTCAGAGATAGCTGACTGCTCAGCCGTACAAAGTCAAACTGTGGCAACGTCAGAGAGTGCTGACTGCCCAGTTCCTTCAAGTTCAGAGAATGTTGAAGACGGACGTGGAAGTGTCAAGAAAGAAATTGTGGACCAGAGCCCCGCGAAGAGCAAGTCAGTAGGTTCTGATGTTCCAACCACTAGTGACGGCACTTTCCATGGATTCGATCGGAGATTGGTTGAACTTGAACGTCAGTTCCGTGAAACAAAAGGAGAAGTTGAAAGATGTTTTGATGCAACTGAGACTGCCATAGCGCTATCCACAAATGAGGATGAAGTGCGTGAAGAAATGAAAAGAGTTGTGTGCCATCGAAACGAATTGAAGAAAATTACTGGAGATATTATTTCGAACTACGCCGAGAATACGGAAACAAAGGAATTCGCCAACAGCATGAGGTTGGTTGAAATAGAATTCGAGAAAGTTCGGCAAGCCGTTACGGATTTCGTGATGCTTCCATCTGAAAATGGATCCGTCTGTAGCCGAGCGAGATCTGGAGCCGGCTCGAGATCAAGCCATCACACACAAAACAGTCGCACCAGTCACAAACAGCAAATTTATGATCACCAAAAAGAAACAGCCGCTTTAAAAGCAAGACTGGAATTTTCGGAGCAAGAAGCTGAAATAAAAAACGGTTAGTTGAAGATGAAGCAAAGATGAAAAGAAAGTTAGTCGAAGATGAAGCAAAGTTATCGCAATTGTCTCTGAAGTGTCAAATTGCTGAAAAACTAGCCGTGATCGCAGTTTGCGAGCAAATTGAAAGATAGGAAAACTCCTTTGGTTTTGATGACGATGAAGATGTCGTACGTGAAGAACCAAGTTATACAGATATACGGTGTAAGGTTCCCGTATTGAATTCGGAAGAGAAGGTACATAACTTCGTTATTAGTAACCCATATGTGCGCCATGAAGTAAGGCAATGTAATGTCAAATCTAGTGAACCCGTATCCTACGGCTCAGTTATTGATAAAACTCCTGTGCAAATGAACAATGTCCCACAGGTTGAACCGGAAGAAACCGGCCGAAACACGTTTGTAAAGACGCCCGTTAATCATTCTGTTGATATACCAATTGACCGCCAATACAACATGAAACCGTTGACGCGAATACCTGACATAAAAGTTTGGGTTTTTGATGGCGATGAAACTAATTATATGGAATGGGAAAATTCGTTCAAAGCGTTAGTTGAAGATAGAGTGTATTGTGTTCATGAAAAGATGAATTTGTTGAAATAACATCTTGGTCCGGGCCCGTTGAAAGTTGTGAAATGTTATTTTTTGCGTGGTACCTAAGAATCTTATCGGAAAGCAATAAGTGACCTGCGAAGTAGGTATGGAAGCCCTGTCGTTGTTGGGCAGGCCTTTCTAAATAAATTGAAAGATTGGCGTCATATAAAGGAAAATGATAGACTTGGGCTGCAAGAATTCTCTGATTTCTTGGAGCAAGTTTTTGTGAACAAACGGTTTGTGCCAGAGTTAGGCACCCTTGATTACTCGTCAAATCATGTTTACGTTGTGAAAAAGTTACCTCCATCACTTATTGATAAGTGGTGTTGTAAAGTGTCGAAGTACAAGGCACAGATGAATGATGTAAATTGCTACCCTCCATTTAAGTATTTTGTGTCATTTGTGAGAGATCAGTCTGAACGTCGAAATATGCCAGAATTCAGAATGTTGGATGAAAACCGAAATAGTAATGCAGGGATATCTAGAAGCTCGGGATTGGACAATATGCGCGTGACGTCAGACAACGCGGCCCGGAGTAGGCCGACAGTCTGCGATCAGCCGTGAGAAGCGAAGGAGCTGCTCATATTTCGTACCGCTTCCGCGACCTAAGTGTAGCTTTGTTTGCTGTAGATAGGGACAAAAGTCGGCCGATTCACATGCGATCAGCTGTCAGAAGCGAAGGAAGTGCTTATGCGGTGTACAATTTCCGCGATCTTGTAGCTTGGTGGAGTTTAGATGTACCGGTATGTTGTACAATTTCCGGTACGTAGGTGTAGGTTTGTGGTGTTTAGATGTCTAAACAACGTGCAATTTTAGAGCAGTTTGCATCAGGGAAGTCTTCTGCCGTCTGAACTCGCGCTAGATTATTTATCATTGGCACATTTTATTGCAGCACTATACCATACCAGCTAAATGATACAGTATAGAAATGGGCTATAAATGTTGTGTTCCGGGATGCAGATCTGGATATAAAAAGACAAAAGATGAATCGGAAAGCAGCAACAGCACTGTTGTTTCATGCTATAGCTTTCCATCTGATCCCATCATGCGCAAAAAATGGATTAAAGCAATCCCAAGAAAAGCTCTAGTTGCTTCATCTGGACAAAAAGTTTGCCGTTTACACTTTTCGGATGACGATTTCGAATATACTTCAAGTGACAAGAAGTCTCGGCGCTTGAAACATCGTGGTTGTGTAGCATTATCGAGACAACGGCTCAAATCTACTGCTGTGCCTCATATTTTTTCAACTTTGCCAAATTATCTAACAAGCCCCAATCCGAGACCTCGAAGTAAGAACTGCTCCTCCTCTGCTCGCCTTTCCACCGAGAATTCCCGCAGAGAAAAATGCAATGAGGAGTTTATTCAGCAAGAATGTGTGGTTGACCTACTCTCTTTGAAAGAAAAGTTTCAGAAAGAGCTTCTACCTGCTGGGTATGTCTATTCTACTGATGATGAAACATTGCAGTTCCACCTTATAACTTCGTCAAATGATATTCATCAGACGCCCATACTCACAGCTTCTGTGATAGTATCGAAGGACATGAAGATTCGTGCATTCATTAAAGGCGCCCCTGTTCCGCCTTCCAATTATGACGATTTATTGAGTGCAAGTTACGTTCAGAAGACATCTGAATTGAACAACATTCTTGCCAGATGCAAGTCGTTGTCCAGCGGCGATAGTAATTTCAACCACATAGAATTTACTGTATCTCTATTGGAGGAGTACCTGACTGTGCAGATGTCATCTACTAACTGTGCAGATTTCAACCCAATGTTGATCAGATTTATTATTGAGCAATTGTCACTCTGTCAAGTGACCCGCAATTCCCGGAGATACTCGACAGATCTTCTAACCACTGCATTCATGTGGAAATTTACAAGTCCAGCTCTCTATACACAGCTTCTGAACATTTTTGCTTTGCCATCAGTACGCCACCTTCGCAGATTATGTGAAGATATGACAGTGTCGCCAGGCAAACTTGATATGACGTATTTGAAGGAAAGGACTAAATCTTTATCCGACCGAGAAAAAATTGTAACCTTAATGATAGACAAGGTTTATACCGCACAGCGCGTGGAATATACAAATGGTTCTTTCATCGGGTTAACGGAAAGTGGCAATCCCGCTAAGACGGTGTTAACATTCATGGTGCAATCACTTTTTGGGAAGTACAAGGATGTGGTTTGTCTCATTCCGGTTGACAAACTTGACACTGAGACGCTGCGAACATGGTTTGATGAAGTGATGGAAAAGATCAACGATATACTACGGGTGGTAGCAATATCAACAGACAACCATGTCTGTAACCGGTGAGTTTTTATATCCTTGTTGGTTTTTGAAGTTGTTAAACAGGTATTTAATACTTATTTTTAGGAAATTATTCATGGATCTCTGTAATGGAGAACTTCGCCATATCGACACCGAGAAAAATTATTTTTGATTTTCGATTTCACTCACAACTTCAAAAACATCTTCAACCATTTTGTGAATAAGAAGCAGATGCACCCCCCTACTAAAGACAATGAAGATATACTGGGAGTGTCATGCCATGCAAAGTTCCTTCATATCAAAACCCTCTATGCTCTGGAAGAAGGCAAGACATTGAAAGTTGCACATCAACTCAAAAAAGTTTCTCTTAATCCCAGCAGCATCGCCCGAACTTCACCTCAGCACGCTTTGAGTAAGTATCATATCAATGTTAGCTCGCCGTCTCGACTTTGAACAATCCTTGGTAAAGATCATGACCTGATTGCTGCCCTTTTCTTCAGGTGTGTTTAGTGATTCAACAGTAGTGGGACTAAAGCACTTCGCAAAGGAAGGACATCCAGAATTTCTGCAAACTGCAAAATATGTTGAATTCATCCAAACCATTTGGAATATCATGTCTGTTAAAAGCCCAAGTAAAGGTAAAACTTCCATTACATAGGTTTCTTGCTGCAATTTGACTTTTATCTGATGCGACAAAATATTCATTTCAGCCGTGCGGAAAAGAAATTCATTTTTCACGCCACTGCAAATTGGTGAGGATCATCCCGGTGTTACCTATTTGAGAAGAGCCATCAACATTTTCAAGAATTGGCAAAAGTCGGGCTGTGCTGGTCTCAGCAATGAAACATTCATGGCCTGTATTCAGACAATGGGGGCTGTGCTATCGTTGACGGAGCATCTGCAAGTAACTCAGAATGTGGAATATTTATTATCCGGGAAAATAATGTCCGACCCAATTGAAGCCCGATTTGGGATGTATCGGCAGAGCAATGGCGGTAATTTCTTCATGTCTGTGAAGCAATTGCTGCTGGCGGAAAAAAAAATCGGTGTCTAAGCCTGCTGCAGCGGGATGGACTGTCCAGAGCAATTATCAGTTGTGAACCGGGCGAGGAAGATGCATCAGCAAACCACGAAGATTTCCAGTGGCTTGCTGACTTCATGAAAACTGTCGTCACAAATGATGTGGACGATACTGATGCATCTGTTGTAGTCTTTGTTAGTGGATATATTGGTCGCTCAATTTTCCGTCGTAGGCGTTGTGACGACTGCAGAGGCGTGCTCATATCCGGTATTAATAATGTTCCAGATATTAATGGCTGCATTCCTGAGAGATATAAAACGATTTTTGACATGGCAGATCGTGGAGGACTTGCTGAACCAACTGAAATTTGCTTTGCCATTACATTATTGGCTATGCAGTATTTCTCAGCTGTTTCAGCAGATGAAGACACGTTAAAAAAGTTGATGTGCTGTATGAATCAGCGCAACGTTTTTTTGAATGCAATGCGTTATGTTGTGTCTTCTACATCTCGTTTTCGTCACCTCATGCATGTCAAATGTAAATCTAGCCATTTGAACTTCAACCTTATTGTGCAAAGTGCTTTCAATTGTTTTGCAAAAAATCACCTCAAGCGTTTGAATGCCAGACCGATGCTTGAAGAGGCACCGAAGAAAAACTTTCGCAAGATCCGCAAACTGACTTCGAAGGCTTCTGCAAAATGCTAAATGGTGTCATATTGACGTCGCCACGACAACTGACTGTGACGTCACCGTGACAACTGACATCCCTATTGTTATTTATTGTGTTATTTCCTAATAAATATGTACAAAAGACACGTCCTAGATGTTTTGCGAAGTCTTTTGCAGCTGCTTGGTTGCATCAACATAGGCCTACTTCAGGGCACCTTGAAAAGAGGTGTCCAATCCCGGAGTTTCAAGATATCCCTGTAGTAATGTCACGCAATCTGGTCAAAAGTTTGGCCGTGATAGGCCATGTGTTTCATTTGGAACTAATGTTATGTCAGGCGAATATAATTGCATGTTTTGTGGAAAAAATGACCACCATATCCCAGATTGTGTGGATTTTGAGAATTTACCGTTTTCTGAACGAATATCGTTTATGCGTGACAAGTTTTTATGTTATGGATGTGGGGAAAGATGTACTAGAATGCACCATGGTAAAGATTGTCCAAAACGCGTAGTTTGTGTGAAATGCGGAAAGTTTCACTTAACTAGCTTGCATCCGTGCTCTGCAGCCGCTGTTTCGAATTGTATTGAAGTGTCCGAGTATAAAACTGTGGGTGATTGATGATAGTATAATTTGTGATTCGGTCTCAGATTATCCTCGTCTGTTTGTATTATCGCTGTATGATGTATGCTATTAGGATTTGCTTGTCTTTGTTGCCTGTTGGAGTGTCGACGTCTAATTGTCCATTTGTGTTTGAAGTAATGTTAGTAGAAGTCCGATTTCCCGAAGTGGAGCCACATTGTTTACACGTTTGCGAAAATAGTTGTAAAGACATTTTATCTTGCACAAAAATGTCCTTGAAAGGGGGAATGTAAATGGCTGTTCCAATTCCGTTGTGCGCGAAAGTGTAAATAGGTCACTCCCGAAGCCACAAGCGTGACGGCATAGTTAGTCTGCGACGCACGTGTTCTCAGAGCCCGCATGTGGAGGTCGGCGCGCTCGTGCTTCAGTCGTAAGATAGACAATTGGATCCATTTCGCTTCATTTATTCTTTATATTTCTTATTGAACCGCAGTATCATTGAACCTGGTAAATCTAGAAGTTTCTGACCACTAATTACTACTATTTGGCAGTTCTGTGCTATTAAAGAAAGCTCCTTGGATCTGCGTATGTGATCAGGATTGCAAGAGTATACTCAGAGCGGTCATTAATCAGTTGAATAGTGCGTACAACGGGAACTGTAGCTGTAGCGTCGACTCCAATCAAGCACTATACCAGCGTGTCTTGCCAACAAGTCGTTGCAGCGACCGCTACAAATGGCGTCACAAATATTCAATCGTGACATCATAGTGGAGTGACATAGGATAAATAAAGCTCCTTTGACGAGATATCCACGTACTACAGCTGTTGAACCGACTATTTTGAGGGTTCTAACCGTCCCATATCGTATATGTCGGGTGGTAATCGTCTATAGGCTCATATATGATCTTTGGAAAATATTTACACAATTATGGCATAATTTTGCAACTTAAAAAAAATTATAAAGGCCTTTGTTTAAAACACTCATAAAACATTTTGTAAACTAGGTGTTTTAAACAACCATTTTTATCAAATGTAACCCTACACTCGACACAACTCTTGGCAGTATGATAGAGCCTATATAGCAAATAGCAAATTCACATTTCTTTTGAAGGACACCGAACAATCCTAATTAAGTTAGAAGTCTTTAACAGGACTTCGCGAACTTCGCCTTGCAGAAACTTCAATAGAACTACGTGTCTAGTATATCAAAAAGGCATCATGAAATGGGGTTTCCTATATTACATTCATGTTGTCGTGATTACATTCAGGGTGAATTTTATTTTTTGAAGGTTCATCGGTCCGCGAGATTTGTTTTGATGTTTTACCGGTTCGCGGGGTCAAAAAGGTTGATAACCACTGTTTTAACCGACATGAGATCTGACGAGACGGCTTGTGATGGAGAGTATTAGTTTTGAGATAGGTTCCATCACTTTTCTGAGTAAAATTGTAATAAAAACAGTCCGAAATAGTCCTGGATCATGGTAGCTCAATAGATTATTACTCATTGTCGCCACACATTGGATAATTGGCTGTGTAGATAAGTCCCTTCATATCCATTTGGAAGCGTTGTGTTGCTGGCTTGGTGGAAATATATGCTTGTATAATGTATATGTCTGTTTGTTTGTTTATCTTTCTGTCTGCGAGAGAGAGAGAGATGGGAGTAGATTTTCTTGGTAACGGCGTAACTCAGCATTTTAACGTACATCGTCGATTTAGTAACATGCATTTTCATGCCATCTAATTTCAAATTTTCACGGCAACTAATATAGTCGCGAAGATTTCAATTACGTGCATTTAGCATAATATGTGTATAAATCCATTGTACAACAGTCATCAACATTCGTAAGTTGAATAGAGAAAGATAGTGTGAACTACCTGGGTTGTGCTGCGCGGCTTAGGTTCGGTTTGTTCAACTGGAATTTCAGATTCCGCCATTGTCGATGCGTCTTGATCCGTTGTTCCCACGTCGTTACACTCTTTTACCTATGAACGGGTAAAATATGTGGTTTTGCTGGACCAGCTCTATAAAAAACATTTCATAGGGTGCTTCAAGTCTTGATCGATGCGACACTAGCAAATAGTGATACAAATAAATACAGGTAATGGCGGTACAAAAAAAACGTTGTTTTTTCTAGTATTATAGTGATTAACGCATTATCAATCTATATAAATCATATTCCGTAAACAAAAAGAATGTTAAATTGGAAATTGGGTGGCTGTTCCAATATCTGAGATCAAGCCAATTATGGGCGTAACTGAAATTTGGTCGCGTTTAGGGACTGTTGACCATCATCATTCATCATCATTGGTTTATTAGCAATTTTATCAGTTCAATACACCACAAAAAATGCGATACAATGAAAAGACAGGAAGATGTCGAAGCGACAAGGAGTAGTCTATGGAATCTGACACCCACCTTGGCCTAGGCGATGTAAAGAGGAGGCATGCACACTGAATGAAAGTAAAGAAGATAGAATAGAAAAAGAATGCGACAAGAAATAGGGCGGCATGTCATGGGAAGCGAGATCGATAGGTCAGTCGTGGTCCGGTAATCTTGAGGATGGACTGTGTTAGGACTACACAAACGCTGACATAAAGGAATATTGTAGGCAATACCTCCTCAGCAAATGTGGTGGTGCTTGCCGTCGAATTTCCTTTCAATTCTAGCTGCTCGTTGAACGGCGTATCCGGCAGATACATAACCCCTGAAAGACACGTTTGCTATAGAACATTAATTAGTAATGGAAGTCGCAATTCGATTATTAGAATTCATAACTGATATAACCAGAGGTGTTACGTAATGGTCGGAGTACAACCTTTTCGAAGGACTACTTACTCAAGTAAATATGGATTAAAACTACTTCCACATCTACTTAAAGTTTTTCGAGCAAATCTTTTAGATATTGCGAAGTAGAAAGTGGTTTTGGAATACTGGTAGGTTTGTATCAGTTTAACAAGTGAAATTGTGTTGAAAACTGTTCGTAACTGTCCGTACATCATCATAACTGAATGCAATGTCATATAAGTCATTTGGTTTTCGTTGTTTGTATTATTCACGACGCTTGTCGACTACTATGCCTAGATAAACCTCCAACACTCGGGTACGAATTCTGTAGTGGACCTCGGTCGGACTCGTACCAGCAACCCATTGGTGCAGCAGCAGCGGATTATACCACTACGCTAGGGTTGCCATACGTCCGGAATTTCCCGGACATGTCCGGAATTTCACTGAAAAATCTGCGTCCGGGAGGAATTTCAAAAATATGCCTAAATGTCCGGAATTTTGAAGGCTTGAAGCAGGCTCAAAAGTTTTTCGTAAATCAACATAAACAATATTATTTTCAAGCAGATTTATGCTATTCAAAATTGTTCTTCGCGCCGCGCGCGAGTTTGCAACGTATAAGGATATTAGTATGGGCTTCAGGCACCCCCTCGCCAAAAATGCAATCAAAATTAATATAATAACCATCATTTACTGAAATAAGTCTGATTGTAATCGCAATTATAAGCTAATGGTATTTTCCTAGAGTTGGTTAAGACTGATTGGATGCTTCAATCACATACAGTAGCTCCAAATCTTGGGGTCCTCCGCCTTTATCGGGAGATCGCGATGATGTCGAACGTAATCAGCTTCCTATGCCGTGTGTAAGTTTGGGCAAGCTGAATTTTTTTAGTAATCAACTTATTAAGTTTTGAACTTTGCCACGGAACATTTTCAAGTGGGAGATGAGGTCGCGAGCATAAAAGGTTGGAAATCACCGGATGTGCAACCTGCTGGTGCATTTTATAGTAGCCTAATCAATCGAAGAATCAATATCATTGACAGAGTTCATACATAAAATATAACAGCCAAATGCATATAGTAAGTGCCCAACAAGTTACATCGACTACCCTATGGTGGGCCCAAGATCAGTGCTTTTTGGGCGGGAGGGGCAGGGGGGGTGAGAAAAAAATGTTGTTTCGGACCTGATTTAAACACACATACAGATAGCCGAACCGACCTAACTGTATAGAAGGGCTGTCAAACACAATCCTGACAGGCCAGGCACGGCCCGTCAGATGATTTCATCCGGCCCGTGGAGGAATCTATTGCTAACCCTAGCAAGTAGCAAGTAGCAATCACCAGAGCTCACATTACAGATGAGATGACCCAATTCATGAGCTAAGTTCCACTTCATTCCGCGATGGGCAATGCTTTGCTAGTGTGACGTCATATTGACGGCCAATGTGTTGCACCTCATTTTGAAATCCGCTAGGGGGCGCTAAAGAGTGTCGGGAATTTGCTTCACTGAAATATGGCAACCCTACACTACGCTATCTCCCAAATAACTCATTTGGTGTTAGTCCTTGTCAATTTCTAAAGTATCCACTTTCGAACGAGTAGGCTATTAAAAGTATGCAACGTCTCGAACAAATCGCATTTTTGAAACCAACACATACCTTCTATTTAATTACACAGGGTTTACACCTGAATAGCTATGACAGCAGCGTATAGATTGTGAAGACACAATGCCCTCTATATACGGGTCACCTATGTCGTTGGTATCACTTGTAAATTGACAGGCAGAGGTGCCAGTGCGCAACAATTTGTGATAATACAGTGCCCAGTTCCTCCGTCGTATGCGCTGTCACTTGTAAATTGTCAGGCAGAGATGCTAGTGTACGACAATTAGTGATAAAATATTGTCCAATTCTTCCGTCGTATGTAGCTACCTTTCAGGCGTAGCTCACACACAGCTTTAATTCCGTCGTATGGTTACCTTTCAGGCATAACTCATACACCTTTTAACCAGTAATTATTACTAATTAGTATCCAATCAAGCGAATTAAGCTTAATACAACCAAATACACTTCTATTTCTCCAGTATTGCAATTCGCTTCTTCTACTTGTAATCGAGTACAAATTTACCACCCTTAATCCTACTCGAGTACCATCAATGACTCCTATGTCTTGTCTACCTCTGATCATAGCGTCATGACATCGCCGACATCTATTGCCTGTAATAAATATTCCATAGAACGGGCCCATCTGAGCAGACCCGCACAAAAGTATCGAACACCTTACACAGAACTTTCTCTCATAGTTAATCAGAGAACGATGCAACCGTTAATCGACTACGTTATGGTGGTTTGCATGCGGATTAAGTTTGCCTGTACTATTTCTGTTAATACAATTACTATCTACAGTTATATTGACCGGAAGAGACATATGACAAGGGATTTAAGGAATGAGCAGTAAACACGGTTCTGGTGCACACAGCACCACTCATCACAAATACCCACCCCCACAACTATTGCCTCACATTTCTGTTGCAGCCACCCAAACACCCTCCCTCTCCCACCGTTTTGAAAGTGACAACGTTTGGAGACCGGGAAAACTAGAAAATTTGCAGCTCTTCTAAATTAATTTGAAATTAGAATTATATCCACACAGCTCTTCGCAAATTAGATTCAAAATTAGAAGTACTGCATTCGCAAAAACTTGTAAATTTTAATCAACTACATTCTCATAAGCATGGCAAATGTCTGTACAGCAAGCTTGGTTCGTTTCGCACAAAGCAGTTCTCCTCAAGCATTTTCAGCAAAACATGAAATCAAATTAGGATTAGCATTAAGCATAGAAACATTTCACAAGTTAGATTAGAATTGGGATTAGAGCCGAGAAACATTTCGCAAATTAAACTAGAGTTAGATTATCTATATTTCGCAATTATTCGTCTATTAAGTGAACTAAAATTTTCTAGTTTTCCAAGTCTGATCCTCACGAGAACTAGCCATAGGATCCGGCGCAAGCTCTACAGTCTACACTCACGTCCGCTTGTTTTCCTGGCAATGAGTCGCTCCTCGATGCACGAATAATATTTGGCTTTCCGTTCCGCTAGTCGTCTTCTCGTCGTAGCGGCAATGGAGATCACGCCCGCCTTCAGTATTTCTCGCAGCAACTGTTCGCACCACCCTGAACAAACCGTATGTGAATGGCTGTGTATTTCTATCGAGGGAAACAGGGTCGTAACCAAGTCACAAGGCTCCGAGTCGCAAGTCAATCTCACTTTTATAGTTCTGACTCGAGTCAAGTCAAGTCATTTTCAATCCACCACCGAGTCAAGTCCGACTCCAAGTCCGCGAGCAGAGGGTCGAGTCCGATTCATGGTATTGTGACTCGAGTCCGAGTTCACGTCATTGTGTTGACTGCTCAGTTTCCAGGTAAAGCCTTGTTAAACCCAGTTTTTATAACTCTGTTTGATAATATCGAATGGTTTGCATGTATAATATACTAATTTTCCTCACTTTGAGAAGTTTCTGGTCGCATTTTCAAGTACCAGTATCGATAGACGATATCCCAATAGTGTGGTTACTTAACCATTCTTCGAAATTACAATGAAATGTCGGTCTTGGCCGTCTGAGTCTCGAGTCATGCGCAATGACTCGAGTCCAAGTCGAGTCAATACACAGATTGACTCGAGTCGAGTCGAGTCATTTCCGCATTTTGAGAAAATGACTCGAATCAAGTCGAGTCATCAGAAAATTGTGACTCGAGTCATTACAACCCTCGCAAATAACGTGGAGAGTCTGCAAAGGCATGTTTTATACTCCAATTAGACTCCGGTCACTCAGCAGCACAGCTGCTAGAGAGGAATTCATCATCCATCACAGTGTTGGGGAATTCATCATCCAAAATTTCCCTAGACTCAATCCTTTGCTCCCAATGAAACTACTACGAAGCTATAACACAAATAGTAAGTTTTGTACCATGGTACATTTATTTGTGCGTATAATCTTTTGCTGGCATATAATAATAGCTAATTTCTGTTTAGTAAACAACAACGACGACAAATAGTGCGTACAATAAATCAACTAATTCCATATTGAGGGTTTTACCCACCGTAAATACAATTTTTTCAAATCTAAAATTTTCTACTCCAAAAACGTCGCTACTGCAAATTGGAATTGAGCCAAATTTGCCCTATGTCGTTTTCTTAGACAGCCTTTCAATTTCGTGAGGTAGCCGGTAAAATTTGAAAAAATAAATTATTTTAACGTTTATTGCATAAATCCAAAATTACTCCTCTTATAGCAATGCTTCTACTGGTCGGAATTGAGCCAAATTTGATGTGCAGCGTTTTTTAGGCAACCTAACAATTTAATCAAGTAGCCTGTAAAATTTTGAAAATAAGTTACGGTTGAACAATGCACAGCCCTATTGAGCACGTGTACATCGTACTGAACTGTATACTACAAAACGATGGAAACAAATTTGACGCAATTCCAACCCGTAAAAGCGAAGTTATTTGAGTTTCCCCATTCATAATCCTTGTATTTTCCACCGTCAATGCTATGTTTACAAATGCAAAACTTTCAACTGCAATAACTTCGCTTCTACCGGTTGGAAGTGATCAAAAATAGTTATAAATCGTTCTTTTAGACAACCTAATTACGTGGGGATTACAGTAAAATTTGAAATTTTATTTTTTATTTGTTACGATAAATTCGAAAATTTCGATTGGCTCTGCGTCGGCTTCTACTGGTTGGAATTGAGTTAAATCGGTGAGCAGAATTTTTTCAGGCAACCCAACAATTTAGTCAGTGAATCTCCGAAATCCGAAAAAAAGTAAATTTTGAGCAACCCTAGTTGCACATGTACATTGTACATACAAACTGGAACATGTGTGATATATTTGGAAACATTTACCAAACACGCACCCTGTGTACACATCCTCACCCGCACCCCTACGCCGATGCTCTGCGGAGCTTCAACGATGCCGCCGTGGTAAAAGTTGCATTTTCTTGAACACGTCTGTGAAAAACTTGTATAGACTCTTACTTGGTACTCCGTGGCTGCGAAGAACTACGAATTTCTCCAGGGCGGCTGGAATGTGTCCGACGTGGAGGATTTGACAAATCAGCGCGCCGATCAGAGCGCTCGGCAAGCCGGGCAGTTTGATGTAGATCGTCTTCAAATGTCCGATGACCTACGATGTCGAGATATTGAAACTCATTCCGATAGCACTGTGACCAGAGGTGGTTTGTCGTTTGCGGTATTCATAGTGTTTTCGACTGCAATGCTCAATTGCTCACTCTCACAAGGGCAATGATCTTTATTATGATTCATTCTGTGCCACGTGCCAGTCGTGAAGATGAACCAGACAATTTCGGAAGTAGTAACTCATATCAATTACCGAAGGTATCTGATCCATTGGTCACGGCTATTTTTCGAACTACTTATACTTGAGTAGGCTACTTTGACATGTCTTTGAAACCGTTACTTCCACTTGTAATTATATAGAAATTTATGGCGTCATTTTACTTCTATTTGGCAACCAGCGATGACCACACATCATGGTAATCTCTTCAAGTGCGAGAATAGGAACTTTGAATAGTATAAAACCATCCCTAAAATCATTCAAGATCCAACACCTTGAAAGCGTTTCATACAATATGCGGAATTTGCATTCGGGTCAAAAAAAGCCATAAAATGACAATATCATATCGCGAACATGACGCCGCGCACAGGCATAGGAGCATACAAGCGGCCATTACCCCTACATCAGTGGTTCCTAATCTGTGTTCCATGGATCACTATAGGGGTCGCTGAGCCTGCATCCGGGATCACATGAGGTCAAGACACACGCTCGACCCATACATATGCTTTGTGACGATGCACTCGTCTTAGCCATCATTTGTTACAGGCAATTAGGCTCGACTTGTGACGGTTGCAGTGGTATACGTCGTGTGCAGTGGCGTACGCTGGGGAGGCTGGGGTTCCAAATCGAAACCTCTTCGGAAATGCCAATTGTATCTCCAATACTTATAAGCTCATTTTCAATTAGGTAATTGGTATCTCGCTGTTACGTTTCGACCGAACAATACGATGACACTTTCCAAGGTGAAGCCTTGCATATCTGAACTGATATCCGATAGTAAACAGCAGAAGTCACGCTGAATTGCCATAAATACTCATCAAAATGTTTTCGTTTTGTAACAAAATTATATTAATGGCTTCGTTCTTTTAACACTCTGCTGTTGAGGCGCAGTTAATTTTTTGTACCAGTAATCCATAGTACTGTAGTATATTAGATGTGTAGTTAGATCTGTATTGTGGCATATTTTTGTTTTAATGACTCTGCGAGAATTAGGGGTTCCGCGATGGCTCGCAGACTAGTGTAATGGTTCCGAGTGTTTGCAACGGTTAAGTAGCACCGCCCTGGAGTAAATCAGACAACTGTCCATGTCATAAGGCTTATACAGTAGTTGATTGTATCTATATATATATCATTCTTTATCTCGAGATTCTCGACATCATAAATCGATATCAACACACCTGCTTTGCGTCAGCATGTAGAGGTCTGTCCGGGCTGAACGGGCGCATGGCTAGCACGCAAAGGGCGCGATAGTCCTTGGCCAGGGCCGTGATAAACTTCCAAGACTGATCATCAATATTTTGAGCATCGTCCAGCGCGAATAACGTGAACCTGGAACCGGCCACGTTATGAACGATCTTGACGACCATGCCTTGGATTTTCTTCGTTCTTTCGTCGTTCGTCATCGAAGATACCTAGACAACATAGATGGCAGTGTATCATGTAGAACACAAACGAGCTGGAGCAAATTAAGTCGTACAGGTTTAGGTCTTACAACCAAGCACGTGTGGTCTGCCTTGCGTTACGTACTCTGATCGTTGAATTTTAGAATTCTTGCATTTCTACTTAACGTTGTGTTAGGAAAAAACTACTTTCTTTTTGCACTTTGCATTTTGTAAATTACAAAATAGTTTTGGGATATGTTGTTGTCGTTGTTTGTGGTACTCAACGTACTTTTCGACAAGAATGGTAATTTACACCATACCGATATTCTTTATTATGATTCCGTAACTGTCGTCTTTTATCATGGCCCACCTTACGATACCGCTTACGCAGATCAGATGGGTTTTGGGATGTTTGGATCACTTCAGTGAGTGTTGAATAGCCTATTCATTGCAAATCTGCCGTTCCCTTTAGACACCAGTTCGGAAATATGAGACTTCACTTGGAAAGGGTCATCGTATTGTACGGCCAAAATGCAATCGTGATACATACTGCTTGATTGCAAATGAGTTTATAAATATTGGAGATCGAATTGGGATTTCAAAAGCAACGGGTTTCGATTTTAAACCCAGTGATGGCTAATACATACACCATATACATAGACGTTGGCAACTTACCTTATCTGATTCCGGAAAATCGACGCCAACAATGTCGTTCAACACGCTCAGCAGGATTCTATCTTCTTTGTTCGTAGCGCTCAGAAGGGCTTTGGAACGGATCGACTCGTCTGTTTTCCCGTGAATTCCTAGCAGCAGTTCGAGAAGCGTTCTCACGGTGAAGTATGGAGACTTGGCGTGGTTGAGGGCTAGTTGAAAACTCACAACGCGGGCGTTCTTCTCTGACGCTCTCCACTGACAATATAACAGCGATATATATCAACCGTTTTCGTCATTATGTCGGGGGAATTGTTGGTTTCTATCGCATCGCGATTACTTTTTTTCAATATTGTATCATAGTTAAGCAGTAAAGAAGTAATGACACCTCGTGGACCGTCAGTGTTGGGATGACTCGAATCACCTTTTTCGTATTACTTGACTTGACTCGAGTCACTTTGCAAAAATGTCTTGACTTGACTCGGCGTTTCAGTAATATCGATTGACTCGTGACTCGGAGCAAAATTCACGAGTCAATTTCAAGTCATCAAGAAATCAGTGTCGATAAAAATAACTATCTTGCTCACGTTTGGATTGTTCGCGCAACGCTGGTGTAGCCCATGAGCGACCAATTATTCAATGATTGTGCGTTACACTGAACCTCCATTGTTCTCCAACAAATTAATCGACCATAAACGAAATGATAGGAGCTTACAGGTTACATTGTTGTGAACTACTATAATAAAGTTATTTAATAGCAAAGTATCTACCTCTGTTCTCTGTTCTTACCTTAACGAAACCCCCTTGGTTTATTTAAATTGAACTCGAATATAGTTTTATGCTCGTCAAACATTGGCGATGGCTCGAATTCTATTGTAGGAATATTTAGATGGGTAATGTATTGCATCTTATCAATTCGTTTCTCAATTCTCAATTCTCTATTTTCGCTGGTAACTATAAATTGAGGCTGTGCAATTACCTACGTATAGTTTAAGAGTTCTGCGTGTATGGGAGCGATACAGCAATGACTGCCCAATCTGTATTCCAAGCAGTTAGCATAATACAATGACGTAATAATGCCTCATACTACGAAAAGGCAACATGACTGGAATTTTGACTTGACTCGTGATTTGACTTGACTCGACTTGACTCCAGTCACCACCAAAAATTGAGTGACTCGACTCGAGTCACCTTCGAAAATCGAATGACTGGACTTGACTCGAGTCAAAATGTGCAATGACTCGAAGTGGCTTGGGACTTGAAGTTATTGACTTGATCTCAACACTGTGGACCGTACGAATTCATAACTACATGTGGTGAGTAATTCAAGAGGTGATCAATTATATCCTACTGCTGCTTTTTCATATTACTGAATATAATTTCGGCTATACTGGCGGTTATGGTTACAGATATGCTTCCACTTCTGTTTCAACAGTTACACCACTCCACTATAAATCAGTGTTGGGATCAAGTCACTACCTTCGAGTCACGAGTCATTTCGAGTCATTGCACATTTTGACTCGAGTCAAGTCAAGTCAATCGATTTTCGAAGGTGACTCGAGTCAAGTCAAGTCACTCGATTTTTGGAGGTGACTCGAGTCAAGTCGAGTCAAGTCAAGTCAAGTCACGAGTCAAGTCACATTTCAAGTCAAGTTGCCTTTTCGAATGCCTACGCCGTTGCATTTCGCTAGCTGTCTGAAATACAGATTAACTGGTCATTGATTTTGAACCGATGAACGAATATGAAGTTACATATACACGTAAGACGGTGCTGTATCGAAATGGTAAACTACGCAATTACAATGGTATAGCCTCAGTTTATAGTTACCAGCCAATGTAGAGAATAGAGAAACGAATTGATAAGATACAATACATTATTCATTTACAAATGGATATCATACAATTCGAGCCTGGGCCAATGTTCGAGGACTATATAAACTATCTTCGAATTTAATTTCAATAAAGAGGTTTGATTCATGTACATAGAGAACCGCAATAGACATTTTTCTCTTAAAATACTTTACTATACTAGTTTACGACAGCGTAAGCTGTAACCTTCGATCACTTCGTAAGCGGTCAATTTATTTGTGAGAGAACAATAGAGGCTCAGTAAAACGCACGATCACGGGTTACACCAGCGTTTCGCGAACAATCCGATTGCATGATAATGTGATTTTTATCGACATCGATTGCTTGATGACTTGAAATTGACTCGTGAATTTTGCTTCGAGTCACGAGTCAATCCACATTTCTGATACGCCGAGTCAAGTCAAGTCAAGTCATTTTAACAAAGTGACTCGAGTCAAGTCAAGTCATACGAAAAAGGTGACTCGAGTCTGAC
The DNA here is from genome assembly GCF_051294905.1 of Botryllus schlosseri. Taxonomy (NCBI): domain Eukaryota; kingdom Metazoa; phylum Chordata; class Ascidiacea; order Stolidobranchia; family Styelidae; genus Botryllus; species Botryllus schlosseri. Next base: position 6,728,189 of record NC_137247.1, on the reverse strand, counting down.
TCAAGTCAAGTCATGACTCGAGTCATCCCAACACTGCTATAAATTCTATCAAGTTGAAATTAGTGTTGGCATAAATTCGCTGCGCTTCCACAAGTCACATTGTGGTAACAATGACTCTGCGTTCAGATCCCCGTAATACGATGGATTGAGGATAATAATTAGGACAATTGTAATTTTGACGCCTCAAACCTAGAAACTTTTTTGACCTGTCTCACTTGCACATGTCTTCAAATCACTACATTTCAAAGTAGAAATAAGTGGTAGGCTATCACTTCTACCTGTGCTTGAGTATAAAAGCATCATCAATGATCATCGGCAATTTTGACCGCCCGTCATATTGCTCACTATTCCCATTGAGCGTCAATCAAAATTTGCCATATACTCTTGAAACGATGTGACTTGAGAGAACGCGAAAACAGAACAAGCACAACGGTTCTAGAAATGCCTATCTATGTTTCTTGCTACGACAATATTTACAGTTCTGAGCTAACCTGTATTTCTTGCATGACTCGCGATTTTCCGTAACCAGCGTCCGCTTCGAAGATCACCACTCGTCTTTCAGTTCCCACACTCTTACAGGATGGATCAGAATTAATCAAGGGCAAAGTCTATAACGCGCAACGAAATCGAGTTACCTGATGTTTCATCGAATTCATGAGCTCGTCCATAAATGTCTTTATCTCGATCTCTCTACCGAGTATGGGGTACTCCGGCTCGACTATTGTTGTAACTCCGACCAGTTTTTGCAAACCTAAAACAGATATATCTACACTGTGCAATGCATTGATTCGTAGGCGCTCCCGTGCAAATATCTAAGCATGGATGAAACTTTGACTTGTTTATTTCATAGGTGGTCAAATAAATGATTGTCGGTACCGAAGCAAGTGACGCCGTAGATCTCTTCTCTGCCCAACTTTCCGACACATGTAAAAACTACTCAAACAGGGATTTGAAATGAGAGAAAGAAAAAGCATTCAAGTTGGTAATTTCAAAAAGGTAGGCCTAGCTTTGGTCGAGCTAGGGTCCCATTACTTTTAGCAGTTCATCGGTGGTGACTTTGTTTTCGAAATCGCGACATTCATCCGCTAATATAGATGACTAAGCTACAAGTATGTGTCTACTCCAGTTACCGTGGTATATGGGATATTTTATGCGGTTGATATGACAATTTGTCTCATAACAGTGATGCAAAGTTACTAACTACTTCATACTTATGACACTCAGAGTGTGGAAAGTAAGTAGTTTTGCCTAAAAACTGTTTAGTCAAAGACAAAGTGGTATAAAAGCACAACCACTTGGGTATCAATTTGGGTATAGTCTGTAAAAGTAGCAGTATTTCGTTACAGACCACCTCTGCCATCAACCAATCAATTTTTATCTTCATAAATGCTTTCAATGCTTCATCAATGTTACATATGTACCGGGCCGAAATTGAGACAAGCTGCATGTGATAGGGCCTTTACCTTCTTGGTATTGGAAGACTTGAGTCTTTGTACATCCCTTCATTTCCTTGTACGGCAATTCCGTGAACAAATCCATTGAAAGTTTGGAATCTTCGAAAGTAACGCGATCGCACGACACAACGCCGGGATAATGCATCATCAGTCTTGCAGCAAGATTTACCTGGATTATGTTGATTACTGTAATGATACGTACGGCCACGGTTTCACGCGGATGCATGCTTCCGATGTTTCAATTACCTTTTGGCCAATCACTGTGTATTCGTGCCTTTCTTGGTGGCCTATGACACCGCAAAAAACAGGCCCCGTGGTAACACCTATCGACACATACGACACGTTCTCGTTCTTCTTCAATGTCTGGGTGAATAAAAAGTATCGCGTGTCATTATTATTACAAAAACGGTTTAGAATCGACAAAGATATGAATATCAAGCTATGAATGGTCATTATGACCGTAAGTTTTGGCACAGGGCGATCAAGTAGGGCTGAGCAAAACCGAGGCTATGGGCTCCGAGTCGATTCAAGTGTCAGTTGTTATGACGCCAAGAGCATGCAAAATGGGCAATTGGTCAGGTTCAAATATATACCTTTGATGCGACCACAAAGACTACAATGCCAGGTCTATATCACATTCACTATACTTTTGCAATCATGCCTATTTCATTGACACATAGTGGCAATCACTGTCCCCTCTAAGCGTGCGCAATTGAGCAGTGCTGACACGGTCTCTGCGCACAGAAAACGTGAGCTGCTCACAAAAAAGCCGAAGTGATGGAATTGTTTTTAGTCAACACCACAAAATTAACGAAAAAACTGGATAATTTGGCAGTCCAACCAAAGTCATGACCTCTTTTTAGTCATTACGCACGGTTGTCCAAGGGACCGTGCAGTGAGTTGGTGAGTGCGCGCAGACTCGTGAAAAATTAGAGGGAACATTGGTGACAATGCTGTGGGTTGGCTACATCGAACTTTACAGATATCTCATTTCCACTTATATGCGTAACTTTGCACTGCATGTCGTGATACCACCAATCGAAGTTTATTGTTAGAAGTTGAAGTTTTACATATAGTGTTAATTAACATTGGAATCATAATTCTCGTCGACAAATTAACTGTTAGTTGCAAGGAGCGTATAATTTTAATACTAGAAAAATTGATTTTTTATTAGAATTAATACTCGATTCAGAGTATTCCAATCATTGCTCCCAGCGCTACTATCAAGACAATTTAGCCAAGCATTCAGACTAGATTCAGTGAAAGCTTGGCAACGCAATAATATCTACCCGAGTTATACGCCATGATGCTTGTAGCGCATGAGCAGGCTCTTCCTCGTGCTTGCTTCCAGGCAAACCGTAGATAACGAGAAACGTACAGCCTTTGTCAAACATGAAGATTTTGTTCAGTGATCCCTGAAAACAGTTACAGCGAATTGCTCTCTAGCATTCTTAGCGGTAAATGTAAGTTATAGTTGCAACGGCGTGGAGTTAGGTAGACCAGCAAAACTGCCAGTAAGGTCGGCTCCCACCGACTAGTATTCTATATATCTCTCGATAGGCCTATAGGATACAAGTGTAGTATAGCATAGCATAACATAGGGTTACCATATTTTGTGGATCAAATTCCGGACACTCTTTAGCACCCACTAGCGTGTTATATAACGAGATATGAACACATTGTGAGTGAATATGACGTCACACTAGCAAAACCTCGCTCAACGACTGTACGACGTACGTACACAGGAGTGGAGTCGAGTGGAACAGGTTTTGAATTGGGCCATCTCTAAACTGAGCTCTGGTGATTGCTTTGGTCTGCAACAAATTTCGGGTCATCCGGTCCGCCGGTTGTGTGGTTGACAGTCCTGCTATGGTGTTAGGTCGGCGCGGCTATCTGGTTGTGTGTTGTAACCAGGTATGAAACAACGCGCCCTTCGCCCGAACAGCTCTAATCTTGGGCCCAGAACCATACGGTAATCGATGCAACTTCTTGCAGGCTTACTATATGCATCTGCTTGTTAAAATTTGCGAATGAATTTCTGTCAATAATATTGATTCTTCCTTATATTGCTATAAAATACACCAGTATAGATTTTACATCCGGTGGTTTCCAACCTTTCATGGCCGCGAGCTCATTTCCAATTTAAAAATGTCCCGTGATCCAGCAAATATAATGATAGGCTGATTAATAAAAAAGTCAGCTTGCTCAGACTTACTCACGGCCTATTTTGGAAGTTGATGACGTCCAACATCTTCGCGATCACCATAATATAGAGAAACGCCCTCACGTACAGAAAACTGTCTTTGTCAAAACTAAACGATCCAAACCCAACTCAAGGAATATACGATTATCTTATAATTGCGATTACAATTACACTTATTTCAGTAAATTATGATTATTTTTATTATTTTTGATTGCATTTTTTCGCAAGGCTGGTGCGTGGTCCCCATATTAATATAAATATACGTTGCATTAAATCGCGCGCGGCGCGAAGAAAATTTTGACATATCATAATTCTACTTAAAACTGATATCATTTATGTTGATTTACGAAAAAAATTTGAGCCTACTTCAAACGTTCAAAATTCCGGACATTTAGGCATATTTTAGAATTTCCTCCCGGACGCAGTTTTGACGGTGAAATTCCGGACATGTCCGGAAAATTCCAGACGAATGGCAACCCTAGCATAACATAGCATATGATATACCGGTACGAGTATATAGTAGGTATACAATGATTTTATTATACGGTAAGTAGGCCTACCTGCATGTCTTTGGATGAGTTGTAAACTGAGTCAAAAACGCGTTGCATATTCTGACACAATTTCTCGTGAAACTGCCTGTCTCTTTCGTTGATATCAAAGGCCATGTTGATGAAGACGATCGAGCACTGACGCATTTCGGACAAGAACTTCAGCGGTTGGTTATCGTCGACTTTAGACTTCACCACGTCCGGAACGTATTTCCTGATGAATTCCTCCCTCTGCTTGTTCGGGACTAATCTCAGCGCGATTCGAACGATGTTCTTGTCCACGACAACCTTCGAATTGCCGTCGGGAAGGTCAATGTACTCGTGCCATTTCTTGCGGGGGTCGTGACGTAGGTATCGCAGAAGTCCGAATCTTTCGGAGAGAGGATCGAAGATGATATTATCACGCTCCGATAACTCTAGCGCGTTTGGCGACAGTACTATCAGACCAGCAGCGCAATACTTCTCGGCGGCGTTAACTTCCCCAACTGGTCGGCCGGCCATTACGAAATGCCTGTATTGAAATACAGTCTGTCAGATCCTAGTAAGAATGAAAATCTTTAATCAGTCTTACCTACACCAGGCGAATTCTAATTGTCTAATAAAACTAATTAGAGCGATGTCCTGGTAATTTAATTGCAATGCAATTTGTTATGTGTTTCTATGCTCTAATTCTAACATAATTTCTGGTTTTCGTGAAAATGGGACAGGAGAATTGTATAGTGCGAAACGGGTCAAACTTGCTCTACAGACATTTATTGCCATTCTCATATGCTTACGAGAATGCTGAACTCTGATTTTATACGAGCTATAGACTTTGATTCAATTTTCAAGTTTTCGCGAATTCAGTAATTCTAAATCTGATCTAATTTAAAAAAAAAACGGTGTACCTATAATACTAATTTTAGTCTAATTTGAAAAAACCCGTGCAGCTATAACTCTAATTCTAATCTAATTTGGAAGAGATGGAAATTTTCCAGTAGTCCGACTCTGCCCTGGGTGATTGAAATCACGATTCTAAAATATACCTACGGGCAGAATACCATTGATGAAATAGAAATTACCTTCTCTTGTCGTTACCGACGAAGGTAACGAAGATTTTTCCGGCAGAAATCGCAATTTTCACCCTCAATTTCACTCCGACATCCGTGACTTGGTTGCCGCACTTGTCTTGAATGGCGAGGCTGCATTTTACCGCCTGAGAAATCGCGTACGGTAGATATTGTCGTTGCGTGACTTTCCACACCGCCAAAATCGCATCGCCAGCAAACTTGAGTATATCCCCGCCCAATTGCAGGATGTTTTGGACTATCTTTCCGATGTATGCGTTTAAGGTGACTGTCAAAGCGTCTGTGCCCTTTTCGCTGGACTGCGTGTATTTTTCGGTCAACGCTGTGAATCCGGAAACATCGGCAAACAGTAAAACTCCATCGAACTTGTGCACATGAGGTATCTTCCCTGGGTTTTTGTCGAACACCACCAGATCGGGAACGTGGGTCACTAGTTGCTTTTCTACGTTTCTTGCTTCCGAGATGATGGCATTGGACACTCGGCGCTGGCTGACTTCTCTCATCGCAACTTGGAAGACGACGGAGTTGTTTCTTCTAATGGCTTCGCACACTCAGCCATAGCTCATCACTTCGAACTTAAAAATATTTGACTTTCTGAAAACTTCGAGAAACCTCTCTATGATGTCATAGAGCCTTTCTATTGCAGTTTAATGTGGATGTTGCATTAGAAGAGATATCCGTGTCGAAATTGCATACAATATATTGTAGGGATGGCAATGAGGATTTTAGGCTAAAATGGAAGATGTTATCACCACTGGCCAAACCCATTCAGATGGGGAGCAGGCAGACGAAGGAGAGGTAATTGATTCGATTATTATTCCTGGTGTTTTCTTGTAAATTTCTAGAATTTCAGAAAAGCCATTATTCTCTATGATTGCTTTGCAATGAAACTATTTAGCTTGCCGTTGGCATATTCCACTACTTTTGGGTCATGACGTGCAAATCTCAGGCCTATTCCATATTCCGGAAAGAGAAAGCAACCTAATTAATCAGAATTCGGAGTATTGTAAATATGTGCAAATGAGGACCACGGATTGGAAATCTATCGTTACCTTTTCAGTGTTCAGCTCACATGCCGTAGGCTACTCTTTACCCTGGTGCTCCATTCGTGTAGGCTAGTTGGTACACGTTTTCTATAGTAGTATATTCGATTTCAAAGTAGAATCTGTCTCTTCTGTGAAGCAATCGCCATGACTATATTTGTACCAGTTGTATCGTTATACGTCAATTTATAATCATCTCCTAGGCATAGAATATCTCCTATGATAGTCATGAAATATAGTTTCACAGCTTCACTACTATAATGACAATACCCACTGTCTTGTCTAGGCTGCTAGCGTCGTTGCTTCAGATTCTAACATGACATGTTCATCGACGGCGTCTGATGGAGTGTTTTGCAGAATATGCCACGACTCGGAAAACATCCTGGTAACACCGTGCAGGTACCGTTCGACCTTCGCGACGCTCAATTTCGCACTAACCAATACAATTTCAGATGCAAGGGATCTGTTGGCTATGTGCACGAGTCGTGCTTGGTGTCATGGCTAATACGCTCAGGTAACGTCAAATGCGAACTCTGCGAAACTGCCTATATCCTGAGAGTTAAGAAGGCAGCTAGTTGGATCAAGGCAGGTCGAGATATGTTGCAATACAAGCTTTAACGAACGATGCCACTATTATACTCAACCCTCAAAATTACAGGACGTCAATCTGACATATCAACCTCGCCTATCGACACATGCGTCACTCATTTTCATCGCTATAGTCGTTTTATGTTATCCCTTATTTATTTCCATCCAGTTTGCAGCTGTGCAATTGTGCATGTCTCTTATTTACATCGCCAAGGCACGGGCGGGTGTCTGATTTCAAAGACTACTCCAAGTCGTTTCAATATCTCTCTGCCATTTCATTGTATCGCAGTCTGATGTGTTTTTAAATGATGAAATTATTAATAAACTGATACTGATTTATCACAGAATTGCTTGGACGCGTAACAATATCAAATTAAAAATTCTCTACTGCTGGTAAAGACTCAATACAATTTTACTTGAGTGTTGGGAAGATCTGTCGGGATCCATAGATTCATCATTCTTTGAATTGCATAAAAGTATTTATCTAGCGATCATGGTAGTATGGTAAAAATAGTCGGGTGGACAGGTAAAACTTATGAAATCCCGACATATGGACTTTACCTTTTGGCTGATAGGCAAATGTTGCGCTCTTCATGTGATAACATCACCTTTTCAGAGAATATCGAAGCACGACAGAGCGATCGTGCTCGTGGTCATCGCATGCACAATATTTTTCTTGACCACAACAGTCTGGCTACTGTGGTCGTTCTTCAGTCCCCACAACGTGGTACAGCGAAATAGCGAGCTTTTCATGACCTGCTACATCCTTTACGGTATCATGGACCTCTTCTGTTTGGGTAAGTGCTCAAAAGTGTCTTCGCTCGTGACAAATCACCCTATATCGCCAATCTTGTGTAGGCCTAGCAGGCTATAGTATCCAGATATGTTTTTCCTTCTCTTCTGGGCTGTATCCTAGGCTTACCATACGTCCTCTTTTAAGAGGATTTGTCCTCTTTTTTGACTTTTTTGAAAGTGTCCTCGGAGGACGCCCTTTTGTCCTATTTTTTGAGATTTTGTCCTCTTTTTTGAAAATTTAGGTCCGATTAAGAGCAAATTGCGAGTGATACGCCGCAAATTAGCACAGAAGTGAAGCTCCGACTGGTATTTCGGAGTGAAAAACGGTGACTTTAGCTCTGAGCGAAAAGATGACCTTTTTTTTAGTCATCCACCTGGCAATGTGGAGAGAAAAACGGTATTTTGAGCTCTGAGCGGGAAATATGACCTCTTTTTTTAGTCAACCGTTCACAAAGTGGGAGAAATTCGCCGGTTTTTGAGAATTCTACTCCGGTTTTGCAACTTGCAAATTTCTGAAAAAGTGTCCTCTTTTTAGATTTCCAAAATATGGTAAGCCGTATCTCCTTGTTCTTCTTTAAGATCACATTAAAGAAATAGAGGGGTAAAGAGTAGAAATACACACAACACATTCTTTCCGCTAGGTGCGTACTTTCACGAAGCCGATTAGGAAGTTATATTTAGTTCAGATTTCTGCCAATTTTCGAGCGAAAGCATCGCAAGGATTCGGCAATATATCTCATATCACTGAATACACTTAATTTCCACATCGCCAATATTCGTTGTACCAGAAGGGAAACACAATCCCGCTAGTCCTTGCGATACTAGTTGAATTTTAATAGCAGTCGCATCCGAGTATGACTCCAAAAATTCGTCGCAATGCCAACTTTTAAATCTCTGACCTCCGCCTAACTGACTACACTCCACGCTGACTACACCTCCACGCATAAAACCCGTGAAACAAGATACAGGGTCATTTAGACCCGGGCACACCGGCGCCGGAACATGTTGAAATGCAGCGCTCCTCGATGCTCAGCTCATGCTTTTCTGGGGCAGCTCCTGAATTTTCAAAATGCACAACCAGTAGCAGGGCAGAACCAACCACCAAAACACAACGAACTAACTACTCACTTTTTGAAATCTACTAGAACTAGAAGTAGAAGTACTAAAAAGTAGTTGTTAATTGACAGTCAACTAACCATATTGTACAAATACTCCCGCATGCGTAAATCATAATAGCAGTCCGCTTAACTGCCCGCTCTACATCCAGGGGTTTTCATAAACGAGCTCCCACACTTGCGCTTGGTATGGAAGAGATGGAAGATGCTCAGATACGACCTCCAAGTGTTACCGTGGCCCGCCGGCCAACGATCAGACGCACCCGCACCAGAAAAGGAAATACGGCAGAGAACCGCCAAACAACCAGAAACAATCGAACTCAATCGCGTCACCATCGCCCTCAGATAGACCATCCGCCCTCGTCGACCATAACTGCATGTATTTCTTGACGTGGATGTAATAAAATTTGCAACGCACGGATCGATGCAATGTTCGAGAAGGCGATACAGTGATAGTCAACATCGCTCTAATCCGTCAGAACCATTCAAAATAACCGAAAATGTGAAGGCCACATGGGCCGTGCCTCTAATCATATTCACGCTCTCAAAACCGATATGGCTTAGGATGATGTCGGTCGGATAAAATTCAGGGCCTTTTTACTTATCAAATACAGCATCAGCGCGTCACTGTGTTGTGTACGGCCGTGGGTTTTTCTTTCTAAAACATTGTGTTCCTTGCGCTGGTCATGTACTTGTACATACTTCGATCGCTTGCACATGAAAATTTCGTGATATAACCACTGGAATGATCAAAACCGAAGAACACAAGGAATGCGAGAACAGGCGACATCCGGCTATTTTCGGAGCGGGGATAGATAACCAGTTGAAATCGAGTCAACAAAATCGAATAAAAAAAGACAACAGCTCGGTATTTCTAGTTAAATAAGAAAATACGGGGCAGAACTTGCGCGTAAGTAATAAAAGCAACAGGGAAACTCAGTAAACAAGTGCAATCGGGAATTGAAAAAAAAGAAAACGCTCCACTTCTACGAGGACGTGGCACTGACCTAGTAAGGCGAAGCGGCTACGTAAACGGTTGACATCAGGACGACGCATCGTTACTCGCCTGTGAACTCAGGTTGAGACACCCGCCTTGCAAGCGCGGGCGTCTAAAACCGAGGCTACTCCGCCACCGAGATTTCAGAAGTGGACTGCTCGCCGGAATGACAATAGTCAAACTTCCTACGCTTCAAACACGGATCGGCGCGCGCTCTGCGAATTGGCTCAGCCTCGATCGCGTTTTTGACTACAGGGTCTACGCTGGTGCCGGGGCTGCTTTTCACCGTCCCGTTTTTCACTTTCTTAGCGTTTGTATCCGAGTCTACTGCCGTCGATTGTGACTGCGACTCTGTTTCTTTTGGCGAAGAACGAGGCATAGCGGGCGAGGTAGGTTGGCTTGAAGACGACAAGGTCAGATTAGTAATTCTCGTCGAAGGCGAACAGTCCGCCTTGGCGACGTTGGAAGCGCCCGGCTTGGGATTTGATTTCGATTGCGTCGAAAACGACCTGCCGGTATTCGACATAAGGACAGCGGCGCTTTCAAAGTCTACGCTAGACCCCTCGTCCGACACAAGACTCAAGTCGCTGAGCGTTTGACAGCTTGTTGGCGTCGACAAGGAGGATTCCTCGTTTGCGTCCAATATATTCCCGTTGATATCAACATCCGACCCGCGATCGGAAGACTCGCTGGCTTTAACGTCGGGCTTGTCTGTGGAATCACATTCCTTTGACACCGCAGGCTTCGCAGCTTCCTCTTCCGCGGTGGTAGCGGATGTTCCGTTTGTTTCAGGCATGTCTGGAGCAAAGGGATTTGCACATCATTATTCACAAAATCAATTGTTCGCATCATAGCCGTGGTGCGTAACGGCACACAAAGCATTCGAAATGCGGTAGCCTGCTGTTGAGTAATATATTAATTGCCGCTGCGCTATACTGCAGCAGTAATTGACACACATTGCATAAAACGCATAGGCTATTAGTTATACATTCAGGTTAGTTATAGGCCTACATATTGTACAGTATCTTCGATAACAAACCATTCAACAAACAGCACTTTCTCATGTCCCAACCAATGCAACTAACAACGAAGGGTTCGAAGAATTTTTTTCTTCGTTTACTTCAGTGAGCAATTTCATATTTTCTAAACATTTCTCTACCAATCTGTTCTACAAGATGCACGCGATTGTACCCAATTTTTACCTCTTTTTATTGTTTCTGAGCATTTCGGCCAAATAAAACGGTTCTCTGGGTCATCCGCCGACCGAATTTGACGGAGTCGACCGTAGTTTGAAATAGTTTGAGTCGTGTCGAGTCAAGAGAACTGACTTTCTATCACCAATACTATAACCAACAGCTACTCTACTTCCCAACCAACGCACCACGTTATCAACACCATCAGACCGACCGAGCACGATGTTCAGTGTTGAAGTAAAAACCTAACAGCGGAAACTATGCTAAGGCCTTCATCTAATTTAAATTATAGACGCCTAACATACCTTCTTCGGAGTTTCCGTTCAGAAACACATCCTCATGGCCGTTTTCTTCTGAACACGATATTGGCGTTTCGGGCGACGAGAGACCCGTGATCCACGGGTGGTGCATAGCTTGCAAAGCAGTGCAGCGGTCACTGGAAATTAAAAAAAAGGCGTCAATGCAAATATATGCAGAAAGAAAGATCGAGCTAAATATACTGCGAATGCAGCACGAGCAGAAACGGATTACCATCAAACTGGACTAGAGCCATTTATTTTTCACAAAAATTGCGCTAAACATTTGCATTTTTCGACCAGTTCTTTGAAATCATTAGGGTATGAGATACTCGAATCTATCTGTATCCATGGCACTGTAGCAAAACTCAACTCAGTAGCCTGAAAAAAATGGACCCAGTGAAAATATAATTTTCGGCGGTCTAGCCTGAATGTACGTCAAATCAGAAAGGACCCAAAATTTGAACGACAGTGAAATAATCAAGCGATTTACATATTTACATATAGTGCCAAATATTTTCAGTAAAAAGTAAGATGCATGAAAAATCGAAAAAACTTACGAAGTTCAATGAAAAATCGAAAAAGCTGTAAAAAGTTGCATGAAAAACAAATAAAGAAAAGTTGCAACATGAGATTCCTTCCAACAGCTTAAAACACCATACTACATAACTTCTGAGCATTTAAGAAGCTGCCAAAAGCTGTAAAAAATAGTTGCAAAAACTTGCTCTAGTAATTACTAATCCAACTGGTCCAACTTGAATTAGATAATGACTCGTCCCCGACATCAGTCAAAAGATATGGTCAGGCTGCAATCAGGCGGCAGCGAGCACACCAGGGGTCTCAGACACGCTACCAGAGTCAAAATTTTGGATTTACAAGTATTTAACAATATTGAAGTGCCACATATCTTTTTTCAGAGTTCAAAACTTGAAATTAACTCTAAGATTGCTTCAAAGTCGAACTACTCATCAATCATCACTTATGCTTACTCTCTACCAAGTAAAATATCAATTTTATTCAAATATTTATAAATGTGCTTTTTTCCGTGCCCAGCATGAATTGCTGCAATAGTAAATCACATTTTCGCGATGTGTGTGGACAATCAGACAATTTCACCCCTTAAAATAGGCCAAGGCCTACTTGGAAATACATTGAATACCCCTATCAATGCTGCGACGTCATCAGAAACTAGGAAATTTGCCCGCGAGTTTGAGACCCCTGAAGTATACAATCCAGCCTCTCTTCAAAGTCGATACAAACAGACCACTCACATGGGCTCCCTCTGCAGCATCATTGCGATGAAGTCTCGCGACGCGGACGACATATCACCGAACAAATCTTCCGGAAAATCAATGACAGCTGTCGTAACGTTCATCAACGTGTCTTGCTTCGTCTCTCCCAGAAACGGCGACACTCCCGTCAGCAGTACGTAAGCGACAACTCCCAATGACCTGTGAATTGAAAAAACGAATAAATTTGTGTCGAACAGAAAAATCCAAGACCGCCCTTATAACTCACCAGACGTCAGTGGCAGTGCTCAGCGGTTCGTAATTTAAAACTTCTGGTGCTGTAATTTAAGGAACAAACTGATAAGTACTACGTCGGGCTTGGCACAACAATTCAAGTAGCCTAATCTAATCCGAATGTAGTTATTAATACATCGATTTGAGCAGCATGAATCTGCATATTTGAGTACCCAAATTATATGCCCCTGTTATTTAACAACGTCAATTATAGTCTGGTTATTTTGTCCATCATGGAAGCTATGAATCATTGACCAGATCAGAACATCCAAGAAATGCAGCACAAGCACAAGGTTACACACATTATTAGAATCGGCATTTCTGTCATGTAGTGATCTACCCACAGATTTGACACAGTGCAATGAACAGGTAAGGTCAAAGAAATACCAAAATATCTTCAACTCAAATATTCGAACCTTAATACTTATTGTGAGAATCAAAGCGCCTCAGGTAGGCTACTTGATTTTTCTCACCGCTAGTGATACGTAATGCCATATTTGCGTAGTCTTATATTGCATTGCTGTAATTTTGTCATGTCCGAACAAACGGTACATCCAAGGTAAGAAAGTGTACTATTTGAGGTGCTAAAACAATCCAAAGGGTGTAACTCAATCCAGCAAGCCAATCTCGGTAATAGCTGCACTCCCAGTCACCCATTGCTTCAACAAAGGCAGTACAGTGAGTCAAATTCGTTAACCTCTCCATGCACCAGACGATCATGCAGTGAGACAGAAAGGACATATTTCAATTTCAACGGGACTATCACCACACAGAATCCTTTCCATTTACAGAAGATACCGGTCACTCACCAACGTAATCCGGCGTTCCCAGTATCTCCCTGATTTCAAGGCCGTCGGCAATGTATTTCGATAAGCCAAAGTCGACTAGCTTGATAGTGGATTCTGGATCAGCACCATCCTTACTCAGCAGGATATTTTGAGGCTGGTAGACAAACGAACAAGTCACAACGAGCTGAGAAAAATCCTATCCGAAAGCAATACAGAGCCCTATTCGAACAACAGGTCTTTGATTCGAGCGAAGGTAATAGGAAATGTGACAATCTGTTCGATTGGCTATTTTTAACAAGTTTCATCAATCATCCTTTATTATTGGTAGCATCGGCACTGAAAATAGCTGCGACATCATATGGCATCATGTCCAGACAGTGCACTAATAAGGTATAGATCACAGATTTTCTGAATATTTTTGGAAAGAATTTCAAATTACCATTACAACGAAGTCTGTAAAAGTCAGAGATTGTACAGGGGGTGAATCACTACAACAGTGTGTCATGGCTCTCAAGACATTGAGAATTGATCTAACAGCCCGAGACATGTAAGTTCGAATGAACAAACAGATGACGCTCAAGGTTATTGAAATCAGGCTCTTTGACAAACATGATGGATGTTAAAATGAAATAGGGCATGGCCAGGATGGAGATAATTCAACATACCAGATCACTACTAGAAATCGCTACATAGCATCCAACGCTGGCAAAGAACACATACACTCTGTGATATTGAAGGAAATCCTTTTAAATGCAAATGCAAAGCAGGAGAGCTTTCGAAAGAAAGTCGCCAGAGGTCAAAAATCTATGAATAGTTAATTACGGGACATTGGTAATGGCAGAACAGAAATGAGTCTGTTCCTGTCTGATAAACTAGTAGGACTTCAAACCTATGTAACCGACAGAGAGCTGTAGACCTACATCGATATTCAACATAACATGCGACACCTATGGAAACAGTAAACAGCTTGTTCGCTTGCTCAAATCGCTAAGGAAGTACTTAGTGTGTATGAGATCAGGCTAATGATCAATGCAATATTGCCAGATATTCTACGACTTAGAACGTGTTCTCACTTGATGCGTCAAAGCTGACACTGAAGTAGTCACAACTAGGAAGTGGATTTAGGCATCACAGCTTGCTATTATGCATCACGCAGCTTACAGACAGCGAATTGCAGCTGGTCTATGATCTCACAGGCTGATATCAATTTCGAGGCATTCGCTAACATGAGTACCATTACCAAGTAAATAGAATCCAAATTATGACAGAGTATTAAGCAAAATATAAAACAGTGACTAGATCGGAAGTAACGTGGGACATAGTCCATACTCAATTCATTCATGCAGCCACCAACAATGGTAATATTATGAAAACAAACGTGCAGTAAAATTATGAGACGCAGAATGACGGCACACGCTTCTGAATTATTCACAAAACACATTTATTCGCGAAAAGCAAACAGCCGTACCTTCAAGTCGAGATGTACAATGTCGTTGGAGTGCAGGAAGTGGACGGCGTCTAATATCTGCTTCATTAGCCTCCTTGACGAGTGTTCCGAGAAAGTGTCTTTAACGCCGACGCAATGATCGAATATCTCGCCGCCAGCGGCACTGCGACAGAAAACAGACGCGTGTTAAGTAGGCTTTTTCAGAGAAACTTACGAACAAAACTTCAATTTTCAAACAACACACAATACGCTACATTACAAAACAACAGATTGCATTGGAATTTCTTTAACGGTCTCATCCATTTCCGTAGTACCAAGTCTGCTTCACCAAATAATGCAATTACAGAACGCACGACACACCACAAAGGCGGCAGAGAACGTGGCAAAAGGAACACCCACCAAACATTCCCATTTTTTTCTAGTAGTCGGTTTATTAAACATTTTTATCAGTTAAATATACCACAAAAATGCGATACAATGAAAAGATCAATAGGTGTCGAAACGGAATCAGACACTCACCTTGGCCCAGGGTTGTAATGACTTGAGTCATGACTCGACTCGAGTCATTATTTTGAAAAGGAAAAATCACTCGACTCGACTAATGCGATACAATGAAAAGATCAATAGGTGTCGAAACGACTTGGAGTATTCTTTGGAATCAGACACCCACCTTGGCCCAGGGTTGTAATCACTTGAGTCATGACTCGACTCGAGTCATTTTCTGGAAAAGGAAAAATCACTCGACTCGACTCGAGTCAATATGTGCGTTGACTCGACTTGTACTCGAGTCATGCGCAATGACTTGAGTACAAGTCGAGACCAAGTCATATGACTCGACATTAGGTCTACCAAGACGGGCATTTCATTGTAATTTCGAAGAATAGCGAAGTTACTACACTATTATGTTTTCGTCTATCAGCACTGGTACTTGAAAATGCTACCAAAAAACTGTTAGAAGAAAAATTAGTGGATTACGAACGCGAAGCATTCGATATCACCGAGCAGAGTTGTAAAAAGTGGGTTTCAATGACATTAACTGGGAACCGAAAGGTCAACACAATGACTTGGACTCGGACTCGAGTCAAAACACTATGACTCGGACTTGACACTCTACACCGTGACTTGGACTTGACTCAGTGGTGAATTGAAAATGACTCGACTTGACTCGAGTCAAAACTATAAAAGTGAGATTGACTTGTGACTCGGAGCATTGTCACTTGGTTATAACCCTGCCTTGGCCTAGGCGATGTAACGAGGAGGCATGCACACTGAATGAAAAGTAAAAGGAGACAGTTTAATAAAAAGCAAGTGACAAAAAAATGGGGTGGCATGTCACAAACACGGGCAGGTATCACAATTTTCTCCAATGTTATGTAACTTATGTTATCTGATGTGATGATCATTGGGTACGATCGGTCAACTAGTAAAACATGTTTCCAAGTTCCTGTGCTATGTACCCCTCAATCACTATAATGCAGCATTCAGGAATAAGGTAGATTATCGAGTGACAAATGGACTGACTACAAAAAAGCTACAGAATACAGATCTATAATAAAAATGAAAGACATTTTCTTACTATTCTAATATCAAAACGAATTCGGTCGGCGTTTCGTAAACTTTATGAAGCTTGATCAGGTGCGGGTGATCGATCCCCATTTCCAAAACTGCTATTTCGTGCAAAATGTCGGGCGTGCAGTCGCGGTTATGACGCCTCTTTCTGATGCATTTCGCTGCGTATTGCTGTCCGGACGATTTGGATTCGCACTTTTTAACCACGGCAAACTTTCCTCTGAAATAAACCCATCGTCACTTTAATGCTTGACAGACTTACCACACTCTACAGAAGCAGGTTAGTTAAAAGTACATACGCTGCACATCAATTCTATCCTTGATATGCACAATTTAATTACTCAGGGTTTATACTACTACTGTAACTTGTAGTATTCAGCTTAAAGATAGAGTTAACAATCTACCTACATATGTTGGTCATTAAATATGTCAGCCAAGAAACGCATACCGGTACACACTTATACATAATATTGTTCATTTGTTCCTTTGATATGTTACACAACACCAGCAATGTAATGTTGGTACACTGATATCCAGTTGATTGCCTTTTTCGCATGAATTTCCCAGCATTCGTAAAGAACGTCAATGAATGGAGAAGTGTACTGTTACTAATGGAATTGTGAAGTAAGTACAAGGGCTTGAGTCATACCATTTATATCTACGGTTCGCTGAGCAAATAACTCATTCAAGCCCATTCAAAACTTGGCAACTGCATCAGATGGTTTCACAATTACTCATCATGTAATATCTCGAGCATATCGCCAGAATGTAGATATTAAAAAATAGGAATTGTTCTACCTGTGTTTCAATTAAGTTCAACATATCAAGTTCAACACAGGTCAAGGTAGGAGTGTGGAATGTATGAATTTGAAAAAAGCACAATTTGTAGCAATCCATCACTTAAACACTGCTTTCTCTACGTCGTTTCAGTCGCTACACATTCCTGGTAAACTAAACAGAACAGCAACATTGGCGGCGTGTGATCGATAGCATGCCCTAGAAATGCGCATATATTACATGGAAAATGCACAGACGCTGTCAGTAAGCCAAGATACGCCCTGAAATCAAGGCCGCGCCGCGCGTTCGGAACAGCGAACGGACGTACCTTCCGATTGTGCCGTGCACCTTGAAATCGTTCGTCCACGGGCTATTCATTGTTTCCGTTTTGATAGCGGACGACGTCGATCCCAGCCGGCATGGTGACGTAATAATATTATTCGCCGATCGTCGCCTTTCCATGGCGATCGGAACTCAAAACCCTGCGTCGGCAAAGACGAAAACGGCCGGCGATCAGGCCCGTGAGCTGAGTCGAATCACTTAAGGCTGAAGCGGAAATGACGCCCGAGTTTCCCAGCAATGTAAAGCTGTCCGGCTCACTTTCAGTCCGTCTATAGAAACGCAACGTTTGCAATCCTAGATATACGTCATCACCACCAACGATGGAGCTTTAAAACGCGACTATTCAGTTATTGGTAAGTCTGCGAAATTAAATTCGTGTTACAATTATTCGAGGTGTCTACAGCGAAACTACTCCGGTATAACCGGGCAATCTAATTTATCGGACAGGTCAGGCCAATGAGCTCACATAAATCGGCAACCAGCCAAATCATTCAGCACACTCGCGCATACACACCAGCTATAGTTCATTCAACGCCAAAAGACTACTGTTCCCAAAGCTTCCGCGAAAATCTGCTTATTCTCTGACTGAGCGAGCGTCGTTCTTAACCGCTCTGCAGTTTGACATTAATACGATCGCGTATAATCCTAATTATTGAAAAACGATATCCAACAAATTACGTATCCGCGAACAATACCCGGTTGCAGTTACCAGCTGGGAAAGGGAGCCACATCGATCCCGCCGCCGGCTTTACCCGATTATTTCCAACTGAGTTGCGGTTACATACAGCTGTCAAATCCTACTATGAGAATCAGTAAAGCCTCGGAGGAGGCGTGGGCGATTGAAACCCGCTATTCCGGGAAACACAATACAAAACAATAAGCGCGAACACATTTACTACCAGGACACACTAGAACGCTTCCCCTGACGTATCTTTTTAAATATAGCATCACCGACGCTGCCGTGCTCAATTAACGCCGAATACGAGCCGAGCGTAAGCAGATTTTTAGATCAACTTCCCTTGGTAAGACGCACGGTCAGTCTCCGAGCCTAACACTACGGCAGGACACTGATATCATATGCTAAATTCCCATATTCTTCGATGACATATAATACAATTCCTTTGTTTTCCACAACATAACAAAATATCACAGAGACAGCCTTACGGGGCGTACGTGTTCCGGTGTCCCCGTAGGCTGTTAATCCGGAAACAGGAATCTCGACATGTCAATCACGTACGTCCTATCCCTCAATACAAACAACTGTGATCGAAAACCAATGAAAAAGAATCAGTAAAAACGGCACGCCGCACGCTTCAAACAAAAATAAACACAACGCCGAGATTACGTAATCTCGGTTTGGGTCAACGGAGAATTAAATAAGCTGCGTTTCCGCAAGTATCAAACAAACTCTGCGCAAGGACGGTTAGAAATCTGCGACTATGTTAGCTCGCTAACTGCTTCAAGAAGGCTCAAGTGCGTATAATTCCGGATGCGCAACTTTCTCCAAGAGCTATAAGATTGAGCATCGCTGGTAAATACCCGACATGTTGTAATAGATTGACAATTTTGATTCCGCGAACCAAAAATCCAAAACGAGCCGTGACCACGGAGAGTAATTTCATTTCTCCCAACGTAAATTCCGTGATGAAAAACAGCTATCATAATCTGATTAACGATGTAAATCTGCCGTATTCGAAACTCAACACTTGACGAAAGCGCACGTCTAAAGCCGTGATACCGATGTAATCCATCTAAGATTCGAAGGTGTAATCTTACACCCGCGCACAACAAAAGCTCTACAGGGGTGTCTTTATTTTGTGCTAGGAAACTTATGAAACTTATGAAAACTTATGAAACTTATGAAAACTTATGAAACTTATGAAAACTTATGAAAACTTATGAAACTTATGAAACTTATGAAAACTTATGAAACTTATGAAACTTATGAGACTTATGGCAACTTATGAGACTTATGAAAACTTATGAAACTTATGAAACTTATGAAAACTTATGAAACTTATGAAAACTTATGAAACTTATGAAAACTAATGAGACTTATGAAAACTTATGAAACTTATGAAACTTATGAAACTTATGAAACTTATGAAAACTTATGAAACTTATGAAAACTTATGAAACTTATGAAACTTATGAAAACTTATGAAAAGTTATGAAAAGTTCTGAATATTATGGAAACTTATGAAACTTATAAAACATGAGGTAAATTAATTCAGATTCGAATTTTATTGTGAGACCATTGTCTCGATATTCGATTCCAAATAGGGATTTTTAAATCGTGATTGCAATAATGGCAATCCAGATTTACATAGACCAGTGATTGTCAACATTTTCAAACTCGCGGCACCCTCTGTAAATATAAAATAGTCAGCGGCACCCTAGCACAGTGGTTACCTACCTTGTTTTGGCTAACAGCACACTGCAAACTAGCGGAAGATTTGACAGCACCGATAGACACACGCAGGTGATCTCTGACGAAGCTATTTTACCTATTGGGTGACCATGAGTTGGCTTTGCCTTCTTGTACTATACGTATAATCATGCGGTAACTAAGTGCCAGCACGCCTAACCAGAGAATGGGGACTGTTCTGATTGCAATATGAATTTATAAACTTGAACATCGACGACACTTCATTTCTTGATGGTAGGCTAATTAGGAAGGCAATGAGGTTTTGAAAACTGCATTGTCTCACAGGCGCCAGTATGTCTGCGATCAATCAACGCATCGTACAAAACTGTGACTGTGACTGGATTGCCATGAGACAACGAGATGGATGGCAATGGGCAATCGCGCATCAGCGATGATTGGTCGATGTGCGGTGATTCTATCTACATATAATTTTTAAAATCATAATCATTGGGAACGAAATTGGTAACAACATATTCATACGTCACATATGAGTGTATCACGATTTCACGAGTATTTTCAATAATGTCGCGAACAGAAAAGGTTTTCTTAAAGCATAGTTTATCCAAATACTTGAGTGGCATTGACGTCGACTATTATTTCCAAGATACCAATTCAGCGTCAATCAACAAACGCGACTGTGTCGCAATCTTCATATGCTAACGCGTGACCCAATTTGATTGCCGCGCGGGGAAAATTCAAGATTGTGCAATGTGCGCAATATCTCAGATGCGCTGGTAGACGTCTCATTGTTTTGATATACTCTCTGTTCTTCACAGCAGATTAAATAAAAATGCTAACCCTCCGGACGAAGCTTTAATTCTTCCACAATTACGAACAATGTTTATGTAAATGGCAATGTTAATTTAGGAGAATACCAGATACCCTGATTCCGACATAATTGTCTACTTAGAGCGAAATGCTGGTAATCTCTAATTTATTTCTGATATTTTTCAATGCTTTACAATTTTGAATCTAATCTATTTCTGGTTTTCCGGAAAATACTACTGAACTGTAGCCTATAGTCCGAAACGAACCGAGGTTGCTGTACGGACATTTGCCATTCTCGTGCTTATGACAAATAGCTCTGACTTGTTACGTTATGAACTGAACTTATCTCAATTTCCACAACTGGTCGTGAAAATTTTCCGAGTTATCCTACTTCACATTGACAACGCCCACGGTTTTCACTTGGCATTCGGAATAAATTTAAGCAAACTGAAGGTGAATGAGTCCAGTATAATTCACGGTAATAAATTTTCTTTCCAGTCAGGTTTATGGTATAAGATTAAGCGGGTGTTATGCATACTGAATTCTCACCATTGCGCTATGAAATAGGCGAAGTAGCATTGGTGTGCGGGATGCCATGCGTTCATATCAAACATCGACACAGCACATATGCGATGACAATGAGGTACGACATATCTGGACGGTTTCAACTAAAATTGATTGATTATTTATTGGCTTGTATTCATTATGTCATTGAGATTGTTGCTTTACAGCAGGGGTCGGCAACCTTTTGCTAGTCGCGGGCCAAATTTCGGGTGCACAACTTTCTGGCGGACCGGAATTTTTCTTAGTACTATATTTTACGCTCACTTCGGTATATTATCCTACATTGCTGCAATCTCAATCATACCTATCAGAAGACACATGTATTTACACTTCAACAACACAAAATAAATGTGACAATTGACGCAGCTTGCTTTGTGGAAGGTTTTCAACTTCTGGTAACAAGTCAGATGACACAAAAATCAGACCCTATTCAAAATGGACGTCCGAAATACGTGATCTTAGCTTGCTCTTCGTGAATTACATTGTTCAAAACTATTGTTCAAATGCGTTCGTGCTTCCAAAAATCGATGCAATTTCTTTTGCATTGTTGGTCAAGCTGGGATAAAGACCAATTTTAAGAACGTACTCTTTGTCAAAGTCATGCAGCGATATGCTCTTTGTATGAAATTTGTCATTCAATTCAACTGCATCGCATTTCAGAAAGGCCCGGTTGAAATTTTCAGGCAATGGTATTGGTGTCCACATTAAACAGAGTACTGAATAGTCGGAATTCATTTTGTAGAGAAGGAATGTCGGAAAATCGGGTGAATATTCAGTAGTTAAATTTCGTATCACAGTTACAAATGTAGTGTCGGTACTAGGTTTTCTCTCCTCCAGTATAGGAAAGTGAGCATAATTTGTTCAGATATGACGTTAAATGTACCAGGAAAGCAAGAAGAGATACCCATTTTCGATTACAAGATTATGAGTCGGTGATATTTGTGTTTTCGAGGAAAGTTGCTATTTCATTTCTCAGTTCGTACACTCGTGTAAGCATAGCTGCTCGACTTAATGCGCGAACATGACAGATATAGGCCTACATGACATCGCCATATTGATTCTCTGCTTCTAGTAATATCTGGCGTAACTGATTCAGTTAATGAGACAAAAATCATATTAACAGTTTTCACCATTATGGCCAGAACACTATTCAGGTTTTTTTTGTCTTGGCACACAATGCCTTCTGGAAAATTAAACTATAGATAGGCTAACTAATATACGGAGGCTAGTTATCTATAATTGAACAGTTTGAGATTCCGTCTTTGCGTCTGAGATGTTTCAAGCGTTTTTGAAGCAAAGGAAGAACACCTTTATTGTCACACCCCATTAGAGTGGTAAACCCTTTAAAAAAGTATGGAACACCTTCGGTTGCGAGATACACCCGATTGATAAGCACTGATCCAGTCTAGTCTATCTCCATCTCCTACTTCAACCACCTTCGTTTTATGGCGTAACAATCGAATAATACGATGTAGGCTACTATTATATCGTGGCAATGCCGCATTTTTTTCATGCAGTGCTGCACTGCAGATTGAAACTCCTTATGAAACGGCGGGCCGCATTCTTGTGATAACTAGTTACTATGTCGCGGGTCGGACGAAGCCATTTTGAGTAGATTGATAAATGCTTGTCATATCCAGAACATTTCTAAAAGATGTTGAGATTTTCAGTAAGAAATATAACCAATATTAAGTCCTTCAAGATAGCACGTCGAGCATGTTTATGGGCAACATTATAACCACCAGACTAGGGCATTGTGGTTTCTAGTCACCATTAGTACCAGGTCGCTGACTTTGAGACCCAATTCCGAGCAAGCAAGAAAGTGCGAGCTCATTTCATTGACGAAAGATTAGTTATTCACAGAAGGAAAAACGCCAAGAACCCTGATATGCAGGTTACATGGAAAATATATTAGAGGTCTCCAGCCTCTAGAGAAACTCGATTCGCGATATAATACTATGAAGCAAATTCCAACGACCGTGTTTCCATTCCTCACAACGCATTCGCACGGTTGAAGTCAATATATCACTAAAACGAAGGGAGCATAGAAATATGCTAACTTAAACCATCGTTAGAGCCACTGCTTTATAGGTTTATAACTTTACTCATCCGTCCAATCATCGTATTATTGCCAATTCCACTGTTTAAGAATAAAAGGTGCAGCTAGAATAGAACCCCCATCATCCGTAATATAATGTAACACACTATTGTGTATAAACGCTGGTTAATGGAGTATTCAAATGAAAAATAAGGCATGGATTTTGAGGTATTTCGGGAATGGGGAATTTAGGTGCGGCCCGCGAGCGATCTGAAGTGTTGAATCCGGCCCGCGACGCCAGTTGAGTTTGACACCCCTGCTTTACAGTGTTCTTTTCAATTCTCTACTAGCTACTGACGATTACCCCTGACGTGTTTTAGCCGAAAATAATCGGGTTCATTTCAATAGGAAGATATTCTTAAATGTATGTTGAACGGCTCTTCATCCAAGAGCTCTTTATCTTCATAAGTTTCCATTAGTTTCATAAGTTTTCATAAGTTTTCATAAGTTACATAAGTTTTCATAAGTCTCATAAGTTTTCATAAGTTTCATAAGTTTCATAAGTTTTCATAAGTCTCATAAGTTTCCATAAGTTTTCATAAGTTTCATAAGTTTTCATAAGTTTCATAAGTTTCATAAGTTTTCATAAGTTTTCATAAGTTTCATAAGTTTTCATAAGTTTCATAAGTTTCATAAGTTTTCATAAGTTTTCATAAGTCTCATAAGTTTTCATAAGTTTCATAAGTTTTCATAAGTTTTCATAAGTCTCATAAGTTTTCATAAGTTTCATAAGTTTTCATAAGTCTCATAAGTTTCCATAAGTTTTCATAAGTTTCATAAGTTTCATAAGTTTTCATAAGTTTCATAAGTTTTCATAAGTTTCATAAGTGTCATAAGTTTTCATAAGTTTCATAAGTTTTCATAAGTTTCATAAGTTTCCTAGCACAAAATAAAGACACCCCTCTACAGTGCAGCCGTACCTACGCCAGCGTCGCTTTCGTTAGTAATCGAGAGATTGGTGTGACCCTATAACGGCTACCGAAATATCCCAGAAATACAACACCTCATATCGAATATCAGCATTATTGGAAACTATACCGCGCGTTCGCGTTGCTGGTTACAGAAATCGACGATTTCAAATTTTCGCGTAAGAAATGCCGCCTCTTCAATCTTCACCAAACCTACGAAAATCCATGATACAGAACCGGTTATAGAACGCTTTATACCGCAAGCCCGTGACTCAAACCCACCGATCCCTAAACTGGCTCACTCACAGCGGCACGTGATGAATCAATGTGGACTGCGACGCGTTTCCCCTCGGCACGCAAAAAAAACGTTCTGAAGCACTAGATACTCGACTCATGCTTTCTCTACAGCCCCACTCGAAAGGTTACGATGACGTGATTCGGTGTATAAAAACGTCGCACTTTCGCGAACAATATTCGCGCACAAGCGCCGTTAAATACACAAAACCCACGTTTCCGAGGCTTCAAAAGGTCTGTGACATCACTGGCGATGGACAGTCACGAACGAATGTATAAATGAGTTCCTGCGTAGAACGCGTCAAAACTCGTTATCGGGACACCGCAACGCGACTATCGTGTCACGGATATTTCAATACGTTAGCCCACAGCAATTTAGATGCTTCGAAGAAAATCTATGACAGCCGAAAAGCGTCGGCAGTACAATTTCGAATCGGAATTTCAAATATTCAACTTTGCCTTAGGACACAGCGGCCGGGTTAGTTAAGTGTTTTGTATATGGGCGACCACGTAACAGTGCTTAATAACAACTCGCGAAAACATAACTATTACTGTGCACCATTAAGTCTCGCTGAAGAGACCACTTACGTTAGAATGTTCAGATCAAAACAAATAAAAGTTACAAGAGCCTACCCCATGTGTAATTAGACATGGATTTTAATTAGTTGCAATCGCTTTTTTCTGTAATAACAGCCCTAGCAGACACACATTTACAGAGTGAAGAGACGAAATTAGGTGCCTTGTAATGAGGTTACAGTTTAAAAATCTTTAACTTATTAATATCAGACCCATGATATTTATTCATCCTTCTTACCTAAACCAAATGATACATAATAACGTCTACACATAGTATACTTTGAAGTCACTGAAAAGATAACTTGCCTCAGAACTAGCTTCGCTTATCCAAGTATTGTTAGGACACTACAAAGTGGTTTCATTTTGGCAGTCATGGTTACAGCGAATCCGGCTTCATAAACGGATTTAAAAAATACAATACAGATGTAGTCCCCTCACACAATGGCAACCACATGGTGCCAGGTATTCATTCAGCCACATTACCTTTCTTGCTCAGGAATTGTCTATTTACATACCAAGCTATTGGTATTGCTAGACCAGCCACAATTTTTGTATTTATGAGCAAAATTGCTTAATTTTGGTACTAACCTAGCAAGTATGTTTCATATATTTCGGATGTAACTTAAATCAGTGACCAACACAATGTGTAAGTGTAGGCGTACGCACACATGGTGAACATATAAATACGAATTGTGATCAAACAAGTAATATTATTATAAATGTATGGTCAGCAGTCTCTGATATACAGTGCAGAGATGAAATTACTTAAAAACCGTTGATAAATTACAAGTTTCCTTTCCTAATAACCTAACCATTACAAATATCCGGTTTACGAATAGGAAGCCAAGTAATCCAACATAACTGCTGTGTGTTTCAAACTAGTCTAAAACATATACAGACACGCTTAAGGCACAGTTTAATTTACATTACATTGAGGCTGTTGACCTGTTTACTATTGACATATGGCACTCATGTGACTGTTAGAAACAAACATATCTGCACTGAATAACCATTCGCGAATGCACTTGTCACCAATACTGGCAACGACAGTGTGTAATGGCAATATGGACATAACAGGCTGTCCAACAGTGATGACATCAGCGTAAACAAAATATTGTAAGCAAGCAATTTGTAGAAATGAAACCAATTGACGACATTGCTAATCTACACAGGCCTGTCTTGTTTTATTACTGTATCTTTTAGCAAGCAAACACTGACACGGTCAGGTCAAAGATCAGGCAAACAATGCAGCATATTCAGGAAAATTATTAACAATGACATAAAATTTGTTTTTGACAAGTGACAACGTTTTAAAATTAAACATATATGCTATGTTGATGAAATGAAAAGCCCCTCTTGGTTATGTATCATATGAAACAGGCTCAATATATCAATGTTGACAGAATCACAATTCATGATCATGATACCATAGCAATATATTAGATCCAGTACATTGAGAAATGTATCACCAACAACCATTTATGAAGACCTATCAATTTCACCTGTCATCGCAACCATACTTACTAACTACACTACCATCGAAAGTCGTACTTTGAGGAAATGACCAAGCTCAGATACTGGCAACAACTTTCGACAGAAGTATTCCCAAGTATATAATTTCATCAGTCACACAACTTACAGATTAATATCTCAAACTATTTGATTTCGTCATGCTCTCCAGGGGCTCATTACTTCTTCAAAATATGGAAATGCATATTCCATTCAAGATTTAGCCGCTGTATTACTGCAAATGATTATGGGCCAAGTTGAACACTGAACAGCCACTAATTATAGCGCAAATAATGATTATTTCACAAGCTGTTGATCACCCTAGCAAACAGTGACTAGCATCCCACTGTGGAAACTTTACAGAAAATAGGCTAAATGAGAAAATTAGACGAATATTTATTGAATCAAATTAATTGAATATCTGCCAGCCAAATCTTCAAAAGAACATGGCTACCTAAGTAATCACATAAAAATAATCACAGTACAAAAACAAACTAACATGGCAAATTTTTTTGTTAACAATACATGAAATATGCCCCAGCAATACAAAGTAGAAACATGACATTAGTTATCAACTCATATCAACCATCTACTTGACACAGTATGACTTGACGAATGTAAAATGATAGCCCACTCTTCATTCCACAAAACTATCACAATACTTTTTCTGGAATTTCTTTACTACACGAGCTGATAAACACATAAATGTAACACAATATCGACTAAATAAAGGACATGAAAACACAAGTATACATATACCAGTACCTTCTGTGAAAACAATGGAAAGAAATTCATTACAAAATATGTACCAGACGTTCTAGACTTAATGATGCTTAGGCTTTTCTTAGACTATGACAACAATGCTCTTGTAAGATTCATACAATATAGAATGTATTACAATGATATGGCAAAATAATACGAGAAGAAGCGATGACAAAATTAACAATCCTGAAATCAGTGTAGGCCTACTACAATTTAAAATGTTACTATTGCTAGGATGTTACTCACATTTTGAATTTACAAAAATCAATCTGCATTCACATTTTACCTGCAATGAGTTGTGAGTTGTGCACTATTACAGAGAATCAGCCACAAATTTCAGACTAAAGCACATAACACACAGGAAGTAACTGAAGTACGACAAAATACATACCTAGCACAATATGGTAGGTACTTGCAACTGTTACCAGTTACTGCAGAGTGTATGCAAATACATAATACCGAAGTAATAAATTCTGATTACGTTGCAGTCTGCAAACTCAGTGCATTCACGCTAATGACCTGGGCAGTTATAACATCTTTTGAGGGTAAATATTAGGACTGACATAGTGAGGAAGTCATGATGCCTCAAAGAAACAGAAACAGAATCATATCATACATTGTCATAGAAATTTTAATCAAGTTGTTGCAATAATTAGGTGTTTATGAATTATTTCAAATATTCACTGATTCTGTTGTTTTTGAACTGTAGCCTGTTAGAAATATGGAGTGAATTATAAAGTATTGTATCATACATCCAATCAAACAATAGAGTAACTAGATAATCACGGTTTCACCTCACTACGTTCTAGTCTGGTACTAAAACAGTAAACACCATCTACACACCAATTGCAATGGCAATTGTTAATCAATTGCCTGATGATTAATTGATTAGTATTCTAGACGTATTTGACACTTTCAGTACGACCCTACATTCAGTGCGACCCTGTTACTGTTGTATACATCTTTTTCATATTATACCACCGCACTAATCAACCAATGCACCAAGCAATGATAAACTTGAGCTGGTGCTAGCGGCATCAAAATATGAGACCTGCTATTGAGAGCTACAATATACAAACGGTACGGCACCGGTATTCCGTTATAGAGAAAACCGTAACGAGCTACACAACAACGCAGCTACTAATTCCCTGGCTAGTCGAAAATGCGCTGCAGTAGAACTGCAGAGAAATCGCTGACCTACGTGAACATTTTATGTTTACTTTATCGAGGCACTACGCTGCCCGTTCAAATAATGTGAAACAGATTTTCGTCGCAATAATATTGAAGGAAATTTCTTCACATCTCTGGCGACACCTTTTCGTTGAAATTGCCGCCAGAAGTGGACTAACGAGTCTTCACAAGTTTCACAGCAGAAATGGTACGTTTATTTCAACTACATCAATGCGAATGCCAATATATTCGCAACAAATATACCTAAATGATTTTATACATTCACAAGCGCAATAATTATCAAGCAAGCCCCCAAATTCCCTGTCAGCACTAGTATCGGGAAATATGTAGTATTTAGTGAAAGTTATCCGTATTCATTCATAAATCATTAGTGATATTTAAATTGAATATTCCTAAAATTTATGTGAATGACACGTAGCTAAATTTGTCGGTATTCAGTATACGGTACATGACATTAACAGCGAAATATTTTTGGACGAACGAACAGAGCCATAGCGGGTAGCTCATTTGCGCCCACCCTGCCACGCCCATAACGAAACAGTCATCTGTTTTGTATGTGATGCTTACAGGGATTTCTGCATTTGATTTAAATACCGGAAGGCATAATAATAAGCAAACATGCCAACCGATGTAGAAAACGGGGGAGCTGGGGATCACGAGTACTTGTCTGATGAGCTCAGAAACCTCCACCTTGCTGGTCATGTCGGGTTCGACAGCTTACCAGACCAACTCGTCAACAAGGCAACGAATCAGGGTTTCTGCTTCAATATACTCTGCGTCGGAGAGACTGGCATCGGTAAGTCAACTCTCATGAACACTCTGTTCAACACGAACTTCGAATACGAGCCACAACACCACAACATGCCAAGCGTGAAACTGAAGGCAAACACGTACGAATTGCAAGAAAGTAATGTCCGTTTGAAGCTGACCATCGTCGACACAGTGGGATTCGGTGATCAAGTCAACAAAGAAAACAGCTTCAAGCCTATCGTGGAATACATTGACCAGCAATTCGAAAATTATTTGCAAGAAGAATTAAAGATAATCCGTTCCCTACACGGCTACCATGATACCAGAGTTCACGCTTGTTTATATTTCATCTCGCCGACCGGGCACGGGTTGAAATCGTTAGACTTGCTAACCATGAAGAATCTCGACAGCAAAGTGAATATCATTCCCGTGATCGCAAAAGCCGACACAGTGTCAAAGAGCGAGCTTCACAAATTCAAAATCAAGATCATGTCCGAATTGATGAACAACGGTGTTCATATCTACCAGTTTCCTACTGACGATGAAACCGTCGCCGAGTTGAACGGTTCGATGAACAGCCATCTTCCATTCGCTGTTATCGGTAGCACTGACGAGATCAAGCTTGGCAATAAAATGGTGAAAGCCCGCCAGTACCCTTGGGGTACCGTGCAAGTCGAGAATGAAAACCATTGCGATTTCGTAAAAGTCCGTGAGATGTTGATTCGCGTGAACATGGAAGATTTAAGGGAGAAAACGCACACGAACCACTACGAACTGTACAGACGCTCCAAACTCGGAGAGATGGGCTTCAAAGACGGTGTCGATGGCGGCAAAGGTTTCAGCTTGCAAGAAGTCTACGAGTCCAAACGTAACGAACACCTGAACGAGCTGCAACGTAAGGAAGATGAGATGAGGCAAATGTTCGTGCAGAGAGTCAAAGAAAAGGAAGCTGAACTGAAAGAGTCTGAGAAAGAGCTGCACGATAAATTCGACAAGCTCAAAAAGATGCACATGGAGGAAAAGAAGAAATTGGAAGACAGGAAGAAGACTCTGGATGATGAAATCAACGCTTTCCGCAAACGTAAGCAGCAAGTGGAACAGCAACAGCAACAAGCCAAGGACCACGTCGCCTCCAAAAACAAAAAGAGATGAGAATTCTGCGTACACAAATTATCGATCTTACATCCTGGCTTGACCACAATACTTCCTCCACATAGCCATGGTTCGAGGCATTCCGACATGAAGGATAATTGAACGATGTAAATATGAACCGTGTATTTACTGCCTGTATCATTGATCTTGCGGCGTATTACGAGCCGAGAGATTGCTTATCTTGCCTTGATGGCTTGCTTTTCTATGTCATATTCTGCTACTGACTTTATGAGTACCATCGCGTAACAAAGATTGCTTGTATTCGAATGGAGCGCTTTTGCCAACGACGATACGCCAGTAATGTTTGTGCGATAAGGAGGATGATTAACACAAATCTATACACATACCCGAATAACAGCATGCATCAGCAGATTTCGTTTCGAGTGTGGTATGCGAAAATGAATGACAAAACGTATAGTAGGATCACCATGGGCACAGCGGTCTATAGATAGAGTTATTGTTCCACAAAACATAGTATATTGATCACTGGTAGTGAGTGGGGATGTCCAAAAACCTGAGTGATGCGATTTCAACCCTAGCAGTAGCATAGAGCACCACTAGTTTTGAGGTCAGGCACTGTAGCTTCCTTTTTCAATCATATCAGTAACACCCCATAATTTCTCACAGCAGTCTGCAACAATGCAGCTAGTTATTCATCAATTGATGTCTCAAGGCCTCCTGCATTGGCAAAATATATCAAAACAATATCTGTCGTTGACAACTAGCTCTTGGTCACCAAGGGCTTATGATTACAGTATCTGAAAATGCAGCCTCTCATTACTGGACTCAAATTGATCCTTGACTCATTACGCCAGTCTAAGTGATCAGTCGTCAGCATCGGTAACCAAGCTGAACTAAGGTAGTAAACTACAAGTACAATCATGTAGGTTTGAACCTCTGCCCATGGGATGTAACAACCTCACAATATCTGCAGTTACATGTTTTGGGACTTGATTCAGGTAAACCACCATCGGATGTCTCATGAGATTTGAGTCTCACACACATCCAGACAACGGTCATCTAACAGAGAAGTAGATGCTAGCTACGCGTTCGAGACTTGATTCGAGTAAACCCCTGTCGAATGTCTCACGAAGTGAAGTCTTACATGTAACCAGACAATGGTTATCTTGCAGAAAAGCAGATGCCAGACACGCGCTACGTCGGCTCGACACAACCCGGCAATGAGAATTTTAGAAAAGCGGGAGAAAACTGTACAGTTGGGGTCGGGGAGATAATACCAAGATTCAAAAAGAAATCGAAAAAATTCGGAAACGTCTCGCATCAGGTCTTATTCGTGCGGTCTAAATTTAAAACAGAGTATATCGTGTGAAGCGGGTCGTCCGGGGCGCTCGCGGGAGCGTCCGGAGTTTTCGTCTGATTGCGCATGCGTGCCGCGACCCTCGGGTCGACTTGAGTCTGAGACACCGTCTTCTTGGGCTTCGGCACAACGCTCGGAGGAGCGGTGTGCTGGATTTGCAGCGTCATCTCTTCCTTGGCCAATTCCGCCTTTTTCATCTCCAGCTCCCGGCGCATCTTCTCCAAGAACGCTTGCTTCTCCTGCAAGAAAGGAATCACGATAAAACCGACAACTACAATTTCGAGTCTGTACATGAATCCATATCGAGTATATATTGATTAATAATGAGAGACCACTTTTTGAGTGCCAAAATCATACGCTCCTTGCGTCTCTACCAGTCTACCAAGGGCAACTACAGATTTTACGCTTTCTTCCCGTCGCTGAAGCCTTCACACAATGATTGGTCACATCACAGAATACAAAAGAGGAGGTATAAAACTGCATATACGGTAGGTTCATTGAAATGACATATAAGTGTAGTAACGACCTAGACCATTATCACAAAGTACTATCAAACGGTTGGAAAATCCCAAATTATTTTCCATGTCATGCCATTATCTTTTTTATGGCCCATAAATAGTACGCTACATATTTGACTTTTTTAGGTTCATGTTATACTTTTGCCTAAAATCTGATATATGTCAAGTAGAAGTAGCCGACAATCAGAACCACTCAAGTAGGCTACCTGGACATGAGCAACAGCATGTCACAATACACCATGAGACGCTTGAGCATGTAGATTAAAGTTTGTCTTTATGGTTGGGTTAGAGGTTTAATTTTACGGTTACAATTCTGATAAGGGATGGTTTTGGGGTTATAAAGTCACAGGCTCAAGTGTCACACACCCAAACGTCGGGCAACCTACTCGGAGCACTTTGAAAAGTACCAGTACGTTAGCCTACTTCATAACCGACAAACCACATCTGGCCGTACCTGCAACGCTTTCACTTCGCTGCTCTCTAGCCGTTCAGCATCCTCCTCCGGGTCGTACGGGGTGTCCTCCTCGCCACGTGGGACCGTCGTCTTCTCGAAAACCAACTTCTCTGGGTCGTAAGCCTCCTCACTATCCGACCCAGTAGGCGCATTCGCCTCTTCCCCGTCGAGTATATCTCCGAAATCCGCAGTCTCAGGATTGTACTCCTCGTCGTCATTGTCTTCGAGCACATCCTCAGGCGAGTACGGAGCATCATCGTCGTCATCATCACTGGAAACTTTCGACGCCTTCGCCCGACTTTCGGCAATAAAATCAAAGTCGGTCGAAATAATTTTCCGTTTACCGCTGTTTTCCAAACCAGAAATGCGTGCGAAACTACGGTCAATATCGACGACAGTCCTCTTGGCCTCAGACACGCACCTGACCACGATGCCTATCAACATGGACGGATGTTTGGCCGGAATGCCCGGCCCCCTTAGCGGCCGTAACTGTCTAGGCACTTCTTCATCCTCCAGCAGCGGTGCTACGTAGATGTCTTTCACAAACTGGGTGTTCTGATTGCTGACCACGCCGAAACGCTTTCTGTCGCTAAAATACGACAGCATCCCCACGTAGCCGACACGGTCTTCTTCAGACGCGGCATGAAACTGTATCACGCACACTTCTTTATTAGAAAAACTCCGCACTCGCGCTAAATACTCCCAAACAACTTTCGGATGGATGCGTCCGTCCATAGCTAACTTATGCGGGATGCAGTTAACCAACTCTTTCGAGTTCCCGGACGCGGCGTACGCGTTGCTACGGAAATTCGACAGTTCCGGCATCGTGATCACGCCCGTCCACAAAAAGTTTTCTAAACTAGGCTTGCGGAAACCGCGTTTCGCAGGCTCAGGCATGGCTATCGCGGCAGGCGAAGACTCTTCAGTTTCATCATCTTCAGGCGTATCACCTGATTCATCACCTTCACCAACTTCCATCTCCTCGTTCTCAAGCTGTTCGGAGATGCTCTCTCTCTTTTTTCCTAGAGACGCGATCTTCTTTATGATTTCTTCATCCGTCTCTTTCTCGTCCGTAGCTTGCGCTTCATTGCTCAGAATAATCGAAGTCGAACGCTTCGCGGTTCTGTTTCCCGCTTCGTCTAAATTCACATCTTCCTCCTTAACCTGACCTGTGCAAATCAAGCAGTTTAAGTCAAACAAGTGACTGTTATGTCGCGATGTTGTGTCGACCGGTGACGACCCTGTGTCGTTTGCGTTGTCCGGCTGCGTCGCAGATATCCTACGAACACGCTGCGGAGCTACAGTTGGTGCCGATTTATCGGTACTGTAATTTAAATGGCTCTCGGTTAAGTCAGAGTAATCTTCGTCAATCGCGATTTCTCCTTTGTGCGTTATCTTCGCGACAGGCCGAGCTGCCTGCTTCGCGACTTCCAGTTCTTTGATCATCTCCAGCTCCTGTTTGAGCTCGCGGTTACGCCACTGCGCCAGCTCCTTCGACGCCATCTCTTCCGCCGTCATCTTGACCAGGGAAGACGAGGTCACCTCGCCGAGAATCACCTTCCGCCAGAGGCCTTCGTTTTTGTCGTCTTTCAGGTTGAACATAATGCTGCGGTAACGGTTTTTGTATTTTGAATTCACCCCGCCGAATAGCTTGTGCAGAGAATCTTCGACTTTGGAGACAAGTTTACTGATGGAGTCCGGATGCATTTTTAAGTCATCCGAACCATTGGAGCGGCTCTCTAAGATGCCCTGCAGCGTTTTCTGCACGTTTTTCCGGACCTCGCTTTCGCCACGGTCTTTAGATTTCTCGTCTGAAGGCGGCCTGCCGTCGCGTTTGGCCGGAATTTTAGACGAACCGCCTTTTTCGAGCGAAGACCTTCTGTCATGATCGCCTGATTTGTGTTTGGACTTCTTTGATTCGGCCGAGTCTTGATGGGACAGCTTGTGTTTCTTGGGTTTGATCTCGTTTCGCGGGCTGATCGGAGTGTATTGCTTGTAGGGGTTCGCAAATTGCTTGTTTGTTTGTTCCGGGTTATAGTCGGGATCTTCCGCGTATTTACCGACGCCTGCGTCTTTTGACACGTCGCTTGTACCGTTGTCTTTTGCTTGCTTCGCTTTCTGTAGGTCTTTCTTCTTTTTTTCCCTCGCGAGCATTTTTTCTTTGTACGCCTTTGGAATCTTCAGTCTTTGGAAAGTCGGATTTTTTTGCAGGAAGCTTTCCAGGTCTGTTTTTAAAGGCGCGGACGCGTTTGCAAATATCTTCCCCGTCTTCATGCACATAACTGCGATCTTACCTCTCGCGGTCGCCTCCTTGATTTTTCGGACTATTCTTTCGTCTTTTGTTTCCTGTTTGGCGGCCGGCTTTTCGACTTTGAGCGATTTCGAGATTTTGTCGAGCCCTCCCAGAGATTCCTTCGCGTGCCTTAATATGCACACGTTGCTGCAGTAGATAGATTCCGGCTGAGCCGGGTTGTTACACGTTGACAAGATGCATACGCGCGATTTCGTGGTGCTGTCTTTACGATTTCGTTCAGGCACGGAAACATTTTCAGTATCGTTACCGTGCGCGTATCCTTTTAGCTTCACGCCCGATTTCTCTTTGGAATCTTTCTTGGATGCACTTTTCGCAGACTTCTTCTTGTGAGACTTATCGATGCAAGCCGGGCACACATACTCCTCTCCCTTTTTCTCCATTTGCTTGCCCCTGTGAACGGTGATGCCGACGCAGTCGCCGTGAAACCATTCCTCGCACAGATCGCAGGAAATCATGAACCTGCCATCGTGCGGCTTTCTGCAAATGCACCATTTCTTTTTCGGGTCGGTGTGTGCTTCGTTTTCGCTTTCCGACTCTGAATCGTCGGTAGTGTCTTTGAGTTTTTTTGACGATACTGTCGGTTTACTTTTCGTCGCAACAGGCAATTTTTGCTTTTGCGCTTTCGGCGGTTCGGGCGATGCTTCCTTCAAGAATTTTTCCGGAGGAGGCAGCGACTTACGGCTGTGCGAGGGAATGTGAGACGGGTCAAACATCTCTCTCGCTATGCCCTTGTTGGAACGATTGCTGCGCCGTAGTCCGGTTACCTTTCCATCCTCGGACGGCCGAGAGCTATCGCCACTGTCGCTAGCCGAAGCATCACCGTGTGCGCTTTTTCTGGTCATATTTATTTCTCCGTTTTCTCCAGAAAATGCGAGAAATATATTCCTGCTCTGACAGCTCATTGGCCGAGATGCATGGCAGAACAGTTTGAAGATTACGGTATCTAGCTCGCGTTGGTAATGTTGATATTTAAGGCTTGCCTGAATCGAAAGAAATCAAACAGGTTTGTTAAATCATAGATTAATCTGCACACACTATTAGTCAACACAACAGAATATAGAATATAGAAGCTGTAAATCACATCAAATCACACACATTGCGTATGAAGCAGACTTGGACAACTAGAAAATTTTCGGCTTTCATACCTTAGATTAGAATTACAATTATAGCTGCATGTTTTTCAACATTAGATTTTAATTAGGTTTACGGAAATTGCGAAAACTTGGAACTCGCAATCAATTCTACACTACGGCCTTTTCAGGAAAACCAGAAATCGTATTAGAATTAACATTAGCACTGCAGTAAATTTATTCATTTATCACGTATCTACATCGCTACTATGAAAACGTCATCATTCCTACTATTAGCTGTACTGGACTGGAATGTTATCGACATACGCAGTTGAAAATTTAATAGAACTAGCGATTTGACTGACATTGCCTACTGCATAGTTACAAGTCATGGTATTTATTATGTGGCCCTAAAAGGATTGCCGGCAAGGGATGGAGTCATGTCGCACATCAGGCATCATAGATATCATGAGATAAAACGTTTTTATATCAGGAAATTACGATGAAAGTTTATATTGTTCAATATATTCATTTTTGCAGCACTAGCACCATCCACCATGCACTAGAAATAAAAATCAGAAAATCGGCGAAGCAATTTTACTCGGAAGCTGATATCTTTTTATAGTATTCTTCAACTGCCTTTTCCTGTTCTTTAGTCTCCACGGACCCCGGCCTCATTTCCCTGATTTTCTTGATTGCTTGCTCGTGCGTAAGATTTTCATTTTTCACCAAATAGCAGGCCAACATGGTTCCTGTTCTTCCCTTGCCCATCTTGCAATGAACGGCAACTGGTTCATTGCTCTTTTTTGAATCATCAATGATATTTAAAAACTCTTCAATCTGCTCCTGGGTTGGCGGTGTAAAATCTTGCATAGAGACGCTGGACATTTGCATATTGACTCGATCAAAATTCTGCTCCACTCCGTCTGGGTATTTTTTAATCAGAGATACAAGTCGGTTAATTCCGGAGTCTTTCAGATAGTCGAAATGTGAAGGGTCCGTGGGACATGCGCAAGCCGCGACTTTTCCTTCATCAATCCATGAATAGTTAGGTGGTGGTGCTCCCGCCATTGCAATATAACTGAATTTACCGTATGGCTACGTACCTATGATAATATAATTGACGAGACACCTGTCTCTAACTGTGATAATATAATAAGGCTACCCTACTTTAACAATCGCAATTCATAACTATACCCACAGAAGGAGAGCAAACAGCTATCCTGCCAATTCCTAATTTACATAACCAACTAACCAATAGTCGCAGGCAACCCATCTCTTTTTGCCACATCAATATACGTTCTGAAAGTAATCAAATCAACGAAAACATAACATATTCGTTGCCGCCATTGTAGTAAGCCATGTCGCATTTGCAACCAAATATCTGCCGGATATGAGGGTCTTCGAAATAGGAACGACACGCTTACGAAATATCGGGGCTTTCAATACGCACTTGTCTTTGCTGTCATTTTAAATGCACTAGTCATGACAAGGTGATTCTAACGTATTTCTTCGCGAATTTATATAAAAATGGAGAAGCGGTTAAATATATTTGATATGCACAGTTGCGCACTGCACAGATGTCACCCGGAGAGGAATCGCTCAAGCACTGAGGAGTACTAGGAGCAGTTTGGCACTCAAGTACCAAATTTGGAGCGTGGTTGGCTGTGTTTCCGTCTGCATTCAGGTATCATGTCGAAAATGTATCGAAACAGCGTTGACGTCTGACATGTGAAATTGTGCCCTAATATGCGACAAAATACAGAAGTATTGGCTATTTCGCTTTAAATTGACTGGAAATTTACCGGGTCGCACCAACTCTATATTCGTCGCTTCCATAATTATATAGCTTTTGCTTTCTTGTTGATAAATTTCATTGCGTGTGAAGCGGATACACTTCTCTACTATGAAATTAGTCAAGTCCATATACATTGTAATACGATTATAACCGGTCTTTGTGTGAGAATTCAGCCATCAGCATCTACCAGCGACCACACACCTTGCAATGTAGACATATAATCTACACCATTGCTTCTCAGCCGGGGGTCACGAAGCTATTTCAGGTGGGTCGCGAAGACGTTATAAATATTACACTTTCGTATTCAATTTTCCAAATATTCCAAACACCTTATATTCACAAGATTAGAAGAGTAAATACACATTCTCCTCCTCAAATTATATTGTTTTGCTCCCATAAGCGCCACAAGCCACGTTGCCGTGCTCACAATAATTCGTGAGCCAGATTTTCGACACAGTCATATTGATTTGAAGCTGAAATCAGACGGTGCGTTATTGTGTATGCGTGAGAGATTGAAATTCCTTCCTTCCTCCAAAAGGCTTTTGCGAACGTTGATCGGGAAATGAAGCAATCAAGCCCGATTTGTTGACATAATCAGCAAACAATTTCCGCAACGCACCGCAAACCCCCCAGTTAGGGGGGGGGCAAGCTCGAAATGGGCCCAAAGTTGTTTCGTGAATTATGTAGGTCGCCCTGCGCCCTCGCACGGTTCGTACACTTTATAATACCATACCGTCCTGTATAGTGTGGAAACATGCAAATTCCACGGCTCAGTAAAATTGATCAACGTCACACTTTCCATTTGGCCATAGCCTTTACAAGGCTATGATTTGGCTAAAGGCAATTGGACGGTAATTTTTGACCGGCTTACCGAGCATTAAATTTGATAAAACGGGTATCAATCGAAAGATACTTGTGCTCCTCATCTGGTCATAAGCTAAATCCAATGCACAGCTACACGCTTTCGCCTGTTACAGTTCATGCAGGGACATCTTGTGATTAGCGCAGGGTCCGCTATCAGTCAAAATCTAGCATCAGTGCCGTATGACAGTGTTGGGATCAAGTCACTATCTTCGAGTCACGAGTCATCTCGAGTCATTGCAGATTTTGACTCGAGTCAAGTCAAGTCGCTTGATTTTCAAAGGTTACTCAAGTCAAGTCAAGTCACCCAATTTTTGGAGGTGATCGACTCGAGTCAAGTCGAGTCAAGTCACGTCAATAAGTCAAGTCACGAGTCAAGTTGAATTTTCAAAGTACGATACATGATTCAAAGTCATTGTGCATTTTGTCAACTGTTTTAAATACAGATGGAGTCCCCATTTATTCTGAATCGAGGAACAAATAAAGAATTGATTATACACGCAAGTAGGCGCTCTATCGCTCATGCATACGTAGGCTATCACTGTCAAACTACGCAAGTATAGCGGAGTAGCGGTTAGCGGTACAGCCTCAGTCTATAACAGGGGTGGGAAAACTGCGACTCGCGAGACGCATGCTGCTCTTTGAGCCTTTGATTGCGGCTATTCAATGAGTGTGCAATGTGCATTCGGTGATAATGAACGTAAGCCACAGTGCCTTTTCGGTCAAGATTCGCCCAATAATCACAAAGCTAGAATTGAATCGTCATTACGAAACCAAACACCAAAACCAACAAATACATATTCACGAAGTATTATGATTATCGAGCTCCGCACTATTTGACGTCATATCAGTCCGATTTCAAACACCTTGGAGCCTAGGTGGAGGAGCATCGTATTATACCACACAATAATTAGCTCGTCCATTCGATACCCTACATTTCCTTGTGACAGAATGAATTAGTATAGGCCTATATCAATTTTTGTGTTGTGACTCCTTTAAGGCAACGGTTTGTGATATGCGACTCACCAAGGGCGTTGCCAGAAAAAATATTTATGGGGGGCGAAAAATTCGATGAAGTAAATGACCCCCCCCCTAAAAGATAAGGAAAAAATAGGTAAAATCGATGGACTTGGGCGCTTATTGGATGATTAACACAACATCTGGGGCGATCGTTATACACCTATATTCCACTCACCGACGGATATGATCAAATGATGATTGCGGTGT
Source organism: Botryllus schlosseri (assembly GCF_051294905.1). Taxonomy (NCBI): domain Eukaryota; kingdom Metazoa; phylum Chordata; class Ascidiacea; order Stolidobranchia; family Styelidae; genus Botryllus; species Botryllus schlosseri. The sequence continues at coordinate 6,687,884 of NC_137247.1, read as the reverse complement.
GGAAAACCAGGACGACAACACTTTCGCGCGAAGCGCGAAAATTTTTCATTGTTAATGAATGAAATTGGTTCATTATATTGGTATTTGCATATTGCAAATACGTTTTCATTATCAGATTTACCGACAGGACTGATAGAAGTGGTGTCATCAAACATTCAGGGGACAATTAATTATACATCTTGAGTTATATGTCGATACCACACGGCAAGACTATTTAGAGTTTCTAGAGCAGGGTGGCCAAAGGGCCGCATGAGACTTACGAACCATTGCGCGGGCCACTTGAATGTTGATGACCTTTTTTAGTTTTCCGATAGGAGCGTACCGGATAATAGGTAACGTCGAGAACAATACTAATATTAATACGCATCAAAATCAATAACAGGTATGACATGAAGACTTGGTGTGGATCCCCGACCTAGCCGCGCGAAATATTGTACATCATACAGTCATATACGACGATCTGCGAAAATGTGGCTGGCCCCTGGCTACGCCAATGCGTCGGAACTCGAACTGATATTTTAGTCGGCAAAATCCCAAATTTCGCGGTCAGTCTAATCAAATTTTGGTTATTCGGTTTTGGTGATTTATTTTTTGATAATATTAGTAATTTTGAGAATTAACCCGCGGGCCTCTCAAAACCTTCTCGCGGGCCACTTGTTGGCCGCCCCTGTTCTAGAGGGTGGACGCCGGACGGGACAGTTGTCATTTATTGCTGTTACTTCATGACTTGCGTAGAATACTGCCACCACTCTAGAGATCGAGCACACGCAAGGTCGTAGCCAGAAAAAAAAAAAATTTTTATTTTGTTTCGGGGGGGGGGGTATGACTTTAGGGGAGCTCTCCCATGGGAACATCTCGAAGAACCGTACATCCTGCTATAGGCAATTTCATCACTACCCATACGATTCTTAGACGCACACACACACATACTCTATGGAAGCTTCCAGTTGCCAACTATAGCTTGTATTAGGCGGTCGTTGCACGGACGAGCCCAAATCGCTGACATAAAGTGATGAACAATCAGTGTGAATTTCGGCCCTAGTCGCGCGGAGCGAAAATGTTTTTTGAATAAATGAAAGAATTTGATCAATAATATTGGTACGTCTATATGAGCAAGTGGTGTCCATTCTTATTACTTCGTTGAAGCACGGTTTGGGCGTGACCTCTGGTAGAGATTGACGCTACTTTAAAGATTGAAATCGCTGATACATACCCGACCAAATTAAAAAAACTCCTTTGATCAGACTCGTTCAATTTCAAATTGGCAATTTTTAACGGCAGGTGGTGATATTTTCCTGTGCCAGTTGCGTTTATGTTGGAGGGGTCTGATTGCAGGGACAGGATCATTAGGTGCCAGCCATTTAAGCACCCGAAAATCTATATCGAAGGCTTCGGAATACATGGGTCGGTTTTATGCAGTGTTGGGATGACTCGAGTCAGACTCGAGTCACCTTTTTCGTATGACTTGACTTGACTCGAGTCACTTTGCCAAAATGACTTGACTTGACTTGACTCGACGTATCAAAAATGTGGATTGACTCGTGACTCGGAGCAAAATTCACGAGTCAATTTCAAGTAATCAAGTTATCGGTGTCGATAAAAATCACTGTATCTTGCATATCTTCGGATTGTTCGCGAAGCGCTGCTGGAACCCGTGACGGCAACCAATCATTTAATGATAGTACGTTTTACTGAGCCTTCATTGTTCTCTCACAAATAAATTGACCACAAACGAAGTGATCGAAGATTACAGCTTACGTTGTCGTAAACTATAGTAGTAAAGTCATTTAATAACAAAATATCCATTTCTGTTCTCTGTTCTTACCGTAACCAAACCTCTTGTTTTATTGAAATTTCACAAATTTTAATAGATATAGTTTATATACTCCTCAACCATTGGCGCAGAATCGAATTGTATGATATCAATATGTGTAAATGGGTAATGTATCGCATCTTATCAATTCGTTTCTCTATTCTCTATTTTAGCTGACAGTTCTACGTATATGTGGGCGATATGGCGCCTTATTGCGTGTATATTTAAGTCTGTATTCGTTCATCGCTTCAGAATCAATGACCACTCAATCTGTAATTCAGACAGCTAGAAAAATGCAATGACGTAATCATGCTTCATACTTCGAAAACGTAACTTGACTTGAATTGTGACTTGACTCGTGACTTGACTTGACTTGACTCGACTTGACTCGAGTCACCTCCGAAAATCGAGTGACTTGACTTGACTCGAGTCACCTTCGAAAATCGATTGACTTGACTTGACTCGAGTCAAAATGTGCAATGACTCGAAATGACTCGTGACTCGAAGGCAGTGACTTGATCCCAACACTGGTTTTATGGTCGTCAATCATTTGGGGAGCGCAATTTGCGGAGTCGCATGTGACTTCGTGTGTCCCGGAACGGAAGTTGCCGGAGCTAACAGTCCCCAACCCCCATACTGAACTGACACTCCTACAGACTCAATCAACCCAACGACCTCGGGTTACTCTAGTGCAGGGGTTCTCAAAGGGTGGGCCACAGAGCATTTTGAGGTGGGCCACAGAGCTAATTAGAAAATTTCAGAACTAATGTAAGTTTAGTTATATTTTTTATGTTTTTCGCTAATAATATATTGGTATTATCTAATTATACGTAGGCTGCATAAGGCTTTTCATCCGACTCTGATTAGACGTAGTGGAACGTATGAAGTCAGCATGTACAAATTGAAAACGTTAGGGAGAAACGGTGGCTTTTTCTACTGGCTATGACAATCTACGATTAACAGGAGCTAAAATAATTTCAAGCGTATAATAACTGGAAGATAATGCTGAAGTAATCAAGTATTCCGGCATAGGGTCATATGTCGTATATGCCGTTGAAAGGGGTATGCAATGAACTCGCAATGAAGTGCAATTGATGTACAGATTTACTGTATTTCGGCAGGCCGTATTATTGTAAGCTAAAAATAGTCATAATTGCAAATTATTAGCAACTTCTGGCGGAGGTATACTGCACCACCGCAACGAATCTTAATGGATTGAGGATTTATCGGAGCGCATTAATCTTGAAGTGGGTTTAAAATGTCCGGCCTGGAAATCATTGTACATAATGAAAGAGTCACAGTAATTGATCGTATCATTGGATTGAATATTCTACATCGCAACTTCAGTTGTTTTGGCACGAGACATACAAAGTACATCATGCATATTGAAAAATCTTTTTTCACTTCTCTGTAGTACCCCATTCACCAATGAATTGTTCGATGCTGGCCCAGAATGATTATAATATTCCCGACAATAGTATCACTAAAGTCCTAATCACACAGAGCGGGGATCTGATCATTGTGTTTCACGACGCGAATGGAGCAGCGGACGAAAATAATCTACTTACGAGTTTTAGCTTATGATCTACCAGGGCCATAACTGCCGCACCCATACCCCCAATTAGGAGAACTCGAAGGGGCCTAAGATTATTTCGTCGGTTGTTTGTAGGAGGATATTTTTTCGAATTGAATTTTTTTTTCGCGCTTCGCGCGATTTCATATACCGGGACATCGAAATTCAAATATCATCAGTTAGAGAAAAACGCGCATATTTTAGAGAAATAGGCATATCGGCGCTGTCAATGACCACGCATTAAACAGGATTATGACTCTAAGATATCAGGTGGGCCACAGCACATTTTTAAACTGGAAAATGGGCCACAACCAAGAAAGGGCTGAGAACCCCTGCTCTGGTGTATCTACTGGTACTGTTGTATTCTCGTAATTGAGAATGCAGCTAAATTCAATAATGGGTATTTGCGGAATAATTTTTTTTCGTGATACCGATAATAAAATCAAGACATGAACGGACACTAAATCGCGCGAAGAAAAATTTTAGGTTGCATACATTTGCCCCGAAATACTCTAATATGTATTGATTTTACGAAAATTCGCAAAATATTTGGGGGGGGGGCGACCGCTCCTTTCGCCCCCCTGGCTACGCCAGTGCGACTCACGCGTGAAGCGGCTCTGCCCACCCCTGATCTATAATAATCAGTCATAATATAGGCTAACATACGAAAGTTCAAAAATTGATATGGATCAATACCCTACCCATATATTTTCATGATATACACTTATATACGTATAAACGATATTCGTTCGATATAAAGCACACAAGAGGGTTGTTTGAGGTGAGCAAGTTTACGATAACGTAAGCTATAAGCTTCGATCACTGCGTTAACGATCAATTCATAAGTGATGTAACAATGGAGGCTCGGTAAACGCACAATCATTGAGTCATCGGTTAACAATTTAAAGATACGGCGATTTAGTCGACATCGATTACTTGATGACTTGAAATTGACTGGTAAATTTTGCTTCGAGTCACGCGTCAATCTGCATTTCTAAAGCGTCGAGTCAAGTCAAGTTATTTTTGCAAAGTGTGAGTCAAATTAGAGTCATTCCGAGTTCAAGAAATATTATTTCTTTCAGGCGGCTTAGCGCCTTCCTCAGATGCTTTCACGTCCCCCAGTTTTAGAGCCAACCGTGAATGATTTTGAGGGCCAGCGTTTTTAAGGGACATCCAAAGTCCTATTACTAGAGGAGTAGGCCTATCGGACAATGCTGGCTACGTGGCCCGGAATGGGCTTCGGGATTCCACAGTTACAATTTTCATTGAATAATAAATTGCAAAGCTCATGCATTAGTCAATTATTGTGCCTATGACCTATAGCGGGGGTCGGCAACCCCCGGCACGCGTACCATTTCTGGCATGCGAGATGATTTTTCGTGACACGCGAAATGAATTGACGCACACGATACCATGTTTTTGCAAAAAGTGAAACAGAAGTTTTTAAAATGTACAAAGCTCGTACGCAACCCAAAATGATTTCGTAAATATGCATCGACTAGAGTCTTTTGGGGCAGATTTTAGTTCTCTTGTAATATGTTTCCGTGCTTCGCGCGATTTACTGGATCTTGATTTCTTAATTATTATCTGGGAAACCAAAAGAATAATGCAGATATGATACAGAGAGAGAATATTCTGAAAAGATGTGCGCAATGTACATAAACTAGTCCAATAGTATTAGCAATTATGAAAAAAACGGCAACCCTAATGTGGTATGAAACCGTTTGGATGCTTTAGTTTAGGAGTGTGCATTGTGCACTGTGTGCACCCTGCGGGAGCGCGACTATTATATGAGCCGGCATTTCGGCGCTGAGCATATTAACGCTAGGAGATATACGACCTACAGTCCTAGACATAACATTTCGATAACGATCTTTGGAGCCTTGTGGACAGATCTAGTTACTGTCCGACCAACCTTATTTTACATCACACCGACTTGTATGGTGGGCACATCTTTCATCATCAGGCCATATCATCGTTACAACCTTACAGCGTTGATGGGCCCTGTCACTTAGGTGCTATGATATCGATCAAAGTAGAAGATCGATCATAGCGCGACTAAAATCCTATTACTGGATTTTGTGACTTCACCTCCTATATCAAATCAGTTATCGCCAGATTCTATTTTCATCTGAACAGCAAACACAAAATGTACAATGTCATAACACACTATGCGATGTAATGAAAAGATGGGAGGAAGCCGAACGATCATCAGTTGCCTGATGTTGCAGTTCTTTTTCGATGTTAATTTCTATTCCGCCGCTCTTTCTTGCTCTAATCATTCCTTCCGAGTGCGTTTTTTTCATCTGTTCTTTTGTCGCCGTACGAACAGCGACGTGGAGGGGAGCCTAGAATAACCTCCGACGCGGAATCGAACCCGGGTCGCAGGCGCTCATGGTCACCACCACGATAACTCCCCCTCCGTCCAACAATTATGCGAGTAAGTAGGCCTAGCACAATACAACAATACACGTGCGACGTGGTAATTCTATTAACACAAAATAGACATTCAAATTCGAGGAACCCGCCTTGCGTAACCGTATTCCGCCGGATATCAGAACGGGTACGATCAATTGAACACCTTCGAGTCTACAAGCAGGTTCTATAAGAATGATTGCGAATGATTTGAAATCAACGGGTCGATTGTGATACACCGATCGCGCCTGCCTTGTCATCGCCTGCCCAACCTTTGATAATTCTCTCGGCTTCCGCTCACTGAGTGATAAGATACTGTTGTCCTCATATTTTCAAAAATCTTACGATATACGAGATAAGGCTTCAATATCCTATCTTATTGTCATCATGATTGTCTGAAAGCAGAACCTGATATACATTGGAATATTATTGAACGAACTGTATATTTGCATCACATAGTCTAACGACGATGAAAAAAAATGATTTAATGTATGCGAAGTGCTTAATAGATGATATAAACTACTCAATTCCGGATGGATCATTGAAAACTTGGTTACATAACAACAGTTTATGAGCAAATAAGGCTGATTGCCATAATGAATTCGCCCATATCAAGAAAAACAAACATAAAGTGCATAGAATATAAGTTTGCGTAATGCATTGGGAATATACCGGAAATGGAGGGATAGAATATCATTCATCCTGTGTTTTCACACAGATATCATCAGAGATCATGACAAACCAACTGAACTGAAACCAATAGACAGTCTGAATTGTAGCACGGGAGATACATATGGTAAAAACTAATTCAATAAAAAATCAGGTTAAAAAGCCCGCAATTTCATTGTGACATGTGAGTAATTTTATGACAATAGGAGCAAGGGGAATTATAAACAGACGAACCCAAAAGTAATCACATATTATAAAAATTGTTGTAGATCAAGTGTACGCTATTGCTAACAAGCGTTTGGTTGTGGTTGGCGCACAAAATTCCTATAACTTTATGACATCACACACTACAATCGTAGCGCATGCCCATAATGTATTTCTGTTACTGAATCACTTTTTTCATAAGGCAATTTTGCCTGATGTCATAATAGATGTAGAAATTTCTAGCAATCCCATTCAATTTTGGCGTTTCTGATTTTTTTTTCGACGTGAACGTAATTGAAGCAAATCAAAATGATTAACATAACAGCACTTCAAAGAGTGACTCTGCCACGATCTTCACTACAATCCCTATCCGCAATCATATCATTTGAAGTAACAATGCGCTAAAAATCGTGTGCAAGACCGCGGTATATTCGAGAGGGTGAATGTGAAACTGCATTCCAAGCTCATACAAATGCGTGCGAATGGCCCGTACTTCGTAAATATTGCTTAAATAGGCATGTCCTTTATGTAAATAATATCGTAGCAGAACAGCAATTTGGTAGTTAATACGTCCTTGTCACCGAATGAAATTTTAACGTGGAGTAATGGAATTAAAATAAAATGCTGGAAGATAGGGCTGGAAATGTGTATAGCAAGTGGCATTCGGCAGGCTTCTATCACAGCACGCTGGGAACGTGAAATTGTAACGGCAATGTTTCACATTACGTATATAGGGAACAGATGAATAGCTTGAATACAAAGTTTTTACTGCAAAATATTGTGACGTATACTGATACTAAAGGAAAAAACGATATTGCATAGTTGAAACTTGATGCTGCGCAGCTTCAACAATAAGATATTTTCTAAATTCGCAAGAGCCTCAACATCATTATGCTATTCGGGCAAGATTTCGGTACAGTGGACACTGGACACGCAGAGCCACAATCGGCTGACATAAAAGTACTTGCATTTGACTACAACGGTTGCGATACATAACATAGTTGGCGTAGCTTTTCAATATACTTCTAGCATGGATAGTCGATACGATAGTGTTGTCTTGTAATCAGGAAGTGTTGTACAATCAACAATAGAATCGCGTGTTTGTTACTGATCTCCGTATTGTACAGTTATCCATAAACGCGAATCATCACCATACGGCTTGCGTATAGTGTGGTTTTATCCGCGCTCAAGTCCCATTGATACTTTGTGTTGCGGAATTTCGGAAGCCTAACTAAACACTATTCGAAACTCGACTCGAAGTCGATGAACTGTTACGCGACATGATTTGTGTATCAGTCACAAGCAATTTTGAACTTTCAAACTTTCACAGCGTTTTCATTAACGATCTCAAAGTCACTGTTGGAGCTACTAGATTGTGTATTTTCCTCGTTTGAGTCTTCGTCTTGTTCGGTGTCTTTCAGTAAGGATTGGCTTGCGGAATCGCCGCTTTGAGTCGCGGGAGAACCAGCGCTTTCAATAATGACATCCGGCGCGTCCAAGTCTGTGGTGATGACTTCCTTGCCGGTCTGTTTCGTTTCGTTTTCAGTCCAGCTCCCGGTTTCCGTGGCGTCCAGCTTATTGTTCATGGACCCTTGCGGAGTGGTGTTGTCCACGCGGAGAAAGGTGGACGGCGGCATGACGCCGTTGGACGCCGCGACTGAAGAGGATAGGTTTCCTATCGACGAGTTTACGTTGCTGGACAGTGTCGCGTTGTCTCCGGCGAGCTGTGGAATTTTGTGATTAATGTGAGTGTTACACTATGAGATTCCTACTCAAGTGTTGGAGGTTTATCCAGGCTCCTCGCCATATCATCTGTTTAAGCGGTGTTTCATAAAAAAAAGCCAAAAAGTGGGCCGTGCTATAAGCTACGGAATAAAATTGAAGAAAAATGACTTGGTGTAAATGTCTGTTTTTCAAAAGTTTTGCGTAACAACTGTGCAACTAGAAATGGAAGTAGTCTAAAAATATAACCACTGGAGTAAGTGGGGCAAGTAAGCCAAGCCTACTTGAGTACTCCAAAAAGTAGAAGTACTTCGTTACCGACCACCACTGACATAAAACCTGTTCTGTAACTCTCAACTAGTACTCCAGTAGCATTTGTTAGCTTCAGCTAGAGTAACATCACTAACTACTTGGACCATCCCCGGCAGGTTTAAAAACGGTAGTCCTACTATCCTTATAGTTTTGGTTCTGAAAATTGTGTCCATTTAGCAAACACCAATAACTAGGGCAATTTTTTTTTTGTTGACATGACAACATCAGTGAAAATTTTGTCAAAATTGTGGCGTTTGGACAATGAATCGTCACAATTGTTTACAAAGTCAACAAATTTTTGCCTCCTGCATTTCGTTTGTATCGTAAATGTTTGAAATGTCGTTGAGCTTATCATTTGACATTTTACAGGTTGCAGCCTACTTTATATGCCTTCCGTTGTAGACGACCCCTTGTCTGCTTATTGTGAATCATAAACGGCCAAATGGAACAAATAATTTGACAATGTGTTATGCTGAACGTACCGCAATATCCTAACTAAAGCAAGACTGCGTGGGCATTGGTTCTTATATCCAGAAGCGCACGATGAAAATTTGTGATGTAGACAACATTGTCAGAATGAAGCAACACGGTGTGTCACCAGCAGTGTACACACAACTTCAGTGTGGCCAGCTAACAACTGCTGCTATTGAACGTCCTTTCTCCATTCTTGGCAAGCTACTAGATAAGGACGAACACTTTCTACCCGAGAATGTAGGAAAGTATCTTTCGTTGTACTACAACAAATTTTAATTATTTGTAACGTAATGCGTGATGTAACTACTGAAATTCTTTAGAAGTTCAGATTTCGTTAAAAGAAAGTTGTTGTTTTTCAGTCAGTCTTTAAGTCAAAAAAGTTATTTCAGGCCAACTACTTCGTAAAGACAGACAGTTCCAACCAGAAATTACGATAAGTAGCACAATTCTAACATTATGTGGGAAAACACCTAATTTACATACGTGAGGTCAAAATTTGGTCAAAATTGAGTGTTGCAAGTAAAAAAACGTCAAAATATTGATTTTTTAGGTGAAAATCTTCCCTTTCCAGGTTAAAAAAAATCGCCCCACTGATAACCAAAACCATTTACAATGCAGTTCCGATGGACTACTATGCAGCCATCCGCTACGCCACAATGTGATGTATCGCGAGAGATACGGACCTGGTTGGTTTCCAGATATTGCAACAGCGCTGCGTAGCAGAAGTATAGTTGATCCTGAGTTTGAATGATGTGGGGTCTCTGAGCGCGGAGACTTTTGACAGTCTGGAACACGTCCACGAGTCCTTCGGAATCGGCTTGCTCCATCAGAATATTCAAGGCGATGAAGACACCTGAACAGAAAGTAAAATGTTAACGTTAATGCAGTTTATGGCAAACCAATCCGCAGGAATATCTATGGCTTTGAACCGTTACAATGAAGATAGTATTGTTTGATAGTCATAGCCTTGACAACATGCCAGACTATATGCAAACAGGTTTTTCGTATTATACCATGCGATTACTTCGCGATAATCCTGGTACACGATTAACTCAGTTACACCTCATTTTTAGTGACAACACTTTTGAGTCACAAATAATTCAGGTCGATGTCATTTGATTGACAACTCCAATGATGGCATTTGAGTTACATAGCTCGATGATGTTTTGGGACTAATGTTAGGGTTATGGGATAGGGTCAACGGGTGCACAGTCAGCAGATGCAATTTTCAAATATATACTTTGATACTGTGCTACAGGGGGTACACACTACGCTTACATTCAAAGCCTGTATTTACACACCACATTTCAACATATATTATGTGTTGGTCGATATTGCGTGCATCAATGCATAATGTGGCATCTACCTCACCGGCTGTAATACGGAGTTAGACACCAACTTGTCACACAAAATATTGGGAACACATAAATTATGTTGAAATATGGTGTCAAACTGCACGCTTTTAATTTGCAGTGTATTTCACCCGACTCTTACGGTAATTTCACTAATATAAGTGACTTATCCTAAAAGTATTTTCTTCCTTGCCAAAATCCAAATTCTAAAAACCATGTAGTTTTTCCTAAAAACTCTTCGATTAGAAGAGGAATTAGTCTAAAAGTATAAGCACTTGAATAAGTAACGTGAGTATAGACAAAATACATTAAATACTCCGACCAAAGTGCTTATAGTTACGGTCTAGTGACTACATATACTCCAAAATGAGCTGCCAGTCAGTTGATATACAATATTCCATTGAACACACTCCACACAATGCTATAACAGATGTCGCAGTCCTAATGAGGTATACCTGTCCGTCCGCCTCCGCTGCTGCAATGAACAATGCTCGGTATCGCGTTCCCGCTCTTGTCTTTCGGGTTAAGCCTGTTGGCTATTTCGATCATGCCATGTGCGTCAGACGGCAGCCCAACCTCAGGCCAGCCGGTGTAATGGAATTGGCGGATCTTCCTCTCCTCCTGATGACGAATAAGGAACAGATATATACTTCGCAACAAGATGAATTCGGATTTAACTACGTTATTCTGTCAGACATCTCGGACGATGTGAACAAACTGCTAAGCACAACTAATTACTTTTGAGTATATATATGGACAATAACTAAGAACTACTATTTTTCCGGAGGAATCAATTAGGCTTTTTCGATAGACGATCGCATATATTTAGAGTGTCGATATAGTCGTTTTGCGTTAGTCGCAATGGTACAAGTTTCATTCTCTGCTGCCACAGGAAGGAATTTGGACATGTTTTGAAAAGCACTGTTTCCACTTGTAACATAGTAATAATTTAGGGCGTTACATCTAGTTCAACTTGAGTTGCAACACTGACTACTTCGACTATCTCTTCTTATGATTACCCTTGTCATAATCAAGTAGAATAAAACAGCTCTACTTGCATAGGCTTGGTCCGTCAGCGATAGGCGTTTTTCCCACACGCATTCCACGTAACTATATACCACCCTCTCAAATTTTCATACCGGCTATGCCTATGTTTACTATGGGACTCGAGTAATGGTGGTGTCTACCTTATAGCTGCTGCCATCTAAAATACATCAGGCGAGAGCAATTCTTCATTCGGTTCTCTGTGATATCACATGGATACTGTCGTCATAATCGCATTTGTTTTTACACTTACGGAATCTCGCGTCAGCGTGAACTCTCTCACGATGTAGTCGACCACGTCGTCGTCGTCTTTGTGAACAAATTTCACGGTGATGTCACCATGGGTCTCTTCATCGTTCAGCTCTTCCGGCCAATATCGAGCGCACGCATCCTGACCTGGGAGATGGGCAAGCAATACGCTTGTAAATCGAATAGCAAATCATGAAGATTCTGCGACAACATAATAATGCGGCCGGATTGGAAAAAGATACGGCATGCTTCACAATAGTATCATCATATGATATCGATGAAGATAAATTGGTTATAGCTCCACCGTCAGACTGAGCACTGGTGCATTAAATACAATAAATCTATAACCGGTGCAGTGTAAATTCATGGGTGGAAAATAGGTGTCTTTATCAGCTTTCCACAATGGCGTATAGGGCTTAAATCAGGTTAACGGGACTTTAGGCACTAAATTGCGCTTTCACACCCATTCCCGTGATTGGTAATGGATCAAATACACAAATCCGAATGGAGATATATCCTAGGGCTGTACACAATGTTCGTTTACGGTGAGAATATAATGCGTTCTCGTATTAATTACTCTTACCCACCATCCTCCATGCTGAACTACGCATCGTTTATAGCTAGGCTGGGCACAATGATTCGAGAACTCGAATCTGAATCGAGTGTCAACTGTCAAGTTCAATGATTCGAGTCGAGTAGTAAAAGGCGATTTTTTCTAGCATTGAAATTATACGCTCCTCGCCACTGAAAGTTAATTTATCAACGAGAATTATAGTTTCGATACTAATGCTCACTGTCGAAGCCTTGAAACCTTGATTGTCCGCATCGTAGCGTACGAAATATATAGTACAAAGCTACGAACGTTGCTGGAAATAGCACATTTCCAAAGTCATGTTCATCCCACAACATTGTAAACAAGTGCAAAGAAATCGGTATGTTCGAAAAAATACCAATGTATCTTTAATGTGATGGATAACATGCATTATATTATTTGTGGTGGTATAAAAGGTACATATTTGAAATTTGACATATCACATTACGTTATGATGCCATAATGAGTGATACTCGATTACTCGACTCGACTCGAAGCATATTACGTGATTCAGATTCGAATCACCCAGGTACTCGATTTCACCCAGCCCTATCAATGGCTATGAACGCGAAATGTCTATGCTATCAATGAACATCTGACACCAGATAAAAATCGCACACACAGTTAACATCGCAAATACCAAGACATACCTTTCTCCACGAGACTGGTAAGCATGACGATATTCTGAGTCTTCTTGACCCAAGCCATCATCCAGAAGTCGTCTATTGTTTCTTGTAATGGCCCTTGGGTGGCGATGAATGCTTCTTTCACTTTGAAGCCCTAACGAAAGATGTTCGATTATAACGAGGAATGAAAACAACGACTCAACAATGCACAGGGGTACTCGGTAGATATGAAAATATACTCCTTGTGTTCGTCATAACCGTAACGCTTTACTTCATTTTAGACCATTCGTTTGTTTGTAGTTTTCAGAATATATATAATACTGATCTCCTGCTTCTCTACTTCCGAGAAAAACAGATTGTTAGCCTCACGGTTACATCCAATGCGACATTGACAGTTGCGCATGATATAGATATTACATAGGCTACGTAAAATGTATGAATGTCCATTAATAGAATATCGTCATTGAGAATCAGTGCTACACACGAACACACATTATGACATTGCATGATACAGTCACAAATTAGGGATAATAGAGCTATATTGCATAATAGTGTTGGTACTCTAAACTAGAGAATTGTGGTCTGCAAATCGACTTAAAATGAGTAACTATCATACCCATTGATTTTGCCAACGAATATATATTGTGCTGTCAACCTTATTTTCATATCAGGTTCATATATTTGGTCCTCGCAAGTGAATAGCTTAGTCAACGGCTTCGCTGTTAGATGACTGATATTGCCCCGGAAATCGTCTATGATATCATGTTTCCCACTCTAAGCAATCGGTGTTGTGGCAGCCGGGACCATTCATCCTAACCTTGAAGTATACTGTGCAACCGTACAAAAATCACGGTGGTGTAGCGCAGAGTACTGACAATGCATTTTTAAGCGCGGCGAAAATTGTGGGTTAAGCGAATGTACACTATACAGTATACACGTATTGAAGTATCCCGAATCAAAAGGAAATCTTATGCATCATTATAAGCATCGAGAGTCCCGTTCGATCATAGACACATTTATGCTGCGATATCCAGAGCGATAAAGATATAGCTACATATCCACCACTGTGAACAATGGTGCCCCTTTGCATATCCCACGTAATTATAGTATAATAGTCTGCAGATATGAGTTGCTGCCCATTGTGTTATACAAGTAATGAAGAATTGGCATCGTTTGCGGGTTCACAAATTACCATCGGCCTCGCACTCTAGACACGGGGTAGATGCCACGTTTGCATGCAAATATTTTAGCACAATGGATCTCTTGGGAATGCAATTTTCACTCCGTGAAACCTCTTTCATATGTTTGCAATCTGATGACTTGAAGAATATATCCACGCTAAACCTAGCAAGCAACCGTTGATATAAGGTTTTTACGTAAGCATTCTATACTATATATACCCTAAATAAAATACACACAACTGAAGAAACGCTACTTGGGCGATCATATTTATGTCACGAGTCACGAGCTAACAATATTTCGCAGACACATGCGAAATTATGCAAACTCACCTCAACAAGCGACGCGTTAATATAATCAGTTCGCTCCTGGCCTGGCTTCAGTGGCAGCACGACTCTGTTGTTGTCATCTGAAACGAGATTCTCAATGAGATATGGACCCAGCCATCGTGAGTCTCCTTTTAAAATGCTCATTGCTCATCGATTCGTTAAATATTGTTTGATATCGTTACACGACGAAGATTAGATGGATTCATTCAAAGACATACAAGTTTTACAAGCTCATGAACACAAAAATGTTGCATTTACTGAAAATAAAAACAGTCGTGAGTGTAGTCATCGGGTCAGCAGAGGGTTACTGCAGTATGATAGACAATTAGGGGTATTTTTATCTACAAAATACCATACTGGGACTTGGAGAGGCTTAAAATTATATACTGCGCCAATATATATTCTCCAATTTTAAGTCACAAAATAATACCGCGTAATCCATGTATTGATTTCGTCCAGCCTATGTCAACACAAGCCTTTTACTGATGTTTACATCATTATATGATATCTACCATTGTATGCGATTATGTCCGTATTTTCGCTCTCGGTCCTGTTACCGATACTAAACTTTCGTGCGATGCGTTCTATTGCAACTTTAGGCCGAGAAATTAATGGACTGGACTGAACCTCATTTTTTTCGCTAGCGTCTTATATTCTCTGCATTACTTTTCATTCTGTATGCATGCCTCTTCTTTACTACGCCTAGGCTAAGGTGGGTGTCTGATCTTAAAGGCTACTCCAAGTCGTTTCGACACCTTCCCATCCTTTCATTGTATCGCAGTCTTGCGATGTTTTGAAATGATGAAAATATTAATAAACTGATTGATTGATTGATTGACTTCACTCACAACTCACAACGCGATGCCCATTTCGACAATACATATCTACGCTATAGTAATTTACGTATTTGGTTGCAATGGTAGGGTATATCGATCCGCGTAAAAGTGATATTATATTTACATAGTTTCTAACGGATTCGTTGAATTGCCACAGTGTATCTTCCCACACGGGAATGGCAAATAAAATCATGGCAATTAAACGGATTGTCCGGCACTCACTGTATAGCGCAGAGACATATTGGCAGTGACGTAATACTTATTGATAGGCCTAGTTTCTGCTTATGGCGAAACTGAGGCCGCAGCGCTTCTGACATTCAATGTGGACAAAAGCCGTTTCAAACCGCTTAGCTTGCGAGTTGCGAGGCCTTGATTACGCTCGAATGAGCGCATCGAACGAAACAATGGAGGAATGATCCACCCTAATTGTTTTTACTAAGCTTGGTAAATTTACTGTGTTACTCAGCACGACAGTTTGTTGAATTTGATGATACAAAATACATATATAACTGTAAGTGCGTAGATTTTATTGATAACTAACCTACGTAGGTTAGTTATCTACGTAGGTTAGTTATCTAGATACTAGATTCGAGGAAGTAGCCGGACATGACCGGTTATATCGAACCGCCTCACGAATTTTTAGGAGACCAGAAAATCGGTTAGCATCCTACTGATTACAGTCAATGACTTATTGTTACAGATCCGACTGAAAAATATGACATTTTTGACTGAAATCAAATTGCAACAAAATCAAATTGCAGTCGCACTACTGTTTCGAGGTATACTTTCTAGAAATTGAGAAGACCATAGATGTTTTGTGAATCATGAATGTGGACATTACGAATCAGACCGTGACGAAAGCGGTCATTTTATGAATCAAATAATCAATGGCAGCCTGCCTTGAAATACTCAGGAATTGAGAGTTATTCTAATGCAAACGAAAAATGAATGCGCTAGCTCAAATTCAAAGTCATCGAGGATCAGGTGACGATAGATGCTACTGCACCAGATTGATTACTAATTGGCAAACTATCACGCGTGCTGTGGAAAGTGATGCTGATTAATTTGAAAATCATTTGAAGCAAATGGTTATAGGTTATAAAAGAAGTGAAACTGTATCATCTGCAGTATACAGAATGGGAAGGCGATATGCTTCAGAGATGCTGACCAGATCGTCAAAGTCAAAATTTCAACTCCTGTAAATTCAGTCCCACCACGAAGATCATGCTGTTTTAGTAGATTTCCGTGAATGATCATTGATCAATGGCCGTTGGTAAAATTTGACGCTATGCGCGTGACTGCATGTGCATTCCCAAAACGCTGATCCGAATCAGCTACAGCAAAATCACGATAGTCGTGGTCATAAATTATACAGTAGCTAATACTGTGACCTCGGATTACTGCATCAGAATTCCACGTCTGGAAATTATTTATTGGCGTTGAGCATCGATGAGATTTCCGAAGCCGATAACCAATAACTGATTTTATAGTAAATTTGGAGATGGAATTGGAAGTCCGCGTGTATGGATTTTGGTACTGAGAACTCATATTGTGAATATCTGCAGTAAGTAAGCTCTGCCGCAGTAAGGTTTTCCTTGGTACTGTACTGTACAATATGATTGCTGATCAATGCTCTTACATGGTATGATTTGTAGCACCCTATTTTTCTTTATGCTTTGTCTACCGTGCTTCATGTTCTCCTTGTCAAACTGAACTTTTAGCAAACTATCGAATTCCTCTTCCAGTAACGTGCCGGACGCGTCTTCAACTTGTTCCCTGCGAAATGATATCAAGGATCAGATAGGCCATCATGTAGATAGAGGGGCTTGCGTCGAAAAGGACATACCTCAAACTTTGCACTTGCGCTCGGAATTTTTTTACTGGAATCTCAGTCTCTCCGTATTTGATGTGTTCGAGTATAACGGCGTGTGCGAACGTATATTGCGCCTGTGCAAGCGTCCAAAGTTCAATGCGAGTCGGTAACAGTTTCGTGTCACACGCACGCTAGTATTATAACTTCCCATCTACGAGATAGTCATTTCCTACATAATAGCACATATGATTGAGAGCTACATATCCCATGTTTTGTTATTATGCACAGCTATACTTGAAGTGTGTTAACGACAGTGGTTCTCAACCACCAACTTAATTGCATAATGCAAGAGCAAGAAAGCTTTTCCATTAAACTGTAAGCATAATTGATGATAGAAATTTGTCATAGTTTCCAAAATTGTGGCATGGACTAGTGTGGGAGTAGCCGCACTTCAAAATATTGAAAGTGTTGTGTCAAACTGATTAGGCGACGCTAGGCGGTTAAATTTTATGATGAACCTATGAAGCCTTTTAATAAACAAAATTGAACACAATTTGAAAGTAAAAGCTGGCGACATTGACGGTATAATAGAGGTCAGTCGGATTCCATTGAGAACAAACCCAACAGCCAAGCTCAAAGTTAATGATTTTACCAGGACGTTGCAGAAACGCGAATAGAATCAGGGATAGGGTTGCATTTAAAATAAACGGTGTTTTAAAACATTTTGTTTAAAACAGTGTTTTAAAAAAGGCTTTTTCAAAAAAAAATTGTGTTTTTTCAAGTTGTAATATTATGCCATAATTGTGTAAATGCTTTACAAACATATATGTTGTATGAGCCTACGGACAATTACTGGCCGATATAGCCGACGTATATCGATATTGGATGGTTGGAACCCTCAAAATAGTCTGTTCAACAACAGTAGTACATATATTTCGTCAAAGGAGCTATTTTTACCCTATATTTTAAATTGTCAATGTCAATCCAATATGACGTCACAACTGAATATTCGTGACGTCATGACCTTAAATAAAACACAATAAAAAACATGTTTTAAATTAGGGCCTTGTTTTGAATATGTTTGTTTTAAATTGATATTTGTTCTGAATGCAACCCTAACCAAGGACAATACGAGAGAACACAGCAGCAAATCTCTCATTCAATGGGAATTTCCTATTTGGTATTGAGTTGCATAATTTTATTAGCGTCGTTACCGGTCTCAAAACTATGCTTAGCAACTGGACCGACGCACGGGCTCAAAAGATTGAGAAGCACCGCGTCAGTCATTTCCTTGAAATGCAAGTCAAATTCGCTTATGTCTACCATTGCGAGTGTAATATTGTAATATCCGCAGACGCGCTCGGAATAATGTCACGCAATCAAACTTCTCACGTCTGTTTGAACAAGCATCATCCTGTATTTTCTCATCTTTGTCAAAAACGAAAATAGATCGACTTTCCCCTCGGCGTGCAATTGCTCCATGGCAGCGTCGACGAGGATAAAGGTTCCAGTTCTTCCGACTCCTGCGCTGCAGTGAACTACAATTGGGCCTGCACATAAAATGGTACATCATGAGTTTCATGCGCACAACTCTTTTCCCGGTTGATGCTAGCGGTTATGCGTGCAATCACATTGTAGGTTTTTTGTGGTATTCATGGTGTTTGTCGACTACAATGGTCATTTGCTTTCCACCAGGCCGATATTCTGCATTTTATTCGTAACTGCCCATATATAGCACGGTCCACTTCTAGGCTTTTTGTAAGCCACATCTTACGCGGATGAGGTGGCGAGGAGGAGCCTATAAGATAAACCTCCAACACTTGGGTATAGGAATTCTGAAGTAGGTAATGCATACAGGATACTATTGTGAGCTATACTTCACGCAGACTGCTGCGTAATCACTTCGATGGCTACGAGGCTGACCGAGCGCAGGTAGACAGGCGCGTGCGATATATTTATTGTGCCAGTTACCTGAATGTGGCGGATTGGCGGCGACTACTCTTCTTCGAAACTGGAGCATTTCGTGAGCATTCTTGGGCACACCGAAATCAGGCCAGGCGATGTAATGCATCTGTCGAATTATTCTCGGCGGATACTCCAGCTGCAACACAAACGGACTAATGTGATAAACGAAAAAAATAAAGATGCGAGTTTCAATTGATATTGCCATCCGACGATAACTTTAAAAGACTATACATATTTTACAATCAAAGAGGTGCCCTAAATGCATGTCTCTACCCTACTGGACCCCTGGGATATATCTTATTAATGATTGGTGTGTTTAACTCAATCACACCCATCATGGAATGAGTATGAAAGCATAATATCATACCATGGAAGTGGCGTTCACCTGATTACACTACACCCCATATGCCGGTGGAATTTTGATAACACACATATTTTTTCCATGCGTGGATTTACAATGTGAGTTCCACATTCGTTTTGCCGATTACTCTACTGCGACTATTCAGTGTGATCAAAGTAGGAGCGGGCGGATAGGTGTGAAAGCTTTCGTCGCCCCTTGGTAGAAGTATATACTTGATGTTGTTAAACAGATGAAGTTTTCAAAAGAACTATATGGTCTGATTACTCACAATCGTCCATGGATGTACCTCGAACATCGCACCTTACAAATTTTCTCCAAATTATTCAAATGCTTTATCAGCTTTATCACGAATATGCGTATCATAATACTCAATTAGGTGACGAATATTGGGCGAAAACGTGACTATTGGGTGCTGTTATGGTTAATTTCGTTTCGATTTGCAAGCAAATACATCTATATCGATCGATATGGTAACGCTACGTTAATACTTAGGAAAGCTGGATAGAACTACCATGCCGTAATTTTCATGGTGCTTAAAATAGGTCATAACAAATATTCTTAAAATTAACCATCTTGAGCAGTTTTCGTACCGCGTACGACCTCGCGGTTCTAGGATTTTGTAGCGTACCAACAAATTAACGACAAATCCATCTGTTCTCCAAATGCATATACGACTATTAACATGCGACGCACGAGGTAATCCACCCTGGTTATTAATAACATACCCTAACAATGCAACATTTAATGTGATTGTTGCAATTGGTTCTTCCTCCACAAGCTGAACTAGTTGGGGTGCAACTAAGCCGAATGACGCATTAAGTATTTAACTATGAATGCGATGAAGATATTTCTTACGAAATTGAATAGTACAGTCATATTGGAATGAACCCGAATATTTTCGGCTGACACTCGTCAGGGGTAACCGTCAGCAACTAGTAGAGAATTGGAAGAACATCGTATATCAACAATCGTATCACAAAATAGGACGTCACCGACATGAAATTTCGAATAATTGGGGCGAAGAGACAGCTGAAGCGTATGATGTACAATTTTTAGATGGTACCCGAACTAGTTCTGTAGGCAAAGACTTGGTTAGCGTATATTTGATGAAAGTCGATTCCAAGGCACCCAAATGAATGCGTGAACGGCCTCTCTCGACAACGCGAAATCTGTCGTGTCGATAATTTTTCGCGTCGGTTTCATTTCAATATGACTATACTATTCGATTGTATAATAAAGTTTTGCACCTCCAAGAAGCTCTTCAAACGATTCTTGCACGTGATTTGTGTAAAGCTAAAAGAAATGCATTGACTTCGTACCACCTGAAATGGCTTCGTACACCATAGGTTGAGAATCGCTGATGTATACGTTTTAACAGTGAATTAAGTCGGGAATAAACTATTCAGTCGTATGATTTTCATGACAGCGTCAGCGGGCGAGTACTAAGCATTCGTCAATTTAGTTTATGCTTCGTTCAAGTTAGTCACGCCTCCATACTTCCGCGCGTGATTTTGTTTCAAGTCTGCCCCTATACATTAATTATTATCAGTTACCACGCCGCTTCGAATAGCAAATGAATAACGATGGTTGAAGAAATGATTATTATCCATTATATCAAGAAAGAAAAAAGAATCAATAACACAGATCACAATTTGAAGAGTTTACAATCCGATCGACATTGATGCATCACTGAATATAAGCAGGTGCTCAAACGCGTGCCTTTAGGAACCACGGTAATTTCCGGATCGGCAAAAGACAATGCGGTTGACTCACTATACATGGTTTACTATATACCCTATTTAGGGTTACTCATGCTTCGTAGTACAAATAGCTAGTACTGACTCGCGGTTGAGAAATGGCTCTAAGCGTTGGCTAACAATTTTTAACAGTAAGTTGAAAAACACTGCCCGATCTGGAATAGTGACGGGGATGGTTGATCTCTTCAACTGATTTGATATGTAGTGCGCTGGTGACTTCATACTAGCTCCAAATTATACCCCCCTCCCCTTCTAGAAGCCTTGTACCGACTCATCAGAGTAACGTTAGGCACACAAGCTATGCATGGACTTCTCGCGATTCAATCTGCAATGCGTGTAGCGAGTTGAATCGAACTCTTAAAGTTGCAGCATTATCACGACCGTAACAGCACTTCGTCAGCCCCCTAAAAAAAACGCTGGTATTGAGCCCCCATAGGGTGATAAACCAAACTTCTGGGGGAATTCGCCCCCCAGGCCCCCAGTCAAGGTAGTCGTGTTTGCCGCGACTTTTCACCGACGCTTATTGTACTGTCTAGCGAGATGCATTACTTCGCATAATACGCGCGAAGCACGAAAATTTTGAACAATTCAGAATTGAATCGGCCAATATCACCGAGAATTGCGTATATGTGCTATGAATTTTATATCCTCCCTGTTCACGTAATCATATTTTCCCGTAGAGCTGAATGGAAATGAATGGTCTTGAATGGTCTTGGAAACTGCAGGGCCCGAAATTATTAATTAAACATATTCGGGCGGTATAATAAATTCATTACATGATGTTGTTTCGTGACCTCTTGTCTGCTATAGTCAAAAGATATTGTAATCACCAAAACGGATTGAACTAAAAGACGCACACGATTTCAAATTGGTATTTCTTTACTGGCAATAACATTTTCAATGCAAGACATATGTCTTGGTGCATTGTGGCGCGGTAATGGCCGACGCAAATGCTCATTCGTATAAATCAAACGTATTTTTTTCTTTGGGGGGGGGTACCCAATAATCCAGATATTTGGCAACATTAAATCGCGCCTAGCGCGAAAAATGTTTTTAAAAGTGGCATAGATTTCCACAAAACTCATTAATTTATGCTAATTTACGAAATATTTTTGGATCCCCTTCGAGCTCGCCCCCCCCCCCAATTGGGGGGGTTTGAGGTGCGGCAGTTACTGACCTGAGCATTATACTATTTGGACTTGAAACCTGACAATTGTTATTAGTCAAACCCTTTGGAACCCTGGCGACTTCAGTCGTAATCCTCAAATTGGGAATGAAATTCATTACATTTGAGGAGCTGATTAGGAATAGCGGTCTATTACCCAATCCTTTCCCTTACACATTGAGTTAGTCATCATATGAGCCTATAGGCACATTCGTCATACATTCTATATCGCATCTGCCTGAAACCAATAAAGCGCATTGAATTGCGATCACGGCAGTATAGCCCCTGCGCATTGGTGATGCACCTGCCGTTTCAGAACAATCTTCGTTATGAGACATTTGCATTGTGCTTGATTTAACAAGTCCAGTACTGACGCAAGATGAACTGTTTATTGGTAAGATTGAAGATAATGGACGAAAGTCAAGTATTTGGGGTACAATGCAACTCAGTCTGTCTTGCATGGGCGCCCCATAGTGATTTGATCAGATGACAATATTTGTTGAATAAAAGTATAGTGTACCATTCGAGAATTCTATGTTGTACGTATTCATGCATACAAATTGACCGAATATTGTAATTCTAGATGTTATTTGTCATATAGATTGGCGTGGATACACAACCAACAAGAATAACACAATAAAAGCATGTTTTAAACATCTGTGTGATCAATGCATTGTTTTTTGCAAACACAACCCCATTTGCATATCTTGATATATCGATATGAACTGGAAGAATACATATTGAAATAAACGTGAAAAAATGTTCTCCATAAATGCATCAATGAGTTTAGTTTGCCTTGAAAATATAACGTGTCAAGTCAACGATTAAAATCCGTTTCGTCGCGAACAAACTATAGCACAGTCGCTCTTTGCATGATTTGGATAAGAAAAATTCGAGAATACTTTCAATTGTCAACTTACAAATTGCAATTTGAATGTTCTCGTGACGTAGAACGTCCTGGTTTTCACGTCGACCAGTGTGACTTGATACGACCCGTATTTTGAGGATTCCCCGACGTTGGTGTCGCTTCCAGGCCAATATTGGTGGCACTTTAGTTTGTTGTTCTCGACCAAATTCGTAACCTGAGATAGCGCGATACGGGTTATGGAGCAGCCTCAGCAAAATACCTTAAAGTGCATCAAAGCAGGACTGTCATATACAGACATTGTGAAAATCCGAAGCATTCATTCGTGGAAATTTAACTCGCCGCAAATATGAACACAATGCGGGTAAGGTACCGAAGCCGCACGAGAATAAATAAACAAACGCGGCCACCACAGCCTACAGTAGCACTCAGGGCTATGGAGCAGTCGTAAATTTTAAATTGCTCCAGCTCCTGCTCCGGAGCTCTCTTCTATGATGAATTAGCTCCGGCTCCAAACTCCGGAGATCATTGATACCAGTGCTCCGGCTCCGGCAATTATGGTTATAGCCGTCGCAATGAACCATCATTTTATGGGGGTATACAAAGTCCTGCGACGTAATATTTACTTTGTATCGACTGTCCGCACGAGAACGCAATTTACTCCATGACATTACATGTTCAGTGTATACACATGATACAGCATTAAAACAGTGACGTGATGTTTTAATAACGGTACTGCGCTCGTTAATATCAAGCCATACAGTCCAATTTAATCTTGAAATGGTGCGATTTCTTCAGATGTAACTGCAGAAATAAGCGCATGTCGCAACCTTATCAGCAGAAATCCACTTTTTACCAAATATACCCAATGGCTTCAAATTCGATATTTGTGGGCTCGTTACCAGTCCGTCCGTCGTCGATCAAGTTTAGTGGAGTATAGAAGGTTCCCCTTCAAACGAATCGAATAAACACGAAATTAGTGCCACTGACAATCTGGTAGTGCATCAATATTTGAGAACTTAATTCAACACCATGCACTGTACAAGTCAGTAACCAAATATACTGCAATCTCGCAAGTGACATTGCGCGACAATTCCAGAATAAGAGTGTATTATGCAGACAAGAATGAATACACAAAATTGATGATTACAAATTGGAAAGCGCGCATCCAATCATAGTCATAGAATTGGCTGGACAATTGAAAATGTAGGGTAAATTAAATATGACTCCCTTGACGAAAACAGCTTCCGACCCCGTCATTAACTGATCAAAGATACCTTAGGGGAGGACTACATCGTTATGCAGCGTTTTTACGGTCGGCGGTCATCATCATAGGAACGCCCGTTACGTACCAATGATCTATTTCTAATTGCTATAACTGTCGAACCGGCAACGATTTTGAGATGTCCATCTGTCCAACCATTCTATACCCCATATGTCGACTATATTGGGTGCATACCAGTCCGTAGACTCATGTTTTTCCAAAGTATTTACACAATTATGGCATAATTATACGTTTGAAAAAATACTGTTTTGAGGCCTTTTTTCAAAACACTGCAAAACGTGTTTGAACAATGTGTTTCAAAACACCATTTGTTCAAAATGCAACCCTAACTGACCCACGTTAATCATGGAGAGTCAATATATTATATAGATTGCCGAATGCATGAACACAATTTATCAATACAACGTCGAATTTATAACAAGTATAGGGCCTATTCATGTTACGGAGCATTAGAGTTTGTTCACACTTCTCGATATATTCACTGTATAATCGACATCTATAATTCGACTTTCTGAGATATAGCATTACTAGTTCTGACGGAAGCTTAGGTTTGCTCAGTTGCTTTTCGCTTATTAGGCATCCCGATTCCTGGTGTGTGGGATAGGAAGAGACGCACAATATGTTACCACTACGTTGAAACGGAATAATGATTAAAACCGCTTCATTGCTCGTGACACGACACCGCTGCAATGAGTATGTCCAAATTTTATGTTGATTCACCAGGAATTTAATCATTCGTGCTAGAGTGCGTAAAACATTACACAAAAACGGCCTGAACATACATATAAATATATACGTGGAAAATTTCTGGGCCAAGCGAAAGTGCGAGTCAGCAATAAAAGCGATGCGCAAGTTCCGGTACACTCGACAGAAACGATGAAGGACGGGGAATGGTTTGATGATATGTCATGAAAACGTGAAGCTCTTCTTCGCTGTTTTCTCAGTAAATTAAACGTTTATTGAATCCAAAAATTAGGTTGTGAAAAGGCGAGTCTCTCGGGCTTAAAGTGTCTGTAAGCACGTAGCAGCAAAATTCCTATACAATCAATATATAGGTTTATAGATCAATTTCCTGGTCATTATATACCAAAGTCTAACAAACGCCTTTATGGTCGTTAATTATAACTGGTAATAAAACAGCAGAAAATTGTCTGTGCACACGTGCAGTATATAATCTATTGACATATCCCATCATGTCGCAGCCTATTTGAAACTCACCATAACGATGGTGGCGCAATTCTGCTCCCACATCATTTTCCAAAAGTCTCCGCAAGTGTTTTCTTTGGGTCCTTGGCATGCGATGAATTTCTTCTCTTGCAAATATCCCTAGATACATAACTTCGATTAAGTAACCATTCGCCGCAAACAACGAGATGCGGGGACTCAGTCCAGCAATAATACTGTTTGATAAGCTCGGAGAATGGAAATAGGGCGGATGGACAGCATATTCAGAGATGCGTCCAGACTGTTTTTGATCGCGTATGGATTGAAAGTTATTTGACAAAAGTTTTCCAACACAGCAGTATCGCATAAGTATGGTAATGGGGTGATTTCAAGGTATACAATATTAGGATATAGTTCATTCGTAGTATAGTTCATCATTCCTTGATCTGCAACAACCTAAATTTCTTGCACATACAATTCCAAATCCCAGACATAGAATCGTGAAATCAATAACAATTGTGTAAATGTGAACGTGAAAACGTGAAATGTAACTATCGGTGTGACCATTATTGATGCTCTTTTGATGGGTGTTACCAGTTTTTAAAGGTGTTTTGGGGGACCGTTTCTCCAAATTTCTCCAGGGGTTTCCCAAATTTCGAACTCGGATGGGAACGGGATTGCGAATCTGTTTTGTCGCATGGGATGGAACCTGAATATTTTGTTCTGTGATTGTGCATTACCAGTAGCCTAATATATAATTTGTTTAACCAAATATGACTATTTTTGGTATTGAAATGAACCCCTTGCGGTGTCTTAAAGCTACTTAGCGGTCACCCAAACCAAACCTAAAAAAACTCTGGGTGTTACTATCACCTCGGTAATGATGCTATTGGTATTTACGAAGCCCTGCATAACACATAAATATGTTTACAATCATACTGGGCTGGACATTAGATGTACGGACGATACAGGCTGCATTCCCTATCATACTACAATACAGACAAATTATGTCATGTAGGCCCACTTACCGGTACAAAATTAGCATTGATAAAGTCCTCGCATTGTTTTCCGTTAGGAGGCACGGAAAGGCGCACGCGAGTGGAGTCGTAGGGAACCACGTTGTCGTAACGATTCTTCGCCGCGTTATCAGGACTTCGCGCATTGTCCACGCTTGATCTTTCTGTCTGTATTGCCTGCGCGAATGACAACAAAGCGACTTGAATACTTTGCGATGTCACGCGATGATGGAAATCCGTCCGGTAATAAATAGTTAATTCAGAGTCTGTGCTCAAGGTTAAAGACTAAAACTGTAACAAATTATAGATAACTAGCCTCCTTAGGTTAGTTATCTATAAACGTTATACTTCTTCGGTCATGCTTACAGCGTTGGCTTTGAGACTGTATAAGTGTATGTATAGTATATACATATATTTACCACTGGTAATAAACTCTGTCTCGAAAGTGTTGTATTGGTATCTTATAAGCATTTTTTGACTTGAAGTCCATGTAAGTTGGCGAGTTTCTCTCATATTTTATTACATTTTCTCGTTGTTTGCTATTATTCCATCTGGCAATTATAGCCGGAATGATTGCCAATCTACATTATTGTAATGCAAGTTTCTGCAAATTTGTGATACTTATACTCAAAATATATCTTACCACTCTTTAACAGCGTAGCAATATGCTTAACTGGCATCATAGTCTCCGCCCAGAAAAAAGAAGTTGACCAATAATGTGGCATCGCGGTATAGGTCGCAGGCGAGTGAGAGATACAATGTCAAGACCGTCGCAGAAATCAAATTTTGAGATTGTCTCTCATTTCAATGGCAAGAACGTGGTAATGACTTTAGCCCAGTTGTTCTTAACATTTACTAATCTAGCTCACGGTAATCTGAGAGCCTTCGGCGAACTCCCTATTTTCGCATAGACACAAAAGCAAAAATCCACCAAATTATTACACATATGATGCACATATGTGGTCAAAGTAGTCCTCGTTGGTGCTTAAGTAGAATTAGAAGTAACTTAATAAATTTCTGCTCATGTAAAAGTAGATATACCGATTTCTAAGTATGTAAAGAAGTATGAATACTACACTAAATATAACGAATATTTACACTGTATCAGTGTTACTTCTGCTGTATGAGATGGGTGTGAGCCGACCAACAGCGAGCCCCTGAGACTGACTCAGCTCGCCCAAGGAGTTCGTTTGAACCGCGGTTACGAAACATTGCTTATCAGCAGATATAAGACTTCTTCACTTGCACTTCAGCAATGCGAAACTTAACAAAGACTATTCCCGTGCTACCGATTTATGTGCTACTTGATCCCACATACGACCCATAGCATGCACAGTAAGACATCCGTCCAGACGGAACGCCCCACAAAACGGAAACGGACAGGCATCCAAATATTTGCGATTCCACTTTACCTTGAATTCTTGCCTGAATCCGAACCCGTCGTCGGCCGCCTTTCGTCTGTAATTGGTCTCGAAATCTTCTCGATAAATCATATGACTCGACCCGTCCTTGAAACAATGGCACAGTATTTGGTAACATTGTCTCTTAAGGCCGGTAGGGCATAAAATATTTCAGCAACACAGTGACCTTTACAGCTAATCTATGAAGTCACAGTACGATTATACGTAATGGTGTTAGGACTATATATTTTTAAAGGGGCAACAATCACTAACCGATTGGACTTCTGTCATGTGAATGGGATTGATCGGCCTTCTGTCCCCTTCGTCTTTTGAAAGGCATGGGAATTCTTTTCCGGTGCTGGAAGAAGAATGACATTTAGGATAATCGTAAATTATCAGATACTCATAAATTTTAAAAAGAAGAATCCTGAAAACAACGAATGGATATCTAGAAAGCGCATTGGGGAGATCTGATAAAATATTAGAAGGCTCACCAAATATCGTCGCAAATCACGAAATTGACAAGGCGAATTTCACTTGGATTGGCAAAATTCACCCAAATACAATATAATAAGGCCTGCTGTCGACCTATTGCTGCATGACTGAAACCCTATGATATGATTTACGGCTTCTCGCGAAGACAATTTGACGAGGACATAGTGGTTTGATCGTATCATGGAAAGTATCTCTTACTTTCATTACCTCTATCACACGTCAGTGTCGAACTGAATACGTGCACATTCGATGCCGATTTTCCCGACAATTTCCAGGGTCCAATGGTTCGGTATGATGTTTACAAGGGGCTATTGCTATACGTTATAGGACACTTTAAGAGTGCTATCAACACGACTCTGCGACGCTAAGATTGCTACCTTACTGCTAAGTGTTGCGCGATTTTAGTATTTGGTTGTACAAAGTGTCGAACACCATGTCCCAGTTTGCGTTCAGTATAGAAAAACGAATGCGAAGCTGTTACATTCCGTTAGAAAAATGGGACTTTATGCCCACCCATAACGTGCACCACGCACATTTTCACACAAAATAGTTTCTATTCTAGGAATACGTATTCGTTATATACCAGCAGGGTCGGTTACTCATTAATTCGTAGTTCACTTGAATAGGTGCAGATGTCCAACAGCACTGACAACCTCTTATTTACGGAAGGGCAATTAGTGAGCGATTCGCCTTTTCGTGACGCCGTGAAACCGGAAAGTACTTGCAGCCAGAACGCAAGGCGTGAGGTAACGTATACACCATTAACACCATACAACACGTCACAGCAGAATTCCCAATCGAATCGGATGATGTGACATTAATTGGAGAATGTCTTCAAGTACGGTGCAGGACTAGATCAGCGCACCGTATACAGTACTGTCGAAGCCAGCGCCGTCTATTTAGATTCTTTAGATTCGTAACTGTTTGCTTGGTAGAGGGTTGTTACCAAAACGCGATCCATAACTGTAAATTCAATCATTGGAATGAATAGAATTAATCCCTTTCGCCCGCAGTAACATGCTTACAAATAACTATCTCGAGCAAATAACTACCCAGAGATTATAGATTTCGAATCGGGTAATAATATGCTATCATACGACCGCAAATAAAATAATTCCAGTCACACACACACTTCAATAATTGAAGATAATTCGGCATTTTCCGTCTATATCTATATTTCATAGCGCTTTTATGACAGCGCTCCGAGGCAATCGCTGTTCCACAGCAATGTCTGTTCCGTCCACATGAGCGTTAAACTGCCTTTATGCTATAAGCAGCAAGCAGCCTTGTAGATGCTGGCGTGGTTTCAAATCCTACTTTGTTTAGTTGTTTTTCCGTTTGTGTTTTTGGTAGTAAATTTTAAATTTTGAGGGTAAAGAGGTCTGTAGTATTAAGACGCTCTGGACCTGGGTGGCTTGGCTTTAATGACCCTGCTATATCGGGTTCTATACCAACACCGAGAAAACTATTACCGAGACTGGACATTACCGAGAATACACCATAGCAAGGGTCACCAACCTTTTTGCAACCAAGAGCTGCTTTTTGGCTACTGATCGAAACGGCGGGCTACCATTCACCCCCGCCGTTTACCCGTACCAGACTGAATATTTCCACACTTGTATACATAGCACTGGGCACTGGACAGGAATCACATTGTGGGAAGACTTCTAAGACAGCGTTGTAAAATCAAAACATCTTGATATAATTAACTAGCCACAAACATTTTTAAGAAACCATGAATTACTTCCCGCCATGTTTGTATAAATTATGCTACAACAGTCAACTCACATTTTTAAATAATCAGTCCACTGGAAGCCTGGCATTGCATGCTATCAACTAGCGCGCTGTTCTCTGATTTGTAGGGCTATTTTTGACATGTTAAAATAAGTCAAAATTGTAGCGTTAGGTCAAAAAACTGTCAAAATTGTTTACAAAGTCAAAAAAATTTTGACCCCTGCATTTCGTTTGTATCGAAGATTTTGCACTGTCGGGGAGCTTATCAATCATTTGATATTTTACAGCTTGTAGCCTACTTTATAGGCCTACCATTGTAGACGACCCAATGTCTGCTCATTGCGAATCATAAACGGTCAAATGAAACAGATAGATTGACATGGGGTTACGGTCAACGTACTGCATTATCGTAACTGGAGCAAGACACCATGGGCATTGCATGGTTCTTATATCAAGAAGCGCATGATGAAAAATTGTGGCGAAGACAACATTGTTAGAATGTAGCAACACGGTGTGTCACCAGCAGTGTGCGCACAGCTTCAGTGTTGTCAGCCAACAACTGCTGCTGTTGAATGTTGTTTCTACATTCTTGGCAGGCTGCTTAGTAAGGACAGACACTTTTCACCCGAGAACGTAGGAAAGTTCTTTCGTTGTACTACAACAAATTTTAATTATTTTTACCATAATACGTGATGTAACCACTGGAATTCTTCATAGGGCCAGATTTCGTTATAATACAATATTTTCATGTGAAAATTTGTCAGTTTCAAGTCAAAAACATTTTTCAGGCCAAAATATCTTCGTAACGACGGACAGTTCCAACCAGAAATGAAGACAAGTAGTATAATTTTAACATTATGTGCGAAAACATCTAATTTGTACACATGAGGTCAAAATTTGGTCAGATGTAAGATTTTTCAGGTCCAAAAATGTCAAAATCTTGATTTTTAGGTCAAAATCTTCGCCCTACTGATATGCAAACTGGCACTGCAACTATGAGTGAGTCTTCCAGATGAGCATCAGTGAGGCGGGTTCTGTGTTTGCTTTTATTAAAGCGTTTGTCAGAAAAGGCTGATTCACAACGATAAGCCCACTTCTTGTTTATGATAATAAAACATGACCCGTTGATGACTGAAAATTGTGATTTGGACTTGGACGCGACCGTTCGTAAAATTACTCGAATTCGGACTGACTTAGTGAAAATGGACACCACCGAGAATGCACATTACCGAGAATGGCCAAAGTCGAGAATCTAACTTCCTGAGACGGAGGTTGTCGAGATATTTATATCTGAGAATCGACACCGAATGTGGCGACGCCGTGATGTACATACACACGACCTGTATATACCAATGCAGAACGTGCCTGCACTTCATACATTGCGTTCTCGGTAAAATCCATTCTCGATGATGTCCATTCTCGGTAATGTCCATTCTCGACAATGTCCATTATCGGTGGTGTCCGTTCTCGGTAGTTTTCATTCTCGGTAATGGTTTTCTCGGTATTGACCGGACACCGTTATATCGAGCCTCCCGTCTGTACCTTACTTATCACATCATATTTCACCGAATTGCTTTTTGTCAAGTATGATATGAATGCGCAGTGGGCACAGTTGACAAATAACGATTTTCTCTCTCTCTCTCTCTCTCTCTGCACGACAAGAAAGAACATTGAAATTATAATCACGTGTTGGCAACATCGCGCGTAAATTTTAGTACTGGTACTCGAAATAATTGGTATATCGCTATTCGAATCGGATCGTTGCAATTAATAAAATCGATTCCGATACCAGTATTTCAACCATTGTGCCTGGTCCTAATTAAGTACTGCTCAGATATTTACTGCTGAGCAGTAAATATCACCCTTAATAGCTACAGAGTGAGCACGCAACGGAAGCGTGCGTATGAGTCGAGGGAAAGTGATGATGTTTCATTTCCACCCAAGATATGATCCAATATGGTGTAACTTGAAGAAAAATCGCCCTAAAGAGTTGAATACGCGTGTCGAATCTAAAGCCAAGTTCGACTTCTGTCATTGATGAAGCGACAGATTTCACTTCCTGGTGGCAGAGTCTTAAAATGCAGCATCGCTGACACAAGATGGCCACGTCTCATATAAGGCGGTGATATAATTGGCCGATATATTTTGTTAAAAGTAGAGAATAAATGAGAAGTAATAATGGACTAAAATCTCAAAGTCTCCAAATTCTGAATTTAAGAACAAATCCGAAAGTTCAGCTATTGTCATCATTGTTTTCCTTAACGCTAATTTCAAGGTATAGTCTCACCGCTAATGCACTCCCGTATGACATTAATTTATAAGACAAGGGCGGTCCACTACTCTGTATTGTGCTATGCCTAGCTAGTAGCTAGTACGCCCATCCAAGCTCAAGATATCTTATATACTCACTAGTACATGTACGCAACACCCACGAAGATGATGAGCACAATAACGAACAGCACGAGGGCAAACGGCAATATCCAATCATTGGCAGCTTGCTTTATCTCCGTGGTTGTTTCGGAAACTGATGACATCTCAGCAGCAGTCGTGGTCGCTGTAGATTCCGGAGCGGTTGTAGATACCGTAGAAGTTGTAGATTCCGGAGCGGTAGTAGATACCGTAGTAGTTGGATATTCCGTATTAGTCGTGAATCCCTCAGTAGTTTCAGATCCACTACCGGTACTCGTTTCTATGTCCGCAGTCGTTGTGGTCTCGGAAATTGTTGTCGATGTGTCAGTCTTTGGCGCGAAGGACGTCTGTGCAGAATTGGGAGTTGTGACCTTTGGGCTGACGGACGTGGTACTATTTGTCAACGTTCCGGTGGTTGTGTCTCCTGCAGAGAAAAGATAACCCGCGTGAAGCTAAATATTTATTCCACAAACTGGTATCGAACAAGATGTGTCCATCTGACTGAATATTAGATCGTAACAGTGTCTAGCTTAGTTCAGTTTGTAAACAATTTTATCCGAACACTATACCATAGGATTTAGACACAATGAAGAGATAGGAAGGTGTCGAAACGACTTGGAGTCGTCTTTGAAATCCGACATCCGTCTGGACGTAAGCGATGTAAAGAGGAGACATGCATATTGAACAAAAAGTAGAAGAATGTAATATAAAAGGACAAGCGACAAAATGAGACGACATGTGACGAAAGGAGAGATTAATATGGCAAGTCGTGTTCCGATATTCTTGAGGGCTGACTATTTTTCTTTCAGTAGAAATTGCTTGTATTTTGACTTGAATGAGGGCATGCTCGACGACTGTCGTATAGCCGGCGAAATACTGTTACACACTTGAGGTCCGGCATATTTGATAGTCGGCCATATGATAGTCGAACGACGAGGAAAGCATGAGTGTTGCACTTATATGCGCTTTTGATAACGAGAGAAATAAGTCTTTGAAATTTTCGGGGCAGTAGCCGCAATGGAACTGATACATAAACTTGGCAATTTCTAGTTTCCGTATATCTTTTGTGTTTATGACGAAACAGCTACGAAACAACAACATTGCAAATGGAATCCTATCCTAATATCTAACAATGTAAATGTAATATCTATGGGCTAGGGCAAGTTTATGCAACTTTTTCAACTTTTTTTAGAGCTTCCGACAGCTTTCTAAATACCCAGAAGTTATGTGATACGGTGTTTCAAGCTGTTTTAAGGAATCTTATATTGCAACATTTTGCGATTTTTCTCCAATTTTTCATGCAAGTTTTTGCAACTGTTTTCATTTTTCATGAAACTTTTTGCTAGTGTCCTGGATACGGATCGATTCAAGCATCTCATAGCCTGATAATTTCAAGGAACCTGTCCATAAATGCAACTTTTTAGTGCAACTTTTGTGAAAGATAAATGCAACTTTTGTGAAAAATAAATGCAAGTTTCCACGGATTTGACTGCAACAAAAAATTGCCCTAGTAATAACTAATTAATTATGCACTCGTGTTTCGAATAACATTACCACATTTTCCGGATGAGCAGTAGGGCTGTTCAAAAATAACTTTTTTTCCTGAATCTTGCTGGTTACTTGATTAAATCGTTAGGTTGCCTTAAAAAACGACGCATACCAAATTTGAATTCATTCCGACAAATATTCGCGGGTTACGTAGAGTTTGAAAATTTTGGATTTGCCCAAAAACGCAAAAAAATTTTTTTTTCAAATTTTTCTGCCAACCCCATGAAATTGTTGGGCTGTCTTCAAAAACTATGCAAAACAAATTTGACTCAATTCCAAGCCGTAGAAGCGGAGTTATTTCAGTTTTTATTCGATAATTCTGGGATTATCCTTGATTGGTGGATAATCCAAGAATTATCACCGAAAAACTGGAATAACTCCGCTTCTACGGCTTGGAATTGAGTCAAATTTGTTTTGCATAGTTTTTGAAGACAGCCCAACAATTTCATGGGGTTGGCAAAAAAATTTGAGAAATTTTTTTTTTTGCGTTTATGGGCAAATCCAAAATTTTCAAACTCTACGTAAACCGCGAATATTTGTCGGAATGAATTCAAATTTGGTGTGCGTCGTTTTTTAAGGCAACCTAACGATTTAATCAAGTAACCAGCAAGATTCAGGAAAAAAAGTTATTTTTGAACAGCCCTAATGAGCAGTGAACATCAATGCTGTTTAGATTCATAATTTCAATAAATCGTAATGACGTGGATATCATGAAAAATAGTTGTAAAATCTCATGGTTGGGTTGTTAAAGGATTAAGCGTTTGGAAGTTGGAAATTCCGATGATGATAGCCTCCGATATTTGTCAATACAATTGAACCATACTGTAGGAAGAAGGAATTTTATGACAGACAATGAATACTTTCATAATGATCAAATAATAACAATGGTGAAAAAATATAATAAAAATTGGCAGAACATTTAGGAATCGTATCTGAGGGTTTCAAGGTTGCTAGGTTGCAAGCGAAAATCGTACAATAAACAATTTTGTTTTAAGATAAATTAATAATATTACATTGCAACTGATTATTCTGAACTTACAAGAGGTGGTTGACGTAAACTGAGTGCATTAATGCAACGTTCTTTGAGTATTTCGGTAGAGTACTTATATATATATATATATATGATTGGGGTTTACCGGTATTTATGTACAATGTACATGATATCCGTGGAAGTCTCAACTACGACTAATCTAATACCCCTATAATGATGTTGCTGTATTTTGGTCTAAAACAGTCTTCAGTGTGTAAAAATAGCAAGTAGAGTGAGTTTCTGAACGTTATAATACGAATGAGCCGTTCTTCATTTGGCCCATACAGCAAAAATATGTAGTTATATTCAAAATAGCCCCATGGGTTATCTCCAAAACCAGAGCTAATTTGAAAAAACTAAGGTCATATTCGCAATCAGTGACCTTCGGAACCCCCAAAACCACTCTTACCTTGTCTGCCTAAAATATGTGTTGGCCAGTGTAATGGAGATGAATGAGCGATGAGAGAACTTGGCAATTGCAATTTGGCGTGTTTTTGGTTTTGCCGCAAACACAAGCAATTGTTAAAAGGAAGCAGTGTGAAATCTGTTCCGCTTGGTAAAAATCTACTCGAAATCAAAATTTGGATCAACCGAATCGAATCTTCTCAAATAAACCTATCAGTGTGAAGGTCCGAGTTTTGAGAAATTCACGACTATATGTAAGTGCAAGAAAATGAGCTGTAGAGCTTCTTGCAGATACAGAATTTCAATATACAATTGAATAATGCATTCATATTGAAATTAACCCGAATATTGCCATCTGATACTCGTCAGGATTAATCGTCAGCAACTAGACTATAGAGAATTGGAGAGAACATAGAATATCAACAAAATAGCTGTTTTCTATTGCATAGAAAGATTTTAAGTAGATGTGAACTGAACACAAATAGTCAGGAGAGCGGCGACATTTCAACTTTTCCACGCGACCATCAAAATCAACCAGATAATATCAGGTGCGATCGCACCAGCACCAGAATATTATAGATCCACTCACCCGATGTTGTTGTAACAGTGTCTGCGGTCGTGCTGCTGTCACTGCTGCGAAAGGAATTCGAGATTTAAAACCCTAACCTATGCTTATTCGCCCCAAAAACTGGACCTGTCTATAGCATTGCAATCGCAAATTACTGCACCACAGCTACGAGTTTCATGAATGCGAGTGGCTATATCCTATATAAGTTGAGGAAGCAGGATTTATCCTTATGTTGTGCAACAAAAGCCTACAGGAAGAGCGCGTAATTATAAGATGTAAAAGAGACATGGCTATGGCAGTACAGAAACACAATGTGTGTTTGAATCATATATTATATGCTATGCTATTGCAGCAGATAAAATCAAAGGCCCCATACAGTCAGCTATAACGCGTGGATTCAAAAACTTCCGTTAAAAGCTGTTGCCATACCGAATTCTGTGGAACGAGACTACGGCATAAACATGAGCAATATTCAGCGACGCGATGCGCATCAGTTGCAAAAATGGTGACAAAATGACATGTCAGCATAACTTACCTTGGATTCGTGGTTGAACTATCGGTGCTTCCCGCAACTATAAAAAGAAAGATCACAAGCCTACATTAGTAAATCTCTAATTTATTAGGTTTTGGTATATTTATCATCATAATACACGAGATATGATCCAAAACTAAAAAGTAGCAAAAGGCTAACTTTCCTAACTGGTAGACGGCCGCGATTTTCACAAATCAGGGGTCACCATCTCAGAACGACTCGCGGGCCACTTTTCAAATTTCGTATAGGACGAGGGCCGCAAGAATACAATGTAAGAGACAAAATAGACAACGCCGTTTAGCAGTCACATTTTAATAATGTTTTATCAAAGAAATGCAAATACAACGAAAAGTGTCATGGTCATCACTGTTATTTAGCATTATGAGCTGCGCACGATACTCGACAACGCCTTTCGGCGAATAATGAATGCATATTGGGGCCAGCGAGACACGGTACGAAAGACTATCACCACACAATGCTTGATCTTGAGCGGAAGCCCCAAGCCGCTCAAGCATTGAACATCAGTGTTGCGATAATATTTTATTCCAACCGGAGTGAGGATCATCATCCTCCCACGTCTCTGTTGATGAATAGAAGATGGCATACTCAATCGTACTATCATCATCATCATCATTGGTTTATTAGCAATTTTATCAGTTCAATACACCACAAAAATGTGATACATTGAAAAGACAGGAAGATGTCGAAGCGACAAGGAGGAGTCTATGGAATCTGACACCCACCTTGGCCTATAGGCGATGTAAAGAGGAGGCTGCACACTGAATGAAAGTAAAGAAGATAGTGTAGAAAAAGAAAGCGACAAGGAATAGGGCGGCATGTCATGGGAAGCGAGATCGATAGGTCAGTCGTGGTCCGGTAATCTTGAGGATGGACTGTATTTATTTAGTAGTAATTGCTTGTATTTCGACTTGAATGTGGACATGCTCGTCGACTGTCGGATGGCCGGCGGGATACTGTTCCACACATCAGGTCCGGTATATTTGATAGAGCGATGATCTTTTCAGTCGATCATATGATATTTGGACGACGTGGACGCGCGTGTGTTGTACTTGTGCGCTTTTGATTCAGAGGTAAAGAAGTCATTGAAATATTCGGGGCAACGACCGCAGTGGAACTGATACGTAAACTTGGCGATTTATACTTTCCGCATATCTTCTATGTTTAGGACGCCGAATCTCTTCAGCAGCGACTTGTTGGATAGGCAGCCAGGCCACTTTGGAGCCCTAGCTATGACTTGGAGTACTTTATGCAGTAGTTTTTGCAGTGGCTTGAGTGCAGTTTTACTGGCAGCCCTCCAACAGAGGATGCCATAATGTAACTTCGATTGGATTAAGGATTTAAAGAGTATCAGAAGAACCCATGCTGGCAAGAAGCGCCTAGGCTGTAGAACAGGCCGCACTTCGGTGATACTACTTCATCGAATATCTAACAAGTAGCCTACATGTTAACAATTCGGTACGTACGACACAATGACAAGCTAAGCTAAGAATGGTGATGTAATAATGAACAGTGGAGTTTAGAAATCCCACGTTGAAAACACTACACAACAAACTGTTTATTGTACAATGTACAATGTACAGTGTACACTGTACACGTACAGTAGGGTTGTTCAAAAATAACTTTTTTTCCGGATCCCGGGGATCCACTGATTAAATTGTTAGGTTGCTTAAAACAACGGTGCACACCACATTTGACGCAATTCGAACCCGTAGAAGCGAAGTTAATGCAGCTGAAAGTTTTTGATTTGCAAATATAGCACAGACGGTGGAAAATCCCAGAATTTTGAATGAAAAACTCAACTATCTTCGCTTCTACGGGTTGGGATTGCGTCAAATTTGTTTTGCATCGTTTTTGTAGACAGCTAAACAATTTTATGGGGTTGAAAATAAAATTTTTAAAATGTATTTTTTTAATATTTTTATAATAAATTCAAAATTTTCAATTGGCTCTGCATCGGAATATACTGGTTGGAATCAAGCCAAATTTGGTAAGCAGCGTTTTTTCGGAAACCTAACAATTTAATCAGTGAACCCCGGGATCCGGAAAAAAGTTATTCTTGAACAATCTTAATGCACAGTGTAAATCAGTGGTTCCCAAAGTGGGCGCTGCCCATGAAATCGTCGATTGGGGAAGGGGGAGCGCTGGCTACAAATTGGGTGGTAGGGGGGGGGCTGAGAGCAAATGGGGGCAGTGGAGGTTTAGACGGCAACTGCTGTGTAGTGTTGAGACGATTGAAGAATAAAACAGCAAAATATGCAGTAAGGATAAGCGATGGCTGTAAGGAAAATTGCCTTCCGGCTTATATTTATCAAAACGTGCTTTCAGCAGTTCCGTGACAATCTTCTGACTCACAGCAGAAGACTATACTTCACATAGTCGGAAGTCGGGATTTCAGATTGTTCTTGTAAAATATAAAACCGAACATAAATTTTCATGGTTCAGTTTATGTCACAGTACACAGTATAGGCTACTAATAAAAGTAAAACAGTTGTTAAAAAACTTTTACGAAGAATGTTGTTCAGATATGTATAAAAGAATTCCTACGATAAATTGAAAATGCTGGGATCGTCATAACTGACTACGATTACAAGTCACAATTTCCTTATGTCTGCTCAACACTCACGTGATCCTTAAAAAAGTGCTGCAACTACAGCGCCCCCATTTTGTGTCTAATCTTAATACTTACCGGGGGTATTTGTTGTCACCGTTGCTGTTGCTGTTGATGGCTCGCTAACTGTACTTGAGGAGACAGTAAGTGTAGAAGGTGTCACAGTTGTGGCTGTATCCGAAGCTGGCGAAGGACCGTTCATAGTGGTCATGGTGCTTGTGATGGTACTTGGTACGTTGGTGGTATCTGATAAATAGTAAAAAATGTATAAACGATGTGAATTACAATCTGCTTTTAGTGCTCTGACGTGTATCTCCTAGTCTACAAACTACGTCACATCACAATTAGAAACAATTACACCATAATGAAAGATTTCCTTAGAGAAGACAATGTCTACTAGACATGGATCAGGAAGAATCATCTGCCAGATAAGAAACATTTGATTTCATGGCATCTCAACATGGTAATGGTAGTTATTCTGAATGAAAAAAGCGAATATCATGTTAGATTCCATTTATGTAATGCCTAACATTTATAATGAATTAGTGTCCGTGAATGTGATTCTACAATGCTCAATGATCTGGGATTGTATATTGGCTATTGCCCTCCAGATGCAGGCCTAGTATCATCACAGTACGTTGGTGACATCTGAATATATCATTGAAGGTACAAATATTCCCTAATCGAACCATTGTTTCGATTACCAAGCCAAACATGGATAGAAAATATGGCATACCGGCATAATTCAAGCGATGATGGATGAAAAATCAAAATCACTTACTTTGACCGTTGCAGATGGAGTTTACTGCTAACACCAGGACGGCAAACGTGCGAAGACATGACTTCATTTCCATAACGTGGAAGCTACTATTCCGATGTCTATAGACGTTGCTTTTACATTTATTAATATTATTTAGCACGGATTGCTATGCATCTATAGATTCCATCTTGTTAATTGATATGACAGAAGTCACCACAAAAACGATTACGCGCGATCGCGATCAGCGAACACCATACTGGCTATGGCATACCTAGGCAAATCCGTTCACAAATGTTAACTTTTAAATCACACTCCGTGATATAATACCTCACTAACTCAATAACCAAACAGACCCATATGCCCCGCCCATATTCACATGAATAGAGTGCTAGGTGGAAATTAATGATAGAAGGTCCGGTATTGATATCAGTCATAAATGAATAAATGAACATTTCGCATTGAGTCGACATACACTGTAATACAACTGTATGCTGTACTGGTACGTAGATCGCATGCATCGTGTTTATTGAATCGAATTTGCTGAATCAGGCATATCGACAGGTGTAAAATCGCCAATTGACCATCGATGTCGAAACACCATGAATTTCACATGATGGTACCTAGAATCACGCAGTGGACATTTATTTAGTTCGGCATGCATGCGCGATACACGAATTGGCGGAAACTGCGTTTGACTTTCAGCGACGAATCATGCATGCGTTTTCCAAGTACACCACGTTTCCACCGCCACCCATAATTACCAAGACTGGGAAATGACTGGTCCACCACTCACACACGCAACGCTCGAATGATGGTATAGTGAGCCAAAGAAGTGGATACCGCTGACTAAGCGTACCGTTCATGTGCCGTATAGGTGATTCGCGATGCGAGTACCTCGGTGGTGTTTTATTTTACGCACTTTAAAATGAATATTCCGAATTGTCCGTTTCAATAAACCGTTACGTAGAAAAATTGAAATATTCGGAATTGTTGTGTACCTGTACAGTACATGTACAGCCGACCGCCGGAGTAATATTATATAGATTTATAATCGATAAGAGATCAAATACATAGCCAATGTGTTTGTAGGCTTACTAGCTATAGATTGATCAGAATAGGGCGGGTTAATCCTACGGATCACCGCCGATTTCGATAAGTCCTCGGATCAAGTGAACTCATGCCGTAAACAGCGTAGCCTATCTGTTGTAGACCATTGACTATATTCAGAGCACGTATCGATATATAAGTAGAATCAATTCCTTTAATAACTGCTGCTGTATACTTCACAATCATTATCAGCAACAATGCAGTCAACAGTGCTCAGTGATTGGTGATGTAATGGTTTCCGTTGCTTCATATAGTAATCGATTATATGAAGCAAATTAGATATGGCAACTACAAGCAGTTCGTAACAGTTATTCAAAGCGCAAGGCTACTGGACTTGGTCGCACAATCAATGCTTACACATGCATACAATGCATTGACCAATATGTACAGCGTTCAATTTACATGTTTCTATAATCCAAGTACGCCGCGTTTCGCCTTGTGATGATGTAGTAATCTTCCAACTATTGGCCGATTGATCCATTAATTTGAATGGCGGATAGGACTCATGTTCTGAGAAGGTACTTGAAACCATCCCTAACCTACCACTGAGTAAAGGAAAGACGGCATGGGCGGAAACGTGTCTTGTGCACCAAACAGTCTAGTTCCAGGACATGCGAAATATTTTCCGTCAATATATATGTATAGTGCTATAATGATAAAGGTCGATCCCCACAATAAACTCATATTGAAAAGAAATAAGTTACAAACTGCATGTCGTCAGCATTGCCGGTCAAATAAAACGTAGGCGTATATCCGGCGACTGTCCCAGTGTCCCTATCTACCAAAACCTACATTTCTTCTGGCTATTTACAAACGGGATGCAGAGACACTGTGAGATCTCGTAAGAGGGTATAAGTTAATTCAGCATGAGACTTGGGTGGAACGTCTTTCTCGAAGACTGATTTTGTGCATGGCCTGTTTGCAAGTCATTCATGCTTATAGTTCGCTGTAAAATTCGAGAAGCGGGTTGTCGTCTGAAATTTCCCTTTACGCGCATCATTTGTGGAAATAACGGAAGAGGAATTTTAATGACGCGAAAGCCGCCCGACTGTGAGCAGCCTATATTTTAATCAAAGACGAGCTGGCTATCGATCAAATTTACCTAGTACGCCGCCGCTGGTAAGGCTTTTGTGTGAATAA
Organism: Botryllus schlosseri; assembly: GCF_051294905.1. Taxonomy (NCBI): domain Eukaryota; kingdom Metazoa; phylum Chordata; class Ascidiacea; order Stolidobranchia; family Styelidae; genus Botryllus; species Botryllus schlosseri. Next base: position 6,645,347 of record NC_137247.1, on the reverse strand, counting down.
CGGAACAACAAATAACACAGTATACTACTTTCGAAATCAATACTCAATAAGGATTGCAATTATCGATGCTTGAAGGTTCGCCACTATAAATATGCTTATAGGAATTGAAATGCAATTCTACTACGCGTACTAAATTTGCTAGCATGGGGTTGTAAGCAAAGCGGTAAGCTAAAAGCATTTGATATAGGCCTACTCTCCTATTTCATAAGAACTGACTATAGGTCAATCGAGGCTCCGCTACACCCGATTCACCACTGACCACATGGAAATAACGACCGCTATATGTCTTACAATGAGGTTCTACATGTCGCATTTAGAGCCGTTCCACGACACTACAGCATTCAACGTATGTGGCCCTCCATGTCCTTGCCCAAACTCTTATATATGCATCCTGCCGCACAACTAGGGAGACGTCGGTAACTTATTCCGTTATATTAGCACGCGAGTTTGGTATTTTGAATTGACGAGAAATAATAGCCGCTGCAACCATCGTTCTAGTAATGATAAATCACCACTGTGGAAGCAAAACACTGCGCTGCAACATACGATATCTCACGGATATGACACGAGATACAATATTCAATCTATTGACAATTCTGACAATGCAATCTTACACCAATCGGAAATTTTGGAAAACATCATTAAATCATAATAAGCTGCCTATCTGATACTGGAATACATTTCCCGCTTAACGAAGTCCAGCGGCGACGATTATTTCAACCTAACACACGTTTGAGCCTGGTCAATCGTTTTTTCTGGTTATGTTTAGCATGCCCGGTATGCGCACAAGCGTTAGTAGATTCCGCGTAAATTTCGGGCGTAGACTGGCGTCACAAGTAGGCGACCGATGTTCACCAGCAGAGCGAGAAACTATGACGTTATCATAACCGGAAGTACGTATATAATGCAGAGAGCAGAGGTGGTATATGTAATGCTCAAATGCGAAATCACAGGTGTGTATGTATAGCGCCACGGCGCGGATACGAAACTTGACTGTTGGAAGGGTGGCGAAAGGCTGACAGTTTTAGCAATATTGCGAATTCTTTGATGCATTGTCACGAATTGAATAATGATCAAATTGGAAATTTAGGAGCGAAGTCGTCTTTCCATTTTCACGTGGGCATTGGGCACGCCAATGGGGGTCATTCGTCTGTGATTCCTTAACATAGAAGATATGCGGAAACTAGAAATCGCCAAGTTTATGTATCAGTTTCACTGCGGTCGTTGCCCCGAATATTTCAATGACTTCTTTACCTCTGAATCAAAAGCGCACAAGTACAACACACACACGTCCACGTCGTCCAAATATCATATGATCGACCGAAAAGATCATCGCTCTATCAAATATGCCGGACCTGATGTGTGGAACAGTATCCCGCCGGCCATCCGGCAGTCGACGAGCATGTCCACATTCAAGTCGAAATACAAGCTATTACTACTAAGTGAATATTTTTTGCTACTTGCCTTTTTCTATGCTATCTTCTTTACTTTCCATTCAGTGTGCACTGTGCATGTCTCCTCTTTACATCGCCTAGGCCAAGGTGGGTGTCTAATTCAATAGACTACTACAAGTCGCTTCGACACCTTCCTATTTTTTCATTGTATCGAATTTTTGTGGTGTATTGAACCGATAAAATTGCTAATAAACCAATGATGATGATGATGAGTTTTTCCGCACTGCGCGCGATTTAGTGACACGTATGTTGAATATAATGTGGGATCCACCGCCGTCGCAAAAAATGCCATCAAAAACAAAGAAAAATACCTATATCTTTCAGGCCTACTGAAATAAAAGTGTAATTGTAATCGCAATTATCAGATAAAGATGTGTTCCTATAGAGTCGGGTTTAAGACCGTTTGGAAGCTTACAGTCAAAGTCAGTGGTTCTAAACCTGGGGGCTGTTTGCCTTTATTCTGTGGATCAGGAAGATGTTGAACATAATCAGCTTCCATAATATAGTATTGGCAAATGTGACGATCGACCTTTTCTAGTAATCAGCTTATCAAATTTTGAGCGGGGGCACGCAACATTTTCAAATTTGAAATGAAGTCGCGACTATAAAGGATTGGAAATCAACGGATGTACAATGTACAATGTACATGTACAACCTGTGTGGTGCGAACCGTCATTTCAGCTCATTAACAGTCTTATCTGTGGCGAGATAGCGAAGTGGTATAATTCGCGGCTGCAAGGGCTTTGGAGCAGCCGTAAATTCGCACTGCACCAGCTCCGGCTCCGGAGCTTTCTTATATCATACATTAGCTCCGGCTCCAGCTCCGGAGCCGCATTATTACCACTGCTCCGGCTCCAGCTCCGGCTCCGTCTATGAAAACTATCGAAGGTGTCTGTCTATATCAGGCGTGGGCAACCTGTGGCCTGCGGGCCATATGTGGCCCGCGAGAAGGTTTTGAGTAGCCCGCGAGCAAATTTCCCATTTATTATCGAAATTCTGTTATATTATCGAAATTGAATTGCTCAGATTGTGAACTTGCAATGCCAACCAAAAATATGATTAGTCTGCCCGCGACACTTGGGATGTTGATGACTAAAATATCAGTTCCGACGCATTGGCAGATCGAAGGTCCAGTCACATTTTTAGTAAATCGTCATATACATTACAATAAACTAAAAAAAATAGTAAAATTTTTCTTCACGCTTCGCGTGTTTAGTTGGCACACGTTTTCTTGCTTTGTAGCCTACCCCTACCTGAAAACAAAAAACGCCTGTTTAGCCGATTGAGTCTAACTATATTCGCAATCACTAGATAAAGTATTTTCGCGCTTGCGCTCGCAGAAAAATCGTCGACGATGAAATGTAGGCACAAAATGATTGTCGTATATTAGCGGAAATCTTCGACGTGGATATGTCCAGATGCCGAATAGTTCTGTCCTTGCAAACTGAAGCCATCGGGCGGTATACAGTCGACCCGCAATATACCCAAGTAATAACAATATTAACTTTGAAAATTTTATGCGCCTCGTGCGGCTTCGTGGGCACCGCATGCGTTCGTCAATTTCACGTAACCCTCTAGCTAACTAGGTTTACTCATAGTGATGATGGTGGACTCAAGAACAGACAAATGAAATAAATTGCGACCCTTAGCCAATACAGAACGCACTTTACTCCGTGCCATTGCTGTGTACAGCATTAGAATTCTGAGGCGGCGTTTTAACACTGACACCGTACTCGTTAACATAAGCCATACAGTTCAATTCAATCTTTAAATGTGCGATTATTATTCAACTGTAACTGTAGTAAGAGCAATATGGGCGGATATCACGACGTTATCAATAGAAATTCGAGTTGTACCAATGGCCAATGGTTTGACGTTCGATATTGGTACACTCGTTACGAGTCCATCCGGTGTCGATCAAGTTTATCGGAGTTTGATATTTTCCCGTTGAAACGAATCGAATAATCGAATTAAACACTGTGCCATGGACATTGCGCCATGCCCACAACGAATTAAACTATGCAGTATGCACATTGCACATTTACAAGTCACAGTGCGCGATAATCCGGGAATAATAGAGTATCAAGCAGACATCAAGAATGAATTCACGAAACAGATGACCAGAAATTGGAAATCGCGTATCAAATCAGTAATTTGACTCCAACATAAAATACCATGGGGTCCTGACATCGCATTGAGTAGCTCGTACCGCGACAATTGTTTGCTGAGTGAAACGGCGTTTTTGGCTACTCTTCTGCCCACCCCCTATTTACGCTCGAAAATCCTAACTGGAGTGAATTATAACGATCATGCGCAGTAATGAATTTCATTAGCATGTCTGATTGCATACTCAATAACACTGTCCAATTTCGCGGCCCGATTGAAGAACTATCACGAAAGAACGAGTATTTGCTCTTTCGATTCACAGCAACGATGAGACGGAATTTCCCGGCTCGTGCTCGTCATATCGACATGTGCAACGAAATCACGTCTTATCCTCTCTTCCATTTCGCATAATACATAGTGATCATTCTTTTCGAACCGTACAATTGGCCAACAAGGTTATCCTGATGATGAAATTGCGGGTATGCCGAATACCCACAATATTCACAGGCATATTTCGCACACCGAGGTTCGGCACTCATGTATGAAAATTGAACATTGAACATATGACTGGTCTGCTGTTAAATCTCCAGGAATATGGTTGGTCGGAAAAGGTAGCGCCAAAGAGGAAAAGATTCTTAATTTCGCGAAGGCCTGCTGTTGAATTATGTGAGCTCAGCAGATATGGCTGTTGCATAGCATCTTATGAAATACGTCGGAGCCGGAGCTACCCCTCAAAAAACTGGCTCCAGTTCCGGCTCCGGCTCCGGCTCCAGCTTCGGTAAAAATGCACGGCTCCGGGGCTCTGGCTCCGGGTTCCGGCTCCGGGCTCCGGCTCCGGCTCCAAAGCCCTGGCTCGCGCTGGCTGCAACACAAATGGGTTGCCGGTTCGAGTCCGAACGAGGTCGACTTCAGAATTACAATACCTCTAAGTGATGGAGGTTTATCTAGGCTCCTCTTCACCCCCTCATCCGCGTAAGCGGCGTCTTACAAAAAAGCCTAGAAGTGGGCCCTGCTATAAGGCCACAGAATTTGAGCCCAAGGTCATTGCTTATTTGGACGGAAGGTGGCTGGAAAATATTGTTTCGGTCCTGGTCCCCGCCTACCGACACCGGCAGCATTCATTTTTGTTGCTTACTTTTATGTTATTCCCTCTATTACTCAGTGTGCAGTGCATGCATCATATATTTACGTGTAGGCCAAGGTGGGTGTCTGATTAAAAGGCTATACTGCAAGCACTGTTCCCTCTAAGCTGCGCGCGTGTGTGGACTCGCACGCCTGACAAAGTCGCCGCGCACAAGAAACGTGTGTGCCTCGCACAAGAAAGCCGAAGTTATGATTTTTTAGTCGTTAGTGAACTGCTGTCCAACTGACCGCGCAGTTAGTTGGTGAGTGCGCGCAGACTCGTGGAAAATTATTGTGGGAACATTGACTCCAAGTCGTTTCGGCACCCTCTATCTTTTCATTATATCGCAATCGTGCGGTGTATTGATTTGATAAAAAATATTTATAAATGACTATGATGATGTTACAACACACAACCACATAAATGCAATCGACTTAACATTATAGCAGGACTGTCAAACACACGACCGGTGAACCGGATACCGCCTCCTGACGACATCATTCATCCCGTGATGAAATCTGTTGCAGACCTAATGAGAATAGGCCTACAATAGAATTCACCCGAGCTCACATTAGAGATGGCCAATTCAGGACCTAGGCCTATTGTTCCAATCATGCATACATGCAGACTTGGCCAACTATAGATATACTATAATTGTCTAATTTCACTAAATTAGTGCGGAATGCAAAGTAATCCAATTCTAATCTAATTTGTGAAACGTTTCGATGCTCTAATTCTAATTCTAATCTAATTTTTGAAATGTTCTATGTTCTAATTCTAATCTAATTTACTTTTTTCCTGAAAATACGTCGTTGACCGAGGCATTTTGGAGCGAGTTTGCAAGAATACCCCTCTCGTGCAGGGAAAACCATTGCCAAGCCACCATCGCTTTACTTACGCCGTACTTACAATCATAGTAGTAATTGTGACGAGGAACAGCCATGCGTTAAGTAGCCTACAACGACGAAGCCATTTCAGCTAGTGCGGATCTGCGAAATATTGTTGTTGGGCACAGGAAAATGTCATATTTTGAAACAGCAATTATAATTTGAAACTGAAATCAATGTCAGCATTTCAAAATGCTTTACTTCGCGTTCTTCCAAAATCACAAATCAGATCGCCGGCAGCATGTGGCGCGCGCCTTGGTGACCTCTGGTGAGTACAAAACGAGCCAAGCTTGGTGTACAGACGTTAACCATTCTCATGGTTATGGGGACTGTGTTTTGATATGACCTGAACTTGATTTTTGCCGTTTTTATTTCTCATGCTCAATTTCATTCAGTTTCCAAGTTTTTTTTGTCAATTCAGTACCGTCATTTTCCATGTGTAGTACGCCTCATGCAAAATACGCACCCTTAAAATGACATGTAGATTCTGGGGAAAAGCCTGTACCCATGTATAGTATGTACCCTGCATTCGCAGTAGATAGGCTACATGAATAGTACACATGAGTAAATGCTGATTATACAAGCTTCTCGCGTTGAAAAAAAACTTGCGCGTGTAAGTTACCAGCGCTGGTTATATGTTTAGTATTCGATGTCATTCTGTTTTGCTATGTCACCATTGAACATTGATCATTATACACTTAACGCGCGATTGAAAATAAACATGAATGAAGGTGTGATTTTAAGTTTTATTTCGAGGGAGAATTTTTTTCAAGACTTGTTGTACCCATGCATAATGCGCACCCTTGATTTTAAAACAAAAATCGGTAAAATTTTACGCATTATACATGTAAAATTACGGTAATTCTAATCCTAATCTAATTTGGAAAAGCTGTGTAGCTCGATCTAATTCTAATTTTATTCTAATTTGGAAAATTGTATAGCTCGATTTCTAGTTTAATTTGGAAATAACTGTGTGGCTCTAATTCTAATTTAATTTGGAAAAGCTGAAAATTTCCTAGTTGTCCAAGTCTGCACACATACAGTCGATAGGCCAAGCTTTGATGGTGTGACGTCACAATGACAGACAATGTGTTCATACCTCGTTTTAAAATCTGCTAGTATAGACCAGTGGTTCTTAACCTTGCCTCCAGCGCCCCCAAGGGGCGCTGGCGATTTTGAAGGGGGCGAAAACGCTCAGGGGGCGATATGGGGGGCGGTATGGGGGGCGCTGGAGAAAATGGCTTCGCTGTAGAATGTAGATGATGTGGTAGTAGGACATAATCCTTATTGAGTATGCAGAGCGAATGAACACCGAAAACTTCGTTATAGCCTACAAAAGACATATAGGTTTAATTCTTCATAGGCGCCTAAATGACTGGCACCGAATGTTCCTGTCTTTTCAACTGAACCTCAGAAGACGAATTCCATCTGAAATGGGAAAATTATATGCAAGTGACGAAATACCAATTTGAAATAGTGTGCGTCTTTTAGTTTAGTACGATTGGGCGACAGGAATATATGGTACTAGATATCCGTGTTGGGCAATATCCCTGTTTGGCGATTTTATCTTTTTGATATAGCAGACAGGAGGTCACGAAATACCATCATGCAACGAAGTCATACCAACGGGTCCGCCCGCCCGAATATGTTTGATTATTAGTTACGGACCCTACAGTTTCCAAGACACCTTACAATGTTCCCTCTACGTTTTGACGAGTCTGTGCACACTAGCCAACTTACGGCGCAGACCCTTGGACAACAGTGCGTAACGACTGAAAAAAGGTCATAACTTCGGATTTGTTGTGCACAAGGTAGATTTTCTGTGCGCAGAGACCGTGTCAGCACTGCGCACGTACACAGCTTAGAGGGAACATTGCACCTCACTCAGCTCTACCGGTAAATCTGCATGGTAACTAGGGCTGGGCAAAATCGAGTACCTGAGTGATTCGATTCTGAATCACGTATTATGCTTCGAGTCGAGTCGAGTATTCGAGTATCACTCATTATGACGTCACAACAGCATATACTATGTTGAAATTCAAATATGTACCTTTTATGCCACCACAAACAACATAACGCATGTTATCCATCACATTAAAGATAATTTGGTATTTTTCCAACCATAATGATTTCATTGCACTACGTGACAATGTTGTGGATTGATCATGACTTCGGTCATGTGTTATTTCCAGTGACGTTCGTAGCTTTGTACTACGACTCGTATGCTGCGACACGGTCAATCAAGGTTTCAATGCTTCCTCAGTGAAAATTAGTATCAAAACTATAATTCTCGTTAGTAAATTACCTTTCAGTTGCGAGGAGTTTACAATTTCAGTACTCGAAAAAATCGTGTTTTACTACTCGACTCGAATCATCAAAATTAATACTCGATTCAGATTCGAGTACTCGAATCATTATGCCCAGCCCTACTGGTAACGTGAGCAGAGAGGACAAAAAATTGATAGCAATATAAATGCAATTCCAAGACCCAAGTTTTTTCGGGGGGCCTGACGAAGTGTCGTTTCGTTCCTGCCAACGGGTATACGTCCGAAGATGCATAATCATTATTGAGGGGTCCAACCTTTTCAATCACACATCGCTCAGCTCTACCGGTAAATCTGTTTACGTGAGCAGAGAGAGGATAAAAATTGATATCAATATATATGCAATTCCCGATCATATTGATCAATTCAAGCAATAATTAGTGAAATTTTTCGCGCTTCGTGCGTCTAGGTGAGAATAGCTGGCTCAGTAAATGGACACCCAACGTAGATGACCATATCAGCAGATAGCGGATAGCCAAAGGGGGGTCTTGGGGCGAAGTCACCCGGAAGTTTGGTTTATCACCCTATGGGGGCCCAAGACCAACGTTTTTTTTGGGGGGGGGGCTGACGAAGTGCTGCCCTGGTAACGAATTAATTGTACCTACGGGCACGCCCGAATATGTTTAATTATCAATTACGTGCGCTTTATTTTCCAATACAACAGCTCACTCAGCGCTACTGGTAAATCTGATTACGTGGGCTGAGAGGATAAAACGTTTATAGCGACGTATATATGTAATTACCACCTATTCATTCATGCATTTTAGAAAATTTTGGCACATAGGGCGACCAGGCCACACAAACTTTGCTGACCATCGAAATCACGCTACAGAGTTCTTGGGGGCGAAGCCCTCAGAACTTTGGTTTATCACGCTATGGGTGCGCAAGGCAATCGTTTTTAGGGGGGTTGACGAAGTGCTGCTACGGCCCTCCTCTTCGTCTCTATTATATTCCTTACAATATGAGGTTGGGGGGCGCTGGAGCACGAAAATCTTTAAAAGGGGCGCTGGAGGAAAAAAGGTTAAGAACCACTGGTATAGACACTAAAGCAGGGGCGTCAAACTCAACTTGGGTCGCGGGCCGGACTCAAACATTTTTATCGCTTGCGGGCCGGACCAGTCAAATGATTCCAAAATTCTAATCCATGCCTTTGTTTTTCGCTGGGATGCTTTACTATCAGAGCTATGTATGCATAATAGTCCAATAGCATTACAGATTTTGGGGCTCGATGCTAGAAGTTATTCGCAAACAGTGGGATTAGCAAAAATGCGAAGATTGGCCGATTAAATGCGGTTATAAAACCACTAAAAAGTAGCTGTGCCTGTAACAACGATATAATTTGGCACGTTTCTATGCCCTGCCCTTTGATTTAGTCGAAATGGGGTGCTGGACCTGCCTATTCGTTTTGAGGAATACAAAGATTTAGCTGTAAACGTGAACGATGCAATTGTTTAATATTTTTAAATCATCATTCGGGTTTTTCTGAAGACCGGGACTGGGGCCAGGCCTGGGGCCTTTTGGGTCAGAATAACAATGCATTTAGTGCCACCAATAAATGATATTTAAATTGGATTATTCATGCAACTATAGCCTACTAAAAGCATTCGTTGCACCGGTTTCGCAGAGACGAAAAAATCGGAACTCGGTGTAAACTTTTTTGCCTTTTTGAATTGTGATGTCATTATATGTGACCTAATGGTGACTGGAGAGAAACTAAACACAACCTCCGGGTGCTTATTATGTGATCTATGACATATGTTCGACATGTGATGCTGTCTTGGGGGATAACTTTCGTCATAGTATTTCTCACTTGAAATCTCAAACTTTTGTTAGAAATGTGCTGAATTATAGGCTTTTACCTGCATTTTTCGATTTACTTAGAATTACTTCGCGGGCCGGATTAAATCGGTGACGGGCCGTATTTGTCACTCCGGCACCAAAGAGTGTCCAGAATTTGAGCCACCAAAAGATCGCTCAAGTTTATTCATAAAATTTCATCATTTCAAAATTGCTAATAAACCGAACCGAACAACTGTATCCTTCTTGTCGGCGCGAGTTGTTGTGTATTTTGGTTTGGTGAAAATCAGGACTCTTTCATTATATACGAATATTTTTGGAATAGGAGATACCACAAGAAGTGCGGGGCAACGGAAAGAAAGGAGTCGAAATATGGTAGTCAGTTCTCGAGATTACGGGACCACGATTTGTTCGACCTCGCCTCCCGTCATATGCCACCTCATATTCTGTTGCTTGTCCCTTTATGTTACCTTTAGCGGTCGATGCAACGACTTGTTGCAAGACACGCTGGTATATTGCTTGATTGGAGTCGACGCTACGGCTACAGTTCCTGTTGTACGCGCTATAGTCGACTGACTATGACCGCTCTGAGTGGGCCTACTCTTGCAATCCTGATCACACACGCAGATCCAAGGAGCTTTCTTTAATAGCACAGAGCAGCCAAATAGTAGTAATTAATGGTCAGAAACTTGTAGATTTATCAGGATCAAATCATACTGCAATATATCAACAAATATATAAAGAACAAAGTGAAATCAATCTATTTGTCTTTTGTCTATATACGATACTGCGACTGAAGTGCGAGCACGCCCGCTACACTCGGCGATCTCTCAAAGCATGTGCTTCGCAGACTACTTTGTCAATAAGATTAAGGTCAGGAGAAACGAGGTTGGGTGCAGGGGTGCGTGAGAAGATTATAGGCACCCTGCTGGAACAGCTGTTACATTACCTTCTATTACTTTTTGTTCAATGGGCAACGCATCTTCTTTATATCCCCTGGACCCGAGATGTGTGTCTCATATCAAGTCGTTTCGACACCATACTGTAATATAATAAAATTCGAAAGTAGGAGATACCACAAGAAGTGCGGGGCACCGAAAAGAAAGGATTTGAAATGGTAGTCGGCGCTCGAGATTACTGGGGCACGATCTGATCGACCTCGCCTCACGTCACATGCCACCTCATATTCTGTCGCTTGTCCCTTCATGTTAACTTTTATTACTTTTCATTCAGCGTTCAACGCATCTCCTTTATATTGCCTGGGCCCGAGATGTCCGTCTCATTTCAAGGACTATACTCCAAGTCGTTTCGACTCCCTACTGTCATTTCATTGTTTCGCAATACTGTAGTGAAACCGAGCTGACTTGGTGAAGTCCATGAATCAAACTAATGCCTTGATCTATAAATCAAAGCCCCCTCCCTCAATTTGGCGGTCAGCAACACGCTATAAAAAAACTTCGCTCATATATCCACCTCGGAAGTTTGTAGGCTACCTACCTACAGGCGGGTGTCTGATTTCGACGACTGCTCGAAGTCGCTTCGACACTTCCCTGCCTTTTGACTTGAGTCAAAACACTATGACTCGCACACGACTCCGTGACTTGTACGCGGACTTGACTCGAGTCAATATTACAAAATTATGATTGACTTGTGACTCGTACCTCGTGACTTGGTAACAAACCTGGTATTGATATGATAAAATTGTTAATAAACGAACTGAAATTGATCTTTATGTGACTTCGGAATAAGAGATCACACAGCGTACAGTGTACACATACCAGTCGTAAGCTCGAAGTAAAGTCTCCACTGAAAGAAAAAGGCCGATCACAATCACAAGTCGAAATGTGCAGCATTTTATTGTCTCAAAACTGTGTAACACGACACAAAAAGAAATGCAAACGGTACGGCGAAAGAAAAAAAACGATAAGCTTCGACGCTAAACAACCGACAGAGACACACCGGGCGAGAGGAAACAAACAATCTACGAGAGCAAAAACGACTTCTGCCCCTCCATAACAGCAACATTAAGCTTGGCGCGCATCACCGCCTCATTCGAGTACTCGGGCAGTTTCAGGTAGTTCAGACACGTCATCACCGACGGCAAATAGTCGTCCGGTTTCTCGTCGCCTTCCAAAGTCTTCCTGACCACAGTGAGGGGGGGATTGAGAGACCGCAGCCCGCCAAAGGGCAAGTGCGGGCAGCCGGTGACAAACTGCAGGAAGCTACGCTGCTGGGACGCGTCGAACGAAGACAGGACCCTGTAGAGCGTTTTAACCGTTTCGCTGTCCTGGGTATATCCGTGGTCGGGCCTGCAAGACTCGCACAATTCTTGAACGTCCCAGGGACGGTATCGGGATCCGCAGAAGAGTAAATCGAGCTCTTCCGGGTAGAAATATTTTAAATTCGTCAGCGACACCACAGAGTCGAACCCTTCTTTTAAGGCGGCCATTTGATGCTTGACCCCTTCGCGCAGCGTCCAATGCACGAGCAGGCCAAGGTACTGGTCCAGATTGCGGGCGGTCACCTCCGTGCTCTTGCCCCCTTTCATCAGTTCTACGCTTGCGTACCCGGGCAGACGCATGTCCAAACCCAAGTCCTCTATGACGCAACCGTCCATCTCCAATCGGTCAATGTCGTTCGGAGTTTCCGCGAGGACTTTTTCGCGCTCGTGGGCGACCAGGCATAGTTTCTTCAAAGTCGAGGCGAGCCCGGGGTCGACCCAATCCATATCTGTCCCGGACAAAGAGTCCTCCTCGCCTAAAAGCCATCGGTAACAGGCGACGCTGAGCGGAATATCCACTAACCGCCCGTCCAAGAGTGCCCTTCCCAAAAATCGACCGAGAAACTTGAACTTATTCGCAACCCGGGACACCTGATTGTGTTTGGCAGAATGCGGCAGCGGCCTCGGAAACAGCCCCGCCACCGTTTTGACCGTCTCAATTTCGTGAGGCGGGCCAGTGGCCTTCCCGTCTGACACGGACGAATCATGTCCGCACATCTCATCTCTCCACAACTTCAGCTTTGCGTTCTGAAACTCTTTGCTCGCCAGGGTGAAAAACTCTAGGGTGGGTCCCAATCCGGTCCCGACCTCGTTCTCGTAGTCCACCTCTATCATGGCCTGAGACCCGGCGTGTTCGGACATGATCTTCTCCGCCTGCTGCATCAAGTTCCTCCTCGAAACCGTGCACTTCTTTTTATCGATACGTGGCGCGAACGGATTGGACGAATGGCCCCGGCTGTTTCCAGACCCCGACAGCCCCAAGTGGGAGGAAAAGGCCCGCGTCACCCCGCTGTCTTGCAAGTGCAGTAGGGCGCGGTTACGCTCAAACGCGGTCACCTTGAACAGCAACTGGCGCGTCTCAAAGGACAGCAAAAAAGGACAGGCCTTGCCAACTTGTCTCACCCACGGGCTGAGTTGCCCGGTCAGGACCACCAGCGGGTCTTCTAGCTGGCGGACACACTTTGCATTAACCTCACTGTTGACAAAAACTCTCGCCTCAACCAGGGGCCGACCAGTGTGGACCAAATTCTGCGTGTAGAGATGCGGCCAGTGTCGGCTGATGGCGTGTAGGACACGCAGTAGCGCTAGGACTTCCGCACTTGGATCGTCAATAGGGCCAGCATCATTAGGGAGGTCTGCGGTGAGATAGTCTAACAGAGGGTTACGTGGATCCGGCGGGGCACCTTCGGACCACACCGGGTCTTTGGCTGTGACTTTCTTGGCAGTCTGCGGCTTCCTGTCGGACTTCGATGATGCCGGACCGCCTTCGGCAGCGTCCTTGTCGGCTTCCTGCTTCACAAGTTTGTATTGGAGCATGTGCGCTTTCGCCCAAAATCCTGAATTATTCAACAGTGACCCGGCGCTCTGCGCTTTTGAGGCCGCCGCCGCTCCACCGCCGTATTCCTGCAGGGCTTGGTAAATAGTCATTTGGCGGGGCACTTTATGATTCGCGATGTAGAATTCGATAGAGTATGTCGCGTTGTCAACACTTTGCTTCCTCCTAGCGCTCTGAGAATCTCTGGCGTCGCCTAAAGGATCTTCATCATCCTCTGGAAATTCATCAGTGTCTTCCAGCCCCATTTCTTCGATTTCGTCCTCCTCGTCGTCGTCATCATCATCTTCATCTTCGTTTTGTTGGCTACGTCCTAAAAACAGCAACGAAGCCGACAGCCTCTGCTTCGTAGAGCCACCCGCGTTACCATACCCCTTCATCACCAAGTACCTTTCGACGGCCCGCATCTGTATCAAAGGATCGATCTTGATGGGCCCGCCCAGCCACCGCCGAGCCACGCGGCAGTCCGGATGCCTCTGCAGCTGGCACTTGAGCTGGCGCGAGACGAGCGCGTGGTAGACGCTCGCGCTCTCGGAAGCGAGCTCGCGGCTTTTCACCGGGAACTGCTCGAGCCTGCCGAAGCACTGGTTGAGTTTTCGCACCAGCGCGGGCAACAGCGTCACAGAGTTGACAGTCTGCCCGGTGATGGGCGCGTCGGGGACCGGGTTTAATCCGGCGTGGACAAGCAAAAACACCCTGGCCCTGTCTTCAAGTACTTCAACTTTGTCTGACGCTTCGTTTACAGTGGTCAAGTAACGTAGCAATGCACGGATCGCTCCACTTTGTATCAATTCAAAAGGTGATACCTCCGTGGCGGTTAAAATGTCACTAATACCACGTAGACTGTCCTCGGCGTCCCGGTACGATTTAGACAGCGTGTCCGCGGCGGCAGTTAACTTCTGCAAGATGTCCGAATCTCCTCCGTTCTGCCCGGCAACGTCACGGTAATGCCGGTCCAGAAACTCGGTGGCTTGTTTCTTGAGCCACTTCTCGTTTTCCGCCGTTTCGGTCACGGGGACCGGGGCGCTTTTGCTTCTCTGCCGGGACTTCTCGCAGGACTTGGAGTGCGACGCCCGCCTGTCCGCCGACGTAGAAGCCTCGTCTTTCGTGGACAGGGCGGAAGACAGAGACTTGCCCCAGGTGGTCGGGTTGATGGTGGACAGGAAAGACGACGCAAACTTGGTCACCTTCGAAGACTTACCCCCGGACGCGCCGCCCCGAGCGTCCCTGGGCCTCAACTTTGCGGTCGAGCGGTTATCTCGAAGCGAGTACGGCAAAGGCTTTCCCGAGGCCGACCCGCGAGCGCTGGCCTTCCTCGAAGATTTCACAGACCCGCTAGTCCCGGGACGTGATTCTGCCCCGCCGTCATCAGCCGACGGCCGCGACAAATTCCGTATTCGGTGTACGACGCCTTCTCGCACAAACTCGTCTTTAAAAATTTCCGGCAGCTTACGCATCAAAAGTTCGGCCAGCTGGACCGCGCTCACCACCACAGCCGGGTCGGGGTTGGATAACATCGACGACAACTGACTAGACATGGATATCCTCTCCAATACCGCGGTCAGGGCGGATGGGCTGCTATGGTGGACCATCCTCTGTAACGCTTGCAGGCAGACGTGACGGACCGGCGGAAAACCGGCTGAAGAATCGTAAAGTTCAGCCACAACCGGGAACATGACCCTCACGAAATCGAGCAGCTGTTTTGTGTCGCTGCTCAACTCTCCGGCGGGGCTGTCCTGCGCATCATCTTCGTCGGCGGTCCGAATTCTTTGAACCGGGTGGTGCGACCCGTTGTTATCATCAAGCAGTCTCATCGATTCAAAACTGACCACGACCGACCGCTCTCCCGTATGTAGGTCAATTTCAGTCTCGCCACGGGCGTACGCCATTTCTATGACCCGGCTTTCGTGGCGCTTGCAGGATTGCCACTGACCGCTGTCGTCTCGCCATTGCCACACCACCGTCTTCGAGACCGCCCCCTTTGTACCACAATCCACCGCAAACAGAGGGTCGTCCCTTGGAAGCCGCGGCAAAAGCTGAACCACAAACGAGGCGATCTCCTGCGTCTCTTGCGAGCTCCGTGGCAATAACTGGACCGGGCCACTGGCGCCGCCGTCCGACGGCTTGCCGCACAGTAAGTAATGCAGAGTCTCGGTTATATCGTCTTCAAGTAGTTGCGCCGCGTGCTCACGTAGTCTCGAGCAAACCACCGTCATGCAATGCACCACCAGGACAAGCATGCCGCTGCTGAGCGGCGCGGACTGGTCCACTATCAGTTTCTGGAAGTTACGTAGCAGCCCGGCACCTGCCACATCAGCTAGAACGACCCGGTCCTGCCGGAAGCTATCGACCAGACGGACAAAGCACAGACACGCAGTCTCAACGCATTTCTTGTCATGGTGGGACAGACGGCTGGACAGCAGCGGCAAGGACGCCTTCATGAACTTGTCGAATTCATCGGCCGGCCCGGAAATGTCGGTCGCAATAGTACCAACCGCGTGGCAGCAGTTTGCCGCGATAGAGAGGGCGGCCCGCTGGGCCGGGATGGAGAAGAAGTCAATGTACTGCAGCGAGGAGGACACGCCGCCTGCCGCTAGTACTGCAGACGCGTGGCGCCTCGAGAGGATGTCCAGCGCGGTCAGCGATTGCTCAGCGACGTCGATACACTGGATGGTTTGGAGCTGAAAGCAAAGAAAGCGAATATTATCTAACCAGCATAGAACGTCAGTAACGGAGTACTTCTACTTTTGAAATATTTAAGTACCAAGTCATATGACTCCTACCGGAGCTACCGTTCAGAACATGACTTCACCTGCAGGTCATGGCGACAAGGAGTACCAAAGTGCAGTGTGTTGCACTCGCTTGAGAAAACAACGGCGAGAATACAAACAAACAAATGATTACACGATTTTAGCAAGTAAATATTATCTGAATCGCACTCCTCGCAAAACATTTACACAAATTTACATACCTAGTGCGCGACCCCGGGTGCACGTTATAGATTGTGCCCCCATATTCAGTCTAACTAGTTCACCCGGAGTTTGTTTGCAATTACCTCTTCCTGCTCTATGTAAAGACATTATTCACATATTTGAATAAAATAATCTAAATCTATACCTAGGCTGGCATATGCGTAGTGCAAGATTATTTGATCCTTGCTGCATTCGTGTCAGCGTGTAGATTGTAGATTTAACCCCAATTAATCCATTAGAATTTAGAACATTGGCTGTTTTCGAATCGTCCCACCTATCCTGCCTTTTGTTTTACCTTGCGCCTTATCTCTTGGATGGCTACGCCCCGGTAATGAAGTACTTCAATTTATTTGAAGACACAATTAGGTTTTGCCTAATGTCTGATGCCTTTAGACTACTTTCGTTTACAATTTAGATTGCTTTTGCCAACGACAACAGGGCGGAAGAAACCCTGCATCACGATAGCTGAGAATATTTCTGAAAATCGCATCAATTTGTAGTGCGAACAATGTTGGCAAAGATGCATTCTGCATTTCAAAAAGTGACCACCACAAATTAACTGCTAAAACTATGCGACACATGGACCAAAACAACTTTTGAAGTTACTACTTGATCACTATTAACACCTTCATTTTCTACTAGTTGAAATAGTTTTGAAAGGTCTTTAAAGATTCTACTTCTACTTGCAATGGGGCACAAATTTACACCTCTACTCCTATACGAGTATCAACGACGAGTTCCTTGACCACATCTGGTCACAACTGACGGATGAAGGCATAATTTTCGGTGACACGCTCCTGACAAGACTCCGGAATAATTGATGACGATATCAGGAGCGCGCCATCTGTTTTCAAATCTCACAGGCTTTCTCCAATCAATCCAGGAAGGGAGAATATCGACTAGAGACGGACTGATGACACTCACTGACCTTTTCCAACAGAATAGGTATCGCGTCCACCACTACACTGGAAGACTGCGGCAAGGCTTCCATCATGTACGTCAGCGCCCGGCACGCGTTGTTCATAATGTCAAAATTGTGCTCCATCTTGAGTAAATTTGTCAACGCGGGCACCGCCGATTTAACCGGGAATCCGGCCAGCGTGTCTTCGTTGCCCATGACCAGCATTTGGCACAGTTCGATCGCGGACTGCAGCTGCTGAGACTCATCTCCTTCGCTTTGTATGCCTAAGAAATATGTAACATGTGTGTCGGAGATACTATGACAAAAATCAAGCACTTCCTACAAAGTCCATACGATCTGATGCTGGAGTTGAAGGTCGTAAAATGTGTGGAATCATTATGACAAGATCAATAATTTCCAGCGCTTCTTCGATATACCCCCCGAGATCAAAATTTATAAACGGAAAACTAAATTTTTTTTCGTGTTTGGGATTTGGATTTGAGTTGTGGGTGCTGGATATTAGGGTTGGAAGTGGGTTAGGGTTTTGGTTAGGGCATCCCGATGTTAGGGTTGAGGGTGCAGGATATTAGGGTTGTGAGTGGGAGATATATATTAGGGTTGTGAGTTGGAGACATTAGGGTTGGAAGATGACGGATGTTGGGGTTGGGGGGATAAAATATATTAGGGTTGGGCGTTTCAGACGTTAGTTAGGGGATTTTATCACATCTAACCCTAATATCTCTCACGCCCAACCCTAATATCTGACATCCCCTAACCCTAATATCTTTCACCCACAACCCTAATATTCCTCACCCACAACCCCAATTATAACCCTAATATTTCGTACCCAACATGAAAAAAGTATTCAATTTTCCGTTTATAAATTTTGATCTCGTGGGTATATCGAAGAAGCGCCGAATTCCCCACAACGTCCATATCTAATGCTGGAGTTCAAGGTCGTAAATTAACGTCACATTCCATCAGTAAATTTGTGACATTTTAAGCTGTTCGTGTAGGTGAGACTTTGACGGAAAACCATCATTTGACGCCACACCAATTCTGCTATCATCATGAAAACAGAGTTCAGCCACTACAAAACTGACTGCGTGATCACAAAATCCCATAAAGTAGGGTGAAGAATTTTGGTATTTGCTTGGAAAGTCACACGGAACTTTTGCAGGTGGCAATGGTCTTGGTTGATCTGCGATTTATCAGGATATTTTTCGTCAGATGCTTTTCACAGTATTGGTTTTTTCCCCAGCAAACAGAGAATAATGTTCCAACATGTAACACGTAATTTTATCAGCATTGATATCATTGCTAGAAGCCCTGAAGGAGCTTGTATTGTTAAAGAATACATAGTCAACGTAGATAAAGTTATGATTACTTAAAATGTGGATACCATTATGCAGATATATCTGAATCCTATAAACTGCCACAGAACGATAGAATTACCAGAGCAATACAGTGTAAAGAAATGACTTATCATTCTACTGCACATTAATGAAATCACACTGTCAAGTGTCAAACTGACTAGCTCAAATTAGTGACAATACACCCAAATTCAATGCAGAACAGCGCTGATTAGTCAGTGTTGATATTTTTCTATAAGCTCAGGTCCTATATTATATTTTGTTTCCAGAAAACTTGTGATTATTGAACGTGAGCGAGGATATATAGGAAAAGATATCACTGTTTGTATTTCAAGGCAAAAGTAAAACAGTACATTAGTACTTACAAAAAGGCAGCTCACTGAAGACGTCAATTAATGATAGCCTATTATCAGACACTTCAACTCATAAAAGTGCAATATCAGCTTATCTGGTTCACACATGAAAAATATGACATGAAATACCCATACCCAACATTATTGTGATTCACAATCCACTTCTCATAATAATAGTCATAGGCATACAAAATAAAAATACCATAAGAAACTTCTACTCATCAACATCATTTATTGTAGCAGAAAGACTAAGTCTAATACCTCTTCAAAATTTTGCGAAATCACTATTGTCACATCTCACATCCATGTGACATGTGACTCACAATGGAGCAGAAGAATGAGCTGAGAAAGAACCTCCTTGAACATCAATACTTTACAAGTCAGCAACTACCAAGCTGCTCAACTCAAGACTTTCTCACATACAATTTAATATCACAGTTGTGAACACCCAGTCATAGAAATTCAGCTGCCAGGCATGCCATGTGTTATCTCAGTAATGTCTTACCACACACGATATGACTCAAATGTGATACTTTCAATACTACATCGATTGCAGTATAACATTTATTAGAACTGGAAGACTTTTCGGGTGCCTGTTTCCAAGAGTATCTGCACACTAACGGGATTTAAACAGATTCAACAGCAAAACCAATAAGGTAAAGTATTGCTTTATAGCGCAATTGATCGCAATATACCACTACATTTCAACCCTGTGTATTAGCAAAGCTTTTATAGGAAAATTTTCAGACATGTAAACCTACTGGATCAGACATATGTTCCACTAACAAACCACAAAACCTATTTACACAATGATGCACGTTTCATATTGACCTACCTCATTAAATGTTAAGAAAAAAACACTTAACAGTGCGAGATACGAGAATCAAAACAGGACAGCAGCCTCATGTCATATGATACTGTGATAGCGTGGTGATAATGGGCACTAATCAGGTTCAGATAAGCATATTTTCACTATTCTGCTATTGGAAGACCTAATTCTAAAGATCGGTGATCAAGATAACCTATCGCATAGTATCTCTGCACCAACATTTCAAAATCATGCCCATTATGATAACATAGAAAATGTACAATTCTTTTAACATATCCACAGTCAACTAATTTCGAAAATATTATACACATACCTTGCAAATGCTGCTGAACTTTTGAGTTGGTCCCCATCGAGCGATGTAACACCTGTTGCATTCGTGGCCCAAGATTGCTAAATAGTCTTGGTGGTAGGCCGCGGGACTCTAATAGTGCCTGCAACCTACTGACATCAGGGTCGTCAGATTCACTGTCGATATTTGAGCTGGCAGCAGCCGTGGCCCCGCTCGCCTTGCTGGATTCTGTTAAATGAAGCGAAATCAATAAGTGACACACAATAGAAGCTAACAAACGGGCAATGCTGATGCACTATCCTGGCTTAACATCTGCTCAAAATCTCTCAGATGTGTCAAACGAGGCAACAGTTGGCCACAAATTAAGAAAGAAGTCTTGCTGGCCTATATTCCTTGCCATTCCAAAGCAAATCAATGGAAAATTGAATCAAAAACCTCGGCATCAAGACAATATAAAATTATTTGAACTGATAACTCTCATCCCAAGACTACAGTCATAAATGGCATTCTACTGCCACCAGTTTAACAGACAAAGAAACAATACTATTCAAGGCATATCTGTGAATTAATCTCAGACAGACACCGAAAGAAAAGGTAGCTATTAGGATGAAGATAAATTGAAGGTTTTATAATACCCTGTGGTCTGAGAAAGCTATGGCTGATAATTAAAGAAAGCACTCTTTACTCTCCATCTGCTACAATACATAGCCCACTACACGTACTTGAATTGATTTTCCACAAAACTGAGCTGAATCACCGCGGCATAGAACAATGTTAATTCACAAGTAAAAGAACTTTCCGTATGAACTGTACTAATATATAGGAGTCTTACGTCACACAATCATGACATAACAAGTCACTATGCCTTCATAGTCACAATATTTACCAAAAACTTTGTCCCTACAGCACAGTATGTAAAGCAACTAAAATATGACACACAAAGGCTGTGTGTTACATCTAATACTCGTTTGTTGCAACTAAAATAACGGCTATGATCAGTTCAACTGTGCGTAAATAAGTTGACCACGTGAATGCCAAACATATTATGGCTTGCGAAATGGTATGTATTTCCGCTACTGTGTGCTAATATTATAGATAGATTTCGCATCAGCGTCAGGCCAATTGTCAATCAATAACATTTTGTCAGATGTGTATAAATGCTGTATTCAATTGATTCAATGATTCGTTCGTACTCAAAATATAGTTGGATTAGACTTCTTTCATGGCGCTTCAAAATAAGGACAGAGTTACTTTACTTTTCAAACTTCAGGAGTCATGGTACTGGTAAAATGTACAGATTGTTCACACAGGGATAATGACATTGAAATTATTTTCTGTATTTTTATGCATTCAAGCGCTCAGCATTGATATCTGCCTAGTTAAACATAATATTTTAGCAATCACTTTATATGAAGCAAGAAGAAGAATACGTAACAAACAACCAACCAGTTACTAAGTCAATACATATTTGCAACAGTATTATGTTGAACATGAACATGGTGATATTTGAGAGCTGGTTAACTAAGTCACAGTGGTGCAGTAGGCTAGTAAGGCGTGCATGCACAAAATTTCTCGAATGTTCAACTTTTTCTACCACAAAGTCATTGTCCAATTCAGAAAAAATCTCAAAACTCAAGTGTGCCGGAAGTCATAAGAATCACACGTCACATGTTTGTGAAACAATAGCCTATCAATTCATGCCACGTCTGTATCTAAAAGCATTATATCAATCTTAAAATGGAATTGATAGCTAGAAATCTACCTCATTGATCTCTACAAGCTGACTTGATGATCTAACCGTAGTTTGGCCACCACTTTATTGAAAAGTTTCTCTTAATTGTGGAAATAAGCTTCCTTCAGTCTGTCTACTACAGATATACAGGATCAAGATTTTGGGATTCTAATCAAACAGAGAAATCTGAGAGTAACAGATGCGGACTCCCACTAACACCACAAGTGCTGGACAAAACTTATTCGTGTAACCCACAGCAATTGTTCCGTCTTAAAATCAAAAGGTTTACAATAATTAACATCTTACTGGTGACGTGACACACTGACACATTGAATGGGTGGGCAATTCACGCTAAATCTGCGATCCATATGGACTCAACTCTATCGTTCAGTTTTTCATTCCCTTCCATGCACCGTAGCCTAATATTCATAAGAGGCAGTCAAGGCAGTGAGCATTGCATCTAAGTAGAAGTAACACCCTCAATACCCACTGAATTACAAGTAGAAGTAGCAATTTCAAAGACATGTCAGAAGTATCTCAAGTAGAAGTAGAAATTCTAACTACTCGCCAAGTTAAGTAGTTTCAAAAGTAGATTCAGGCGACGGGTCAAATACTTTGAACAGTTAATCTGAGGTGGCCACATCCACACCCAAAGCAAGTAAAGCAACCAATGACACAGCGAATATGGTAGCTGTAATTTTTCGAAAATGCACTTGGCTACCACGGCACAATCGCCCAGATGGAACTATAATTTCACTCATAACCACGCGAGCATATCCCAGTAACTTAATTCTGAGGTAATTCACAAAATGTTTCTATGCTCTAACTATAACTCCATTCTAAATTATAGTATTCCTGAAAACGCTGAGGAAAACTGTACCGTGCGAAACGAACCAAGCTTGATGTACGGAAATTTGCCATTATTGTGCTTGTGAGAATGAATTTTGTTGTGTTTCTTTCTAATCCGGAATTTAATCCCATTTCCAAGCCATTGCAAATATGGTAATCCTATTTCCTATCTAGTAGCTATAATTCTATCTCTAAGATCTTCTTGGAGCTACAGAACTTCAACATACAATTAAATAACATATGCATATTGAAATATACCCGAATATTTTAACAGCTAGAGAATTGGAAAGAACATTGTAAATCAATAATCTTATCACCAAATTTGACGTCACCGGCATGAAATTTTGAATAATCGAGTTGAAGAGATTATTATAAACAATACTTGATACAGAATGATCATTCCAATTCTCTAAAAGTTGTTTATGATCTCCCCTGATGAGTATCGGCTGAAAATATTCGGGCTTTATTACTATATGAATATGATATCAGAGATAGAATTATAGGTAGCCTATTAGATTGGAATCAGAATTACTGAACTCAACTATGCTCGCAAGCCCGCAAATAAACAACGGCACCCACCTGCGGTCGACGAATTCCTGCCTGCAGCCGCTCCATCGCTGTCGTTGGCTGCCCTCTTCCTACTCGCGCTTTCCTCCGACGATTGGTTTGCCTTACGCATCAATGTGGCGCTGGCGGACCGACTCCCTTCCGGCTGTGACCTCGCGCTGTCGCCGGACCTGCTCGCGCCGGAAGTGTGACCTCTCACGGAACCTCGCTGGGCGCTGCTGCACGACCCCGTTTTGGTGGACTTGCGGCCTTTGCTCCGTTTGATAACTGAGACTCTACCCGGCTTTTGCCGAGAAGAATTATCGGTGACGGGTCCTGATTTGCCCCCTCTGTTTGCGGGTGCTTTTCCGAAATGTGTCGGTTGCGGGCTGGACGAAGCTGCGCTTTTATTGTTGGTACGCTTTTTAGATGGAGGAAAAAGCTTTCTGGGGCTGCTCGCTTTTGAAGATTTCTTTGTTTTGGAACTTTCGGATTTGATTTTACGAGTAATGTCACTGACTTCTCCAGATACAGCAACGTTTTCTATTTCGACAGCGCTGTTGTCTGTTCTGACAACTTTTGCTTTTGGTACAGACGTTTTTTCTTCTGGATACCGTCTTTTGGAAGACGACGCACTCGTGGATGGTTGGTTATCGCTGTCTAGCTCCTTTGAAGGACTGATACAGTTTAGGGCGTTCTTTTTCCGTTTCACAGGAGTAGTGTACCGCTCGGTTTGGCGTGTTGGTCGCGGCCTTAGTCTGCCTGCGTATTCTTTGGTGTTCTTTTTCTCGGTATTTCCTTTTGCTGCACTTGTTCGAGATGAATTTTGCGACGAATGCTCGGAACGCCCACCCGATCTTTTCTCACGGCTATTTGACATGTGACTTAATGCATGGGTGAAGTCGTCTCCGAAACTTCCGACAACTGCATAAAATTAGCCAAATCCTACAGTATCATGCGACGCTACTACCAAGTTTCAACTCTGGGAAAATATGATCAGAGACAACATTTTCCATGAAATTTTCACGAACTGGGTTAAACATACACTGACTCATGATATACATACACACTTTCGACTTTAAATTTTACAGGTGATTCCATAAAACTGTTGAGTTAGCTACACAAAAGGTGCATGCCAAATTTGGCTTAATTCCAACCGGTAGAAGAGAAGTTATTGAAGTGCAAAAATCTCAGCTTTTAATAAAATAGTATTTAAGGTGGTAAATTTTGAACATCAATAATATTACTAAAACTACGACTTGCAATAGAGCTAAATTCCGTTAGTCATCAGTTTTGAAGACAACTTTACAATTTCATCACTAAAATTTGAACGATATTTTTCAATCAACACCATAGCGTCGCTTCTAAAGGTTGGAATTGAGTCAAATTTTGTGTTCAGCATTATTTTAGCCAACTTAAAAACTTTATTAAACAGCCAGTAAAATTTGAAAAATAACGTTATCTTGGAACTACCCGAGAGCATATGCAGATACGCAAGGCTTTCTGAGTTGAGTTGATGAGCTTCATTAAAAAATTTCATCAAACTGCATTCAATATTCACATATTTAGAATGATGGTGCAGAACGATAAATTTCATCCAGCCTACCCATCAACATGGCTTAACTATATCTTCTCAAACTGAAAGCGGAAAGTAGAGTCAAGCATTGCGCAAGATCTGTAGATGACATGACTCCATCACATGCTGGAAAATCCAATATCTATCGAAGCCATTGAAAACTCAAGCACCCAACAATAATAATTTATAATAGACAGGCACAATTGCAGGCATCTTGGAGATTATTCATCTCATACCCAGTTGAATTTCCATGTGATAATGATTGAAGTTTATAATATGGCACCAATCCATAATTGTTATAATGGGTAACCTACTAACCTTACACTAAACAGGTCACTCCAACGTCATTGAACTCAATGGTTAGGCATTGTACACTGCATACATGGAAGAACTATTTTCCAATAAGCTAGCAAGCACTTGTTTATATGACTGTGTGCAGTAGATAGGAATATGGTGGATCTGGATAGCGTAATAAAATTTGTGAAAATATGATGAAACTGGGTCATTTGGATGTGTTGTTTGATCTCAGGAGAAGTTCACAAATCCCGAGTAGGGTGCCTAAAATTGTATGCATGGATCATTCAGACACACAAGCACATCGTGACGTTCTGGTATTAATGATGTCAACATGCGTTAAGAATTCGGATTGCGCAATGTACGTTCATTAATAATTAAGCGGACAATTTGAATGTATCAGATGATAGTTAGGCTTGCATCATTACTTCGACATTAACAAAAGAGTGCAGATCAAGTAATCAGTAAAATCAAACCTAGACAACAGATATGACACCAAAAGATCATAATAAGTTTTGTATATATTGGTCATCATATGAATTGGTCTTAGAAATACAAATGCGTCCAGAGGATTAAACACTAGCCCTGTCCTTCACCTTCATCATTATCATTAGATGTGAATTGATATGTCTTCGGACTGGGAAGTTAACGACCATGCAGAACAGAACATGTCTAAAATTACTATTTAATATGCAACTTGTTAAAAAACATGATATTTTAGCGCTGAACTGAGACGGCTGAGAGCCTAGCGACACCAATACTTCAACATACATATTATCACTCAGCCATTACAGTCATCCTCCCAAATCCCAATGTGAATAAAATTACAATAACCCAGCAGCATCCTAGCATGATGATTTGAGATTAGAGATTACAGATGAAACAAAAAAAAAACATATTTTTTAGATATTACACATCATATATAACATTAGCCTACTTATAGATCTACTAAATATCCGTTATTCATTATATCTCATCAACCATCATAAATTTGTGTTTAGAGCAGAACTAAATTTAATTAGTACTCTTTTGATATCATTTAGCCCTAGGCCTATAGTCCTTTGCAGTCCTGATTGGAATCGCTGGCCTTTTTGCCTGATATATCAGGTGAGCAGCGATGATTATTCAAGATGAAGTAATTTAACAAAAAATAAAATATAGTGTGAGCACAGGACACCGATTCCACACAGGTGCAGTACCGTAGGAGGTTGCCAGTCAACTCGCCCCAAAGTAAATTCGGCCCGTCGAATTCGGCCCTCGGTCACTTTGGCCGTCGGTGAATTCGGCCGTCGGTAAATTCGGCCCTCGGTTAATTCGGCCCTCGGTAAATTCGGCCAGGGCCAGAGTAACAATAACAGTTACAATACCATTACCTGACCTGAACCCTAATCCTAACCTAACTCTAATCCTAACCTAACCCTAATCCTAACCTAACCCTAATCCTAACCTAACTTAACCCTAATCCTAACCCTAACATAATCCTAACCCTAACGCTAATCCTAAACATAACCCCTAACCTCCAAATCACTTGATAATATTATAATTATGTAATATAATACACATTATTAGTTCGTAATACAATTTCACACAATGTTCTCCGGGGGCCGAATGTACCGATTGAATTCGGCTGTCGACAAATTCGGCCCCGTAAACATCGGCATATATATATACATATATATATTTATACGCATACCCTGTTCCCCAAATCACTTGATAATAATATAATTATGAAATTAATTCACATTAATAGTTGGTACTACATTTTTATAAAAAATTCTCCGAGGGCAGAATTGACCGAGTAACCAGTGAATTGACCGGTGAATTCGGCCGTCGGTAAATTCGGTCCCCGTGAATATCCGCGCTATCACCCGTGATTACGCGATCTGCGCATACCCTGACATCCAAATCACTTAATAATAGTATAATTATGTAATTAATTCATGTTAACGGTTGGTAATACATCTTAATACAATATTCTCAGTGGGCCGAATTTACTTTGGGGCGAGTTTATGGCAACCCCGTAGGACATAGGCTTACTCTTGTCACTGTCATATCTTCAATGTACACCAGGGGTGTAGGAAACTGGGGCCCGTGGGTCACACAGACCGACATAACATCACTTGTGTGCTTTGGGTTGTGTTTACAGAATTTGAAAATACTATACTGGTTAGTGGTTTGCACGGAGGTGTGGTAGATTGAAGGCGGAGCAGATCACTGACGTTCCCCCTGCTGCCCCTGATATAGCTTTATATCATAATCATTGTAACTATACATATAGCCTAAGCATATGGGACTACTAAATTACCATGAACAGAGTTCCATACAAAGCAATAATTATTTTAGAACTTACACATTCAATGCACTTCATTCATCAAACTTCATCATACAAATCTGTTTTACCTTTTAAAATGTGTATTCCATACCATGTTTGATTCAGTTTCGATTGCGATGATATACTAATTTCTCTCTCTCTCTCTCTTATTGACTACAAATAAAGTACCAGTAACAGATCATCATTATTATGAGTTTATGACAGTCCATCTTTGTCAAAATGGCGCACACACGTGAATAAACGCAGAAGGTCTATGTCTATTGGACTCACTGTTCACGACAGGTACTTGCTTTCATTGCCAAACATATTCATGCCACCACATCGAGTTCCTCCGGGCAAATGCTGATATTAGTCAAGGCGTATTGCGCAATTTTGTAGTTGGACTGACGGCCACGACAACCAGTGGTAATAACAGTAAAGTTCGTAAAAGAACACACAAGTTGATGCAGAGAGTAGGCGGATTTGTCGTAGTCAAGCCTCATTTGAACTAGAACGGATCGTGTTTGCAGTTACAGAGAGCAACTATTGTGGATTACGTTTTGCTTCTGATATCATTATTTCGCTGAACTTTAACCTTGTCCAATCAGATTCTCCAAAACTGTAAACAAAGAAACCACGATCTTCTTACGTCACAACCGTATTTCCCAGTTCCCCTGAAACGCCACGAGATAGCTGGGTTAAATTTAGAGTCTGAATTTCCGATCTAGAACACTTTGATTTCAGCCACATTATATCAGTGAATATAACTCTACATATCATTGGTCTAGCGAACCAGATGTCTCGGATTTGCTGGTGAGCAAAGCCGTTGCCGGAAACGAGCCGAGCCCGGGTAACTGGGTAGCGTTTCGGCTGAAAGGGCGTCCGGCCAATTCATTGTGCGGTCAACTAGGAAGTGACCGGCCCATAATAGGGATAAGCCGAACGACTCTCTATCTTAGTGTACTTTATGATATCCAACATAGCTACTAATGAATTACCACTGACAAAGACAGGATCCCAATCTTAGTAATAGTCAGTCTCTGCTGCCAATGTCTAATTTTGGGAACGTCAAAACAAAGGCCATTTATGAATTTGGTGATACATGACAAAGACACTATACTCTACTGCCGCCACTTTTTCGTACATTCTGTCATATTTTCAAACCATCGCAAGACTGTAACGCCAGTCTTTGCTCGTTCACTTGCAATATACACCAGTGCCTTTCAATGCTTCATCTGTTTTAAATTTGCCGACATGATTGTATTTATTGCTTCGTAAGTCCGTTTACCGCACATATTTTTAATACCTCAAGCCACACGGAATGTACAGTTTCTTCGGTCACAAGGGTCATCATAGCAGATGCCTCCACACCTGTTGCGAACTAGTATCAGCAATCAGCATCCATGATACCATCAACTACTGTAACACTAAAAATCAGCTCGCTCCCATTCCTGAATTACCCACCTGTCGCCTCGACATTTGACGATGAAAATACTCGATAGCGTGCTTACTTGTATTGTTACGTAGTCAAAATATGTTTGGCTGCAAATGAACACCGTCACAAATTACTAATTACGATGAAAGTACAATTTTTCACACCCGTGACAAATGGCGATGGTCATATTTCAGTAACTTGATAGCATTACGGTTTTACGCGGTCATGGAATCCATTACAAAATACACGAAATTAAAAACATTTCATCTGGGAAATTTCGGAAAGTAAATACATGGCAACAAAAACCAACTTATACTGTAATCATTGGGCTAGATGAATTGAACACGACGGCGACATTTCGAATATAGAACAGCAGAGAGCACACGCATGACAGGATTCAGGGAGAACACCTTGCATCGCAACGGTAAGGGAAAAATATACTCAAGCAATTGACGAGATAGTAGTCTCTCAACTTTGAAGTCGATAAAAGAGGGCTGTGATTGCAAAAAAGGCATCTGCATCACATTGGTTCTAATTAGATTCGCGTGACAGAAAGCGGAAAAACAGGACATTTCAAGCTCTCAAATCGAAAATGAGATTGGGAAGTCTGCAAACGAAAACGGCGATATATCGAGACAGTGAGAGTTTGTGATGAAAGCGTAAAATGACGGCAATGATTCGACCGCACGATTGCTATTCGAATGGAATAAAACCTGGCGTAACAAAAACATACAATGTGTGGCCGATCCGGTACCAAAAGCTCTTTCGAAACATGAGCGCAAGGTAAAAGCGAGTCGAATTTTAGTAAACACACAGCACAGTAGACAAAATGTGTAAAATCACGCGTTGCCTCCGCAAGCAAAAGTATATATATGCCAATCAGCAAACGAAGCGTTACCAGCAGGGTTGCCATACCGTCCTTATCATGAAGGGCAATGTCTTACAAAACTACGTTGTCCTTACTACAGAGATTTGCCCTTATTTTGTACCTATTCGCGGCAAGTTTGTCCTTATTTTCAGCAACGAGGCCGTGATGACCATTTCTAAATCATCAGTCTATAAAAATGCCGTGAATCAGGACACATAAGGACTGCACAAAACTGTGTTGACCGTTGTTTTCAGTCTACTAATATCGCAGTTTGTTTGTCTGTCCTAATTTAATCGTCGATGCTGACGGCAGCCCTGTTTACTGGTGTTAAATTGCTATTTCTAGAACTTGTTCGCGCATTATCATTTGAACGTAACGGTGTGATCGTAACAAAGATATGACTTAATTCCGAGGAAGTCTTTTCTATTTGGTTTGCTTGCCGGGTGTCTTTCTAACGCGCAAGTTCTTTGAAGGCGACGTCATCACCGGTTCGCTTCGACTTCTTCTGGCCGCTGTGGTTTTCGCAGGCGTTTTGAGGACAGTCTTGCTGGCCGCGCGCTCCGCGGACCTCGTTCTGTGCTTTGCGGACGGCCCGCCGGCGTCCTCGGTCCTGCATCGCTTATGTCCGTGGGAGCGCCGCGTCGACGCGGGCCCGGCCGAATATCGTCGTTTCAACTGAGTCTTTGGCGGGGCACGGACCGATTCTTTCTTTGCCGATGATCTGAAGAATGCGAAAATTAAACGGACGTTGATCCAGGGTTGTAATGACTCGAGTCACGACTCGACTGGACTCATTTTCTCAAAATACGGAAATGACTTGACTCAAAGTCAATCTGCGTATTGACTCGACTTGGACTAAAGTCATCTGACTTGTGACTCAGACGGCCAAGACCGACATTTCATTGTAATTTCGAAGAATAATAAAGCAACCACACTGTTGGGATTTCGTCTATTGGTACTGGTACTTGAAAATGCGACCAGAAACTGCTAAAAGTGAGGAAAATTATTATATTATAAATGGGAACCATTCGACAACACCAAACAGAGTTATAAAAAGTGGAAACTGAGCAGTCAACACAATGACGTGGACTTGAGTCATAATACCATGACTCGGACTCGACTCTCTGATCGCTGACTCGGCGGTGAATAAAAAATGACTCGACTTGGTACGAGTCAAAACTATAAAAGTGAGATGGCCTTATGACTCGGAGCCTTGCGACCTGGTTATAACCCTGCGATGAGCTATTTATCATTATTCCAGTTTCATTACATATATTTCAATTCTATCGTCATTTATTATCAGAGGTGGTCAAACTAGAGTAGCAATCATCAGTAAGTAGTAGGGATTTCTATGTTTATGAACAGTTGTATCACCAAATATAGCAATAGGAAGTAGTTTATTTTTTACCTTGATGTTTTTGATACATATAGACCGACTCATAATATCACATAACACACAATCTGTGCATAAGACGCTGCACAAGGAACGTGCAGAATTAGCCTTGCAAGACTTCCTAAGTCTTGCACCACCTTTCCACGCTATCCCGGGAATGCTGAACGCCAAGCGGGGAAGTCATGGGTACCAGTGCTACGTTGCTAATCAGTGATCAGGTCTTTCGTCAGACCCGGCAGGGGATTGAACCCACGACCCACCGATCGAGAAGCCAGACGTCACAGGCATAAGCTTATACACAGAGTCCGGTTGGCACAACCTGGGCTAGCGGATTTTGACAAGTCAATTCCGAGGCATACGAATAAAAGGCCTAATATTAATAGGCACACTGATTGATAATGGATTTGGGGAACGCTTGTCGATGTTGATTAGAAAGTTGCCGTGTGAACGCAACAATTTCAGTTTCTGACATTGACGGGATGAAACTCGTCGGAACATACTGACACAATTGTCAAAGAATCAATCAATTGTTCTCAAGGTTACCCGAGTAGTGTAATTGCTCGTTTACAACATGAGCACTGGCCAAACAATAAATGAAGATCGACATGAATCAATCAATCATATCACACGAGTAAGCAAAATCATCCCCACATAACTTCACGCAATCGTTAAGATCTAGACCACAATCGGCTAGAGTTGACGAGCCATAGTTCTACTATAAGTATAACTGGGAAATGGCTTAGCCTCGATTAGTGTCCTTGGCTAGTTACTGCGTACTGATAACAGACTTCAGATATAAGAAATATCAAAGTCGCAAACTTGCCATTGTAATGTAGCTGGCAAGAATCTTAAAACATACCTCGTGCTTCGTCTGTTTGTCATCTTCATATCATTAGATAATCTTCTTGTAATTCTACGAGTTGGAGTCGATAATTCTGAATGTGCAAAAACATCTCCATAATATTCACCATACTCGATATACTGTGTGCATTAGGGCTGTTCAAAATGAACTTTGTCCAATTCTACTTCACAAAATTGTTAGCTTGCCTAAATAAATGCTGGACACAAAATCTGGCTCAACTCCAACCTGTAGAAACATTGCTTTAGGGGAGTACGTTTTGGATCTATTAAATAAGTACAAAATTATTGAGAATTTTTCTGGCCTATGGAATTTCAGGTTGGCTAAATGACGCATAGCAAATTTGGCTCAATATCAACCCGTAGAAGTGAAGTTATTGGAGTAACTTTTCTTTTACGCTTAGGAATTCAGCCAAATTTGATATGCATCGTTTTTTTTTAGACGACACAACAATTCCATGGGAAAACCAGTGACTCTTTTAAATAAATCCTGAATTTTCACGTCTCGGTGGTTCTACAGGTTGCAGTTGAGCTAAATTTGAAGCGCAGTGTTTCTTTAGGCAACCTAATAATCTCATCAAGTAGCCAGTGAAATTTGAAGACAACCGTTATTTTTTAACAACCCTAGTATGCGTAGGCAGTAAACAAAGTAGTAATGATAACAGTATCACCATAGTGTCCTACAATGGCGTGGACACGAGCAACTCAGAAGGCTGATTTTTGGGGGTTCTAGGATCAACAGCACATTGAAATTTATACTATCGTAATCAGTACCCTGGCAGCTTTCGATTGATACAAATTTCACGGTCAAATTGCCTTTAGGCAAATGGAAAGTGTGACGTAAACCAATTGCAGTGACTTGTGAGATATGCGTGTGTCCAGTGTCCACCCACACCATTGTAGGACACTATGGTGTCACAGTCAATGACGCCAAAATCAGAGCACGAAACCGCGTCAGTCTTACCATTATCCACAGTGTCATCGTCTGTAATCTTCTTACTGGAACTGCTTGATGGTTCGCCGGTGTGACCTTAAATAATGAAGGCATGCGTCACGTAGGGTTACCACATTTTGGAAATCGGGAAGGAGGACACTTTTTCAAAACCCCAAAAATGTTCGGTCGTCGAAATTGAAACCGGCCGATTTTGAAATAATTACTGGAAATCTTGTTATGTTGACTAAAAAAAAAGGTCATCACTCTGATTAACTCCCGCATTACCTACATTTTTACAATACTGAAAAAATGGTATCGAACCTACAGGCCAACTCTCATTGATAGATTAACTTTCCGTAGGCCTACTCAAAACAAAGATATCTTGCTACTCGACACAAGTCATCAGAATTGATACTCGTATCATTGAGTCCAGCTCGACTGAACACCTCTGGCTATGTGCTACGGTAGACCAAGCTATCGCAAATCAATACCACGCCGTAAGGCACAAAAGCTTATAGTAACCTGGTCGATTAGTCTTGGTCATTACATCGTCGTTCGATACGGCTTCGCCACTTGATGAAGAAATACTGCTATCTTGCACTGGTTCCGTGTCTGAAACGAGACGAAACCACGAGTATTGGGCCGGGCCGGGCAAATGAATAAAAAACCGTACCTGATCTGGTAGGACCCGCTACGTCTTCATTGGCGACACTGGATCCAGCGACTGTTCAAAGGAAAACAACAAAACGTGTTCAGAACAGGGTTGTAACGACTCGAATAGCAAGTTTCGCGGAACGAGTCGTTGGATTCGAATCCAATATGTTCGGAATTCAGCGTGAAAAACGCTGCGTTAGTAGCCAGAACTCCACAGAAGGAAGAAAGTATCGAAACTATTCGAAGAGCTGCTTGGAGGAACAGGACATTGACATTGAAATAAACCCGAATATTTCGTACTGACACTTCCCATATTTTGCGATGTGATTGTTGGTATACAATCGTCAATTCTCTACTACTTGCTGACGATTACACCTGACGAGCGTTAGCTGAAAATACTACGGATTATTTCAATATCAGTATATTATTCAAGTGTATATAGAAATTATGTTCTTCGAAGAGAAAACAACTGTCTGAAGGGCGTTTATTTTCGCTAACGGTACTCAAATCGTTCCACTTCATAAATGACTTTGATTCGAGTACACGAATTCACCTTTCGATTCGCCGCTATCATTCGAGAGGTCTGTCGCTTTCCTGCCGTCGTCGGACTCGAACGGTATAGTGTCAGATTTGAATTTTGACCCAGACAACCTGGCGCTGGTCCAGCTTTCGGTATACGTGTCCCTAGAAAAAGAATGGACATATTTGAATGAAGTGTCAAACAACTGAGAATTGGATGGATCAGACTGAAAATTATTCAACGAGGACCAAGCAGTAGGGATAATAAAAATTGAGTTCAAGTTACCTCGCACTGATTATAAAATCATTTCAATTCAACCGGAGACTAAGAGTGCTATCATGCTAGGGTGTAGGACAGTACAATGTACCGTATAGAAATCAGTCTCTGCGACATAACAAACTTACGAGAGCAGTCATTCCTATTTCCTGTCCTCAATTACTCAGTACAAAGCATCTTGCTCTGACATTCCAACAAAATAATAGTCATTCAGACAGATAGGTCACCGGATGTGATACCAGCTTTTGCACTGCGGCCGACTGCTAGAATTAAGCAGACAATTTCAATATGAGAATACCTCTAGCCAGCTGTATGACTGAACAACAACAACAGATTTCAAGATTTTAGATGTGATCCATCGAGTGATTACTAGCCATAATTATTCGAATATTGGACTTGTGGGTTATAAAGTCGACGCATAAATGAAGTCCACCCCTCGACACCGCTGTAGTTTGAGTTGAACCTATCACATTTGCGCCAAATATCAGCACGGTAAATAGTTTGAAAACTGCCCGCAGCATCAAGGTAGCGCTAAGTTGCGACTTAATTATCCCGTCACAGACAAATAACTTAACATACCGGTGGTGTCAATTAGCAGAGGAGTTGAATAGAGTACAGTAAGTACGCGTGACAAGAAAATGACCAGCACATAGTCGGATTTTGTATCTTCTACACAGGGTTGTAATGACTCGAGTCACAAGTTTCTTATGACTCGAGTCATTTTCTCAAAATACCGAAATGACTCAGAGTCAATCTGGGTAGCGACTCGACTTGGACTCGAGTCATTGCGCATGACTCGAGACTCAGACGGCCGAGACCGACATTTCGTTGTAATTTCGAAGAACAGGAAAGTAACCACAACATTGCGATTTCGTCTATTGGTACTGGTACTTGAAAATGTGACCAGAAATAGCTAAAAGTGAGGAAAATGAGTATATTATAAATGCTAACCATTAGATATCACCGAACAGAGTTATAAAAAGAGATTGCAACAAGACTTTAACTGGAAACTGAGCAGTTAGCACAATGACTTGGACTCGAGTCATATCACCATGACTCGGAGTCGACCCTCTGCTCGCTGACTTGGACTTGACCCGGTGGTGAAGTGAAAATGACTCAACTTGACCCGAGTCAAAACTATAACAGTGAGATTGACTTGTGACTCGGTTATAACCCTGCTTCTACATAAATACAGAGAGAATGCTACCAAACAGTTTGGAAAAGACCATGCGTGCTATCGAAATTACCAAAAAATATACCGCTATGTGGGCGGGGCAAATGTCCAGCAGTCGTATCAACAGTAATCACAACATGTCTTCATTTCGACATCGCCATATCGACCGTTTATATCAAAATTCACTGTTTCACTGGGCTGGTTCTGCTAACAACACTAATTTTAAGAAGCAAACAGAGAATTATCCTTTCAACGACATTTCCGCGACTGATTCCATTGTGAAACAACGGTCGTTACCACTCACCGCTTTTTAGCGGCAATCTCCATCTTCTTCCGTTCAATGTACACGACGATAACGCTGGTGTTGTCGGCGCGCATCGACCTCATTTTCCATCGGTCGAGCGCGAGCTGCACAAGCTCGTGAGCCGGCGTGCCTTAACAGGAATACGCGATTTACGCTAAATCTGCTAAAAATGCTAATACTTTCGACGTCTCTCACCCGACACTTCATGTCTACTTTTTCTATCGTCGAACGTACCCACGCTGGACACAGATTCGCAGGGGCGTACCTGCGCAAGACACGATATGTTAAAAATAAGATACGTTGTGACAAGCGTCAACACGTTGTACACCAGTATAACCGGGCTTAAATGAGTAGGCTTAGATTCGGACAATTAGATAATTCTAGTTGTCTAATCGGACCAAATTAGTGTGAAATGCCGGTAACCTAATCCTAATCTAATTTATAGTTTTCCTATAAATGCTGTAGGAGACTGTGTGTGGGGAAACGGGCCAAGCTTGCTGCATCGACATTTGCTAGCCTGTTCTTGTGCTCACAAGAATGAACAATGATTTCATCCAGACATTTCTTACGTTTAGAAAAAATAATGTCAACGATTCATGAAAACCGTAATTCCACTTAAAAAGAAATGCATTTACTGGATAGGCTACCACAGGTTTAGAACCACTGCCGTGCAAGTAGGGGCTGTTCAAAAATGACTTTTTTTCTCAAATCGTTCTGGCTACTTGATAATATTGTTAGGTTACCTAATTCAAGCCCACACACCAAATTTTGCTCAATTCCAGCCAGTAACCGCATTGCTACAGGAGAAGAAAGTTTCTATTTATCAAATAAAAATAAACTAAAAATTTTCTGCTCACCCCATGAAAGTGTTAGGTCGTCTACAGAAACGATGTTCACCAAAGTTGACTCAATTCCAACAAGTGGGAGCGGAGTTATTGCCGTCGAAAAATTTGGATTTGTATAAAATAGTATTTACGATGGGCACACCTATAATAAATAATTAAGGAATTGGTAACCGTAAATACTATTTTATTGAGAATCCAAAGTTTTCGACGGCAATAACTCCGCTTCCACTGGTTGGAATTGAGCCAAATTTGGTGAACATCGTTTCTGTAGACGACCTAACACTTTCATGGGGTGAACAGAAAATTTTCAAATTTTTATTCATTTATTTTTGTATAATAAATAGTACTTTCTTCTCCTGTAGCAATGCGGCTACTGGCTGGAATTGAACCAAATCTGGTGTATAGGCTTAAATTACGTATAGGTAACCTAACGATTTTATCAAGTAGTTAGTACAATTTGAGAAAAATAGTCATTTTTGAACACCCCTAACTGTGCAGCCAGTAACCACACCGTACCATATTCCATAGCCCGTCGCTCGCCAGAATGACAAACTGCTCACGGCCGTCGACCAGATCGTAAACGTGGACATCGGGTATCGGCGACACGACGAATTCATTCTTCTCAGAATTGAAGCTCCACAAGTCACCCAGCGAGCGCGCGATCGCCAGAAACGGGATTTTGTCGAGCTTGGTACTCCTGCAACATCGTCACGCTTACACGCCGAAAATATCAAAAAACCGGCGAGCGGGGTACCGTCTGATGGGACCGGTGTGGCTGATTTTCGGTCTGTTCCAAACCACCCGGTTGACGCCGGCCTTGTTCATGACGCAGCCGCCGCAGTATTCGATTCTTTTCCTCTCCTCGGGAAGTTCTGGCTTATGATCCACTGTCAGTTCCCATACCTGAATGTGCGGACGAAAATCAATAATTGAAGGTGCATCGAATCAAGATGAATGCGGACGGCTTAGGATTACTCAACAGAACGAAAGATATATTGTGATAGCCACTGGCCCAGTGGCCCTAGACACAAATCATAGTTAACAAAATGCCAAAGGAATCAAATCCGTATTGTAATTTCTGAAAACAGCATACCCCGATCTATCTCCGATTCAATTCAAGAGCGGATTATAATCCATACCGTGAACCTTGTACCACTAGATTATTAGGCAGATATCCAATCGCCATCCATTATGCAAAAGGCATGCAGGACAACATAATTCAACAAGTTCAAGGCCCATTGTCGATATAGGAA
Organism: Botryllus schlosseri; assembly: GCF_051294905.1. Lineage (NCBI taxonomy): Eukaryota > Metazoa > Chordata > Ascidiacea > Stolidobranchia > Styelidae > Botryllus > Botryllus schlosseri. The sequence continues at coordinate 6,607,284 of NC_137247.1, read as the reverse complement.
TCAGAGCCAATAGCCTGAAATCTTCATAACAAAGATTTATATTCTAGACATGGTTATTGCTGTTGAGGATTAACACACATAAACCTGATCACAGGATTCAAGCTACATAAAGGTCATTGCTGCGAAGTGAACATTACTATGCATCATAAATAACAATAACACAGATGGATTTACCTTGAATTATAAGATGTTTGAATCAGTTGAATTTCTGCAAAATGCAGGCAAACTCAATGTAGCCTACCATATGACCTCAAATCGCTATCATCTTTGTTGGTATATCGTCAATTGATCTTTGATTTTGAATATGATTATGAAAGTAGTCTTTTACTCACTGCATACCAGCATAAAATGATAGTTAATGTTGACTTAAGATACAAATTAATGAAAATGTCAATCCACATCATTCCGATCCGAGAAAATTTTTGAGCATAAATTGACGGTGTCTGTCGATTAAGCATTGAGAAGAGCTGGACAAGTACCTGAAAACCCCGATGAGTTTCCTTCAACCGGTTTGATCTTGTGCCCATAACCACCATGGAATCCCCGACATTAGCCACATACATTTTGTTACCGCGTATCAACACCAAACTCGCTGTTGTACCTGAAAGAAAAGTTAGATTTAAACATGTGTACTTCATATATTAACCTAAACAGCAGTAGCATAATAGAGAAGCAGCATTCATGATAGCAAGTGCCTGAACAAGGTATGTCAAAATATACAAAATCATTCAAAATAACGAGTTTATGTAAAGGTTACGTTAGATCGTGTCACTACTGGAAGGGTAAGGTTATGTTGGTCCGTTATTATTTTGAATACCTCGCTGTTAGGACACTCCGCTTCGAACAAAATCTACTAGAAAAGACTGGTACCAGAGTCAAGAGTACATAAAGCCAATTGCTTAAAATACTTGATCGCGCAAAACAAATTACATTACGTCCAGTCAAGCCAGTGGAAGATCGGATAATATCAGTCATCCAGAATAGCAGGCACACACTTCTCGAATATTGACACATATATATAATTGACGCTGGATCTAATTCACGTGCAAGTTTCCAGCGTTCATGATCGGAATTTTTAATCGAATGAAGCAAATCTAGTATGGTGAACTCTGTAGCACTTATAGGGTGCATACTAGATAATAGCAAGTAATTCGATTCAGAATTTACTATTAGGATTCACGCTGTGTGTCACTTGTTATGATTAGGGCTGGGCACAATGATTCGAGTACTCGAATCTGAATCGAGTATCAATTTTAATGATTCGAGTCGAGTAGTAAAATACGATTTTTTCGAGTACTGAAATTATACGCTCCTCGCAACTGACAGTTGATTTATCAACGAGAATTATAGTTTTGATACTAGTTTCCACCGAGAAAGCCTTGAAACCTGGATTGGCCGTGTCGCAGCATACCAGACATAGTACAAAGCTATGAACGTTACTGGAGAATACACATTTCCGAAGTCATGATTATCGCACAAGATTGTTAAGAAGTGCTAAGGAAGTCGGCTTTGTCGAAAAATACCAAAGTAACTTTAATGTGACGGATAACAGGCATTATGTTCTTTGTGATGGCATAAAAGGTACATATTTGAACTTAGGCATAGTACATTATTTTGTGACGTCATAATGAGTGATACTCGATTACTCGACTCGAAGCATATTACGCGATTCAGAATCGAATCACTCAGGTACTCGATTTTGCCCAGCCCTAGTTATGATGTCATAGCAGCATGTATAATTAGAAAAGTTCAGAATGAATATTTTATGCGACCAAAAAGAAAATGGTGCCTGTTATACACCGTATTACTCTTTGACATTACCTATTTGATTGCGTTTAGTGTCACTGCTGTGGGACGATCACTATTTCACACCAATTTCCACTAAATCGTTGAGACAGATTAAACTGTGACAAAAATTGTCTGTTATTGATAGTATCAGTCATAGTCACAAGGGGCGTACAATATCCATCACGAAAAAATATCTTTGTCACTACCTTACTCCAATCGGTGAGTTCAGCCCTAGTAATTAGTAAATATAGACAGACACAACTGATAATAAGATATGGTAGAATTGTGTCACATAATATTTGAAGAGCTTCTTCCAGGTAGGCTACTGAACTTCAATACAATGTAATAGTTTATTCAAATTGAAATGAACCTGAATATTTTCGGCTAACACTCGCCAGGGGTATTCGTCAGTAGTCGAGAATTGGAAATATTGTATATCAACAATGGTTTCACCAAATATGATGTCAAATAACAATTATCCCTAACGAGTGCCAGCCGAAAATGTTTGGGTTCATTTCAATATGAATATCTCAATGTACCATTCAATTGTAAGATAATATTGAACAATAAGTGCTCAAGTAGTACATTCCCTCACCTGCAGTGCTAGGATGTCCGTTATAGGTCTTGGGCCAATTCGGCAACGCATTCCACATTTGATGATGAGTAATAGTGAAACCGTCACTGATGGCTTTCTTAACTACATCGACATCTTTGGAAAAGAAGCCTTTCTGGCTTTTGATATTGTTCATGATGTGGTCCCTCGCGAAATGCGCTGCCTCCTTGCCGCCGTGACCATCGAAGACGGCGAACGCTGCGTATTCGATCACTTTTTTGTCACCTTTGGCACGCTCGAATTGCACCGACGTAACATCTTCCATGTACCGTCTTCCGCCTTGGTCTACCTCGGCGGTGACTCGTAAGTTCCAGCAGTTTGTCGTGGACATGGCGGAACAGGGGATTAGCCACGCGGACGTTAGCAGTGGGAGTCTAGACGCTCAGCCAACAGCTCATGAAGCTCAGACGAAGTTAGATACACTGAGAAGAATGCAAGTTGGTATATCATTTTCGAAGCAGTAGAGGAAATGAAAATTCAGTCAATTAGACGTTCTATAATATTGGGATTTAGAAGCAAGCAACAAAGGCTTTTCTGTAGGCATATAACCTATGCGCGATAAATCAAGAGTTCGTTACTTTCCTTTAACCTATATGCTGATGCTGAAATATCTGGTTCAAATCTGGACGTAGGACTACAAGGCCAATGTAATTCCGACTGTGTTGCATCACAGACAGTGGCGAACCATTGACATGTTGATCATTTTTGACTGCTGAAAACCATGTCTTTGTCAGATTTTTTAGGCGTCCTCGACGCACATTATAGGTTTACCACCAGTTTTATGGTAGGTTGGCAATTTAGCCCAAGCATGTAATTGATATTTGATCGAAGAGCGCACTTCAAAAAACATAACGAGTGTCATTAAAATAAAAATCTATGATGTGTTCAACGAATGGTAGGCTAATCGATTACAAAAAGAAGTCGGAAAAAAAAGACAGAAGTCATCCATTCACGGTTTGTTTTGTAAGAGTAAGACAAAGCACAATAAAGCATATTCTAGACCAGTGGTTCTCAACCTTTTTTTAGACACGCCCCCCTTTTTGATAGTTAAAAATTTCGCACCGCCCTTATCGTCATATCACAAAATCCAACTGGGATGCTAGCAACCATAACAGATTGTTTTGTGGTATGGACGGTTATGAATGTTGATGAGAGAATAAAAAATATGAAATTGGGTCCATATAGAAAGAAACACGTGTGCATTGGAGGTAAATCGCGCAAAGCGCGAAAATTTTTTTCAGGTGACTGCTTCTTCACGCCCCCCTTCAAATGTTTCACGCCCCCCAGGTTGAGAACCCCTGTTCTAGACACTTTTTCAAAAATGACATATTACCATTACAATAATTTATACGATATAGGGCCTATAGTATAGACCTCCTTATGATTCCAAACGATAATGACACTTAATCAACATTTCAATGTTAATCAAGCAAGCTTGTTTCTTAAATTCATCTCAACCCCCTATGGCCAGAGTGGAATCACGCGAGCATTTATATATTTGATCACGCCGATTAATGAATTATGCTGACGTCACAAAGCGATATCAGAGTCCAGATCCAAAACAAGACGCTTGCACTCAACAATGAACGCAAGCAAGCGTGGCATTTGCGCAACAGCGAATATACAGCGTAACCCTATTCCGTCGTATACCAGCTCTATTTTAGCACATTGTGTGGTTTAATAAGTAATTCAGTATCTAATCAGAGCGAAAAATATTTCCGTCATGCGGATGAAATTTTCCAATCACGCGAGAAATCCGTCTGTCACGCACAAAATGTTGTCGAAAACAACCACCGATTCCAGTCTGGCCCTATGGAATCTCGGTTCATTTTTTGAACTAAATCCTGAATGATGAGAGCTTTTCTGCATAGAATAATTATGTAATAAACAGAAAATTCTGCGTGGCGTTGCCACCGATTCCACTCTGGATCTCAACTACAGCACTAAAAGCAAACCTATACTGCAAAACCATCTGAAAAAAGTTCTCATTGAAATAAATATCGATTGAAATTGGTTTATAATTCCGTCAAGATATCAAAACAGTTTGCGCCACACATCCTCCTCCTTCTTCAGTACCTATGTTTACATCAGAACGATTTCAAGAAGGGTGCTGCATGCACCAATCAGCTCAAGCATTACAATGTCACAGCTCATGAAAAACTATATAGGCACCCCTATGGACTCTCGGTTCATTCTTTGAAATAAATCCTGGATGACGAGAGCTTTTCTACTTATAATAATAAGGTGATTAAAGAGAAAATTCTGCGTGACGTTGCCACATGCCACCAATTCCACTCTGTCAGAGTGACTCTGGTATAGCCGTATAGCGGTATCCGGTATGTAAGCGTCAGAAACATTGATGTAGAAATATTGCTCACCATAGAACGTAGAATATTGAGCCTAATTCAAAGATATCCAATCATAAAACTCACAACTTTATTTCAAGGAATATGGTTTTTCAACGCATAGAAGAGACAAGTGCCGGTATAATCCCGGTAAGATCTATCATCAGACTCGGACGAAGGATGGTAACTCCATAACTGGATGCCGTACGCGTGTACATCAGCATCACGGTGAGGGGCCGGTAAATGGAATTTAAAAATATTGTACATTTGCACTGCCGTATAAACATTCCGCATAGCTTCTTGTGCAACAAGGATAGCCAACTGCCTACTCTACACGAAAAAAGTATGGATGAACTCGGTCTGTTTTGGCGTCCTCCCTACTGAAAGCAAATGCAAAGTAGCGGTGACGTCATAGGCAAAGGGTATTTTTTGAATTTCGGCAATGGAGTGTAAGAAAAGGTTGCTCAGATACCAGATATCAGACTTCATGTACCGATGAAGCTCCATATTCGTCAAAAAATCTCCACATAACAGATAAATGATAAAATTTGAATCGTAAATGGAAATCTCACATAGTTTGGATTCTCCACTAGAGGCAGTCGCGATTTACCAAGACTTCGTAATCGAAGGCTTTCACATTTTCATCCAATGATATATATCATTCTTTCATCCGATCAAAACACATGTAAAATGTACTACAAAAGAGACATGTGGAAAGAGACAATGCTATTTGAAGAACAGATAGCAGGATATCGAAACGACTAAATACGGGATCTTAATCCAACATCCACCTCAGCTTGGTGCCCAGCGTAACAATGTTCGATTACACCATGAAAAAATATCATAAAATATCATATGATCGACCGAAAAGATCATCGCTCTATCGAATACGCCGGAACTGATGTGTGGAACAGTATCCCGCCGGCCATCAGGCAGTCGACGAGCATGTCCACATTCAAGTCGAAATACAAGCAATTACTTCTAAATAAATACAGTCCATCCTCAAGATTACCGGACCACGACTGACCGATCGATCTCGCTTCCCCTGACATGCCGCCCTATTTCTTGTCGCTTCCTTTTTCTATACTATCTTCTTTACTTTCATTCAGTGTGCATGCCTCCTCTTTACATCGCCTAGGCCAATAAGGTGGGTGTCCGATTCCATAGACAACTCCTATAGTCGCTTCGAGATCTTCCTTTCTTTTCATTGTATCGCATTTTTTGTGGTGTTGAACTGATAAAATTGCTAATAAACCAATGATGATGATGAAACAAAAAATTAGTTGAGCAGATTTTTTCGTATTTCCTATACCATATTCCTTGATAAACATGTTTCCGGCATTTTTTGCCTCATGTGTCCGTTAGAAATGTCATTGTAAGCTTTTTAAACTTCCCGCACCACGTTTTTCAAGATCCTCCCCCTATTAATTGTGACGTACGTCACATTGATTCATCATTCAATTCATAATAGTTGATTATTAGTAACAATCATCTTATTCTCTGTCTCAGTTAGCAAGCAATCTCAAATTCCTTTTCGTTCTGTTCTGTTAATGCACTGAGTCAGTGAGTATAATGTCATCATTAATGTCAGCATCACAAATGTAATCTGCTTTGGCTATTTTGGTATGTCTGTGGTCTGCATATCAGCTTGAAAAAAGTTAAGTACAATATATAAATAAAAGTAGGGTTTTTATACTTATATTAACTTGACTTTGGCATGGAAATTGGAGACAAAGATAAAAACTGGGCATTTCGTGTAATCTGCGAAACATGGCGATGAAATATGGATGTATGGCTAAGGGGAGATCGGCATTTAATGTCATGTGCTATTGAAGAGTCTGAAGGGAAATTCGAAACCTTATAGATGACTGTTATTTCTGTATGAGTGGGATTCCAAAGTTCAGAATAACTAAAAATGACTTGACATTGCATATACTTCTCCATGGCCGAACTAGTTTTCTTGGTGTTCTAAATATAGGAGACGTGGAAGCGAAAAATTACCAAGTTCATATATCAGTTCCAATGTGGTCATAGTCCCACAAATTTCAACGACTAACCTACTTCACCTCGGCATCAAAGCGAACAACTACTATACACGTGCGTCCTCGAAGAACAACTACCGTGTGATCAGGACGGAATACAAGAATATGCCGCGCTCTATCTTTTTAGGTATATCTATCTAAGTATGGCGGACCTGTAGTGTGGAACAACATCTCGCCGGCTATCCGACAGTCGCCGAGCATGTCCACATGCACTGAAATCTGCCCTCAAGTTTACTGGCGACCACAATCTGACATATCAACTTCGCCTACCCACACATGCAGCATTCATTTTGTCGTTATTACTTTTTGTTATGCTCTCTTTTATCCAGTGTGCATGCCTCTTATTTAGCCTACGTGCTGTAGGCCAAGGTGGGTGTCTGATTAAAAGACTACTTCAAAGTTGTTTCGGCACCCGCCTATCTTTTCATTATATCACAATCTTGTGGTAAACTGATTTGATAAAAATCTTAATTAATAAATAATGATGAAATCGGCCATTTCTTCTCGAGATAACGCCAGAATCCGGGTTTGGACGATATCGCTTAACCCAAGTTCGCATGATGGGTAACATGACCGACAAGTCTCTGACATCCTACCTGATCAAGGCATCACGGAGAAATGACTCTCTTCCTGGCTCTTGGCAACACTCGCGGTCATCAGCCCTATATTGAAGGGCGAGAAAGACCCTTCTGTGGGTAATCCTATCAAACTAACAAGATGCGACTAGACACGCGTGTAAAGCATTGGAGGTTATGGTAACGAGGCGCTTGAGATGGTACTTGGAGTCGATCGAACTCCCTCATCAATGATCGACGCTCAGTCTAGATTCCGTCTTGGGCGCAGTAGCCTACCCTGGATAATATTGTGCAACTATATGATACCGTGTATACAACAGTAAAAAGTCGATATCCCGTGATTGCAGCCTTTTTAACATCGAACCTGCATATAACATGACATGGAGAAATGGACTTTTACTTAAATTAACGGAGCTTTGAATCTAAGGTCAAACGCCAAGTTGGACAAAGGGTTTCTTTCTTGTCACGTTGAACCTGCCAAGTTCTGATTGGCAATTCGTAGCCAGCGTACACACTCCTTCCAATCAAGACTCCATAAGGGCGTCGTGATGCACGGTTCGCACTACCTCACTCGCTACCAAAACAGGCCTGGAAACTCACCGCACAATGACTAGGTCACTCCTTGACAAACATATTTTATGCTGTATCACCTCGACCATGTGTCCCAATCCCAATAGGACACAAAAGTGAATTATGTAAGTTTGTTGGCGTGTGGCATGTAAATGCCTGAATAATGGGGAGTGATTAATTTGGAAATACATTTTCGCATCTTCAGATCTCTAGACTAGGGGTTTTGTACTTGGACAAGATACAGCGGCGGCAAACGGCATACTAAATTTTTAGCGTTAATGCAAGAGGATCGACTCGAATTAATACTCTTTTAAATCATTCTTTCGTTTTCAGAATGTTAGTGTCAGTTCAGGAATTACCACAAAAACTTGCGATAAAATTTAAAAGATAATATTAGTATTCGACAATAAATCGAAACGACAGGCTCAGACGTTTGTCGCACGACAAGAGAAAAACAGTATCGACAAAGGTGTTTGATCCTATAAGAGTTTCCTTCTCAACCTTATGATAACATTATATTTGTTTGGATATTTTTCGAGTGATGTTGTAAATTCATACTCGCACCTGTATCAATCTCTAAATAGTTTCGCGTATAACAATCCCTTTGTTTTGATTATTAATCTACCAAGTTGAGCAAATAGGCTAGTAGGCCTATTATTGTAACATTGAGATTGCTGGTGTATAGATGTTCACTTTTATTCGTTATCTAGTTGATACAAAAACAAACATATTTTGGCGATTTTGAAAATGCTACAAGGACGGTAAGGTCAAGGGTGTCAAATAAAAGACGACCTCAACGACTCTGTCTTTCATATTTTGCTTTTGTTCTGAATGTTTCCATTATATAGCAAGGTTCTAATTCATCCAATATGTTAATAATGATACATGCCAAGCACCATAGACATATATAAATATAGAGACATACAGGTCATTGTCGTCAATTGCATGAGGCTTCCGGCTAGACGTGGAGAGAAGGATCATATCCGCTCTTGTCTGAACCGTTATACCGTTATACATTCATTCTCACACAATTATTATTGTGTGTGTTTCATTTATGGATATTTTATGCGAACTTAATATGTTTTGCTATTAATGTTCCGATTGACGAAGCAATAAAATCCCTCAATCTCCTTCTACCTCTCTCTCTCTTATGTAGCCTTACGACTCGTAGTTGGTGCAAAATTATGCAATGTCAGTTGAAATTCTACATTCCCACCAGTTGAAGAAGAAGAAAGAAAAACAACACACAGTCTAATTCACGATTGGTATATGGTGCCATATCCCCTCAGTCATTTATGAGCCGGGCAAAGATAATCATAATGTATTTCTGTGGTGCGTAACTCGGGCCGCATTGGAAATATTCCCAGATTTACCTCATACTATCACGATTGTGAGGTAGTTTCGGACGCGTTTATTATAGATTCGAGGCAGAAGAATGGATTATTATTGAAATCATCAGTGTTCTGTTTAAAATACAACGTCGGTATTTATGGGTGCCTGTAAACTTCACGAAAATGCAGTGGATTACAGTTGTTAGTGTAGTACACAACGGAGTGAAGGGTCGATAATGAAAAGGGACTAACGGAGATGATGCATAATCTTTGATATCACATCAATTTTCAGTAGGATATTGCTTGATCGCGGCCATACTCCTCTAATATATATCCAGCTATACCGCGCTGATCTGACTTCGACCATGATTTCAGAAACTTCGGCTATTACCGAAAACGTCTTTTAATCCGGCGTTGGCCGCCGTGGCTCCGTGCTTTTCTCGTCCGAAGGCATAGTTGTCAATACCGCTGCAACCAATATATTTAACAGGTATGCAGGAACGTATAAACCAACATGTCCCCAGGTTTATCAGAACACGTGCATCACGCTCAGTGAAAAGCTCACCCTTAACTCATCCGCTTAAGATTGATGCTGATCGATCAGAGGCCATTAATTCTGCCATCGGAAAACATCTGTTGGATAATCCGATTTGTGCGAATAATTATCGAGACGACCGATTTCGAATCGTAGGGCGGGGCCGTTCACAATTCCATTTGTGTGCCTTGGAGTCGATTTTTATAAAAATACACCAACCAAAACTCTGTGAACAAAAGGAGTTCGTGTACCACCTAAAAATAGTACATTGAATGCTCTCTCATTCGAAATTTCATGCTGGTGACGTCATATTTTGTGATACGATTGTTGATATACAATGTTCTTTCCAATTATCTTTAAGTTGCTGACGATTACCCCTGACGAGTGTCAGCCGAAAATATTCGGGTTTATTTCTATATGAATATAGGCTACTATTCAATTGCATATTGAAGTTCTGTACCTCCTAGAAGCTCTTTAATATAGGTATGGTGCGAACCCCTGAAAGGTTCGATGTGAATGCTAACAAGAACGCGAACCTGTGGTAATACTAATTTGTTAATGTAGGTGTACTATAGCGACGACTCAGGCCACAGTATGCCACAATGCTGAAGTAAAAGCTTACTTTTTTAGCATCACCACATGCATCAACTGGAACAATCAAATACTGTAATAATTATATAAAATCACTATTTTCCGTAGCTTTGACAACAATTCCGACAAGGAATTGCAAAGGGCGTTAGTTTATTTTTGTCCCTGATGTCTTTTTACGGCATACACATTGACTCATGATATACATGGACAGGATTTGTGCATATGCATACCATGAGTGCGTGATGTGCAATTGTACAATGTACATATGCCGTTGGACATGGAAGGCGCAGATATAGCCTTGTATGGCTTTATAAGTCCTGTACCACCCCTCCATGCTGTTTCATTATCGCATGAGGGCCAAGCGGGGAAGTCATGTATACCAACCAAAGTTACTAATCAGTAATCAGGTCTTTAGTCCGGCCCGGCCGGGGATCGAACCCACGACACGATAATAAAGAAGCGAGACGCTTCACCATTACGCTATCTTGTCGGCCGAAATAATTGCTCTCACTGATCCAAGAATTTGTGCAAGGAAATATAAGCGATGGCATCATCATGCAGCGAGTGGTCCGGAGTTTAAAAGGAAAGAATTTCAATCAAACATGCTACAGTGACGTGGTAAATATAGTAATATTTGAAAAAGGTTCACAGTACAGAACCTATACTATTTGCGAACGTTAACCTCTAAATTTCTGAGGCTCACATATATGGAATTCGAACCTGGACCTCACGTTCACACCATCCCTAATATATACCAAATATTATATTATATTGCCAAATTTATTCCGCTCCAAGGCTGCAACTAAAACGTGCTCAAGTTCACAGAGTCTTAGGAAAACCGATGGGTGAACAATCTGAACATAGACAATAATTACAATTATCTATAAAAATACCTACAAGAAAAGGGGTTGTCCTGTCGAATAGCGAAGCTTTAAAAGTATTCATATTTGGGAAGGAATAAATGAGGACGGGCTTTGCCACGCGCATTCCGACATTGGGAATGTTCGTCGCGTCGCTAGCGAACGAAAGAGGAACTTCCAAAAAAACAATAACATAAATTCAGATATAAATATAGGAAAGTCGACCACACAATATCACTCTCCGTTGCGCCGACCCATAACTATCATGGAGTTCAGCAATATAGCTGGAATCGTCGTAGTTATCACTCTACAAGAATCATTCTCATGTGGCTCGCATTTTCGCGGTGGTACAGTGTCGTGGAAGCATTTGAACAGCCAAGGAAATGCGCACCAGGTAAGTATAGGCTATTCCATATACAGCGTAGCCTACAGATGATTACAATACTTTGGGCACAAAACTATCATATGAGCAATAAATATTCAGTGAGGGAAGGTTAAGGAATAGGCCTACTTCACACAGTGGCAGTAACATATACGTGATGAGATTGTATGGGGTGAGCGTATTGAGCGCATGATACGGTTATATTCCTATCATGATTGTAGGATCATTGCCGCACCCAGCTTCGCAACGATTGTGACTCCATTTGTTGTTATCATAGTAATTGTAAATTTTAAATTTTCTAAAAAGCGTGATGTCTTCCACAGATCGAAGTAAATTATCGTTTCGGTTGGCGTCGCAACTGGGAGACCCCGCAATGCGACGACACCTCAATATCATCTCAAGCAGAAACATACCTCACGACCGGCGGAAGCTGGACCGTCTCTACATCCTATTCGCACGTCACCAACTCGAGTCGTAGCAGCCCACCGATATCAATCATTTGCACTGCGTATGACACGTTCGAAAATTGGGCTTATGGGTACAACAGCTTCACGATTGAAGTACAAACGTTGAATCCGTTCTATGTCAGGTGTGTTACCGTTGCCATAGGCACACATGCAAAGATTCTCGCTGCATAGTAGGGGACTTCAAAATTGACTTTTTTCTCAAATCGTACTGGCTAATTGATGAAATTGTTAGGTTACCTAATTTAAGCCTACACACCAAATTTGGTTCAATTCCAACCAGTAGCCGCATTTTTATATGAGAATAAAGTTTCTATTTATTATAAAACTAAATACCAAATTTTTTAAAAATATTCTGTTCACCGCACGAAAGTGTTAGGTTGTCTATAGAATTCGCCAAATTTGGTTAAATGCCAACAACTGGAAGCGGAGTTATTGACGTCGAAAAATTTGGATTTGAATAAAATAGTATTTACGGTGGGCACCCCTATAATAAATAAGTAAAGAAATGGTCACCGTAAATACTATTTTATTCATAATCCAAATTTTTCGACGGCTGTAACTCCGCTTCTACAGGTTGGAATTGAACCAAATTTGGTGAGTATCGTTTCTAATCTTTTGTTATTTATTTTTATATAATAAATAGAAACTTTATTCTCCTGTAGCAATGCGGCTACTGGTTGGAATTGAACCAAATTTGGTGTGTGGGCTTAAATTAGGTAACCTTACAATTTTATCAAGTAGCCAGTACGATTTGAGGAAAAAAATCTATTTGAAGACACCTACTGTATAGTCTAACTGAATTACAATTACACAAGGAGAGACGCTTTGGAGTACAAAACTTCATGACGCATTTAAACACACAAGATTTGATTACACAAAAGTACTTCTCATTGCAGCTACGGAGGTAATGCGTGGATAGGAGGCTTGTACGGCGGTGGTAGTAGTTGGTCGGTACCGTCGCTTATTGATTTGGCTGTCAGATCTGACACCGGTCTTCCTAACAACCCGCCGCGTACCTTCAGTCCGCCAATAGTCAGGTGGCAGTTTTATATTACAGTAAATTAAATTAAACCAAGTTATCTCCTAACATCGAGCAACGTTGTAGACTTCTGCAAGGATGCCCGTCTACTATACAAATCACTTCCGTTGATGACGATCAAGATCGCGTGACTTGTAGATACGCTGGAATCAATAATACGTTAATATCCGACGAATGTGGTGGTGTGTGCAATGTTAGATACCCGCATTTCACTTTGGACGAGGTAAGTTACCACATAGCTAACTAAATACGTCAAATACCTCATAGAGCAGTGGTCCCTAAACCTTTTTCGCTTGTATCACATTAGAAAAAATACGAAACGCTCGATCGGGGCTTAATACGAATATCATTAGCCCCTGCTCCCCGGATACTTCAAAGAGAAAAATTGCTTTAAAAATATTTTCACGCATTGCTGCGACATATGTGTGTATTTATACGAACGACTGAATTGAGATTGCATTGTTGACAAACATACCCACGTGGCACAGAGATAGCGTGTGATTGCGGTTTCGAGTCCGACTCCAGAATTCCTACCTGCGTGTTGGAGGTTTAGTTTGGTTCCTCCACGCCACCTCATCTGTGTGAGCGGTGTCTTATAAAAGCCTAGAAGTTGGCCATGCTATACGAGTCAGTAGCTACGGAATAAAAAACGAAGAAAATTGACCTGGTGTAAATGACCATAGTTGTCGACAAACACCATGAATACCACGAACAACAACAGCCCACATTTTGTCGTCTATTCCAAGCAGTTTCTCTCGTTCACAGCTTTTAATTTAGCTCAAAACAAAAAAGAAAAGTCCACATCTATCATATAGCTTAGGGTTACCATACGTCCTCCTTTTTCAGATTTTTGAAAATGTCCACCGATGACGCCTAAATGTCTTCCTTTTTGGCAATTCGTCCTCCTTTACAGCTTTTACAGCTAGGATCATGGACAGGCTCGACCGAAAATCGGGATAAATATCGCTAAATAGCTATAAATACGGACGTTCGAGCGGGTTATTAGATAATCGATTGAAAGTGACGAGCTTTGTGTTTATTATTATTAGTAAACTTCACTTAATTTAAATAAAAATTGGGTAATTCGAGAGTTGAAGGAAAGTGATAACCTTTTTTAAGTCAACACCACTAAATTTAGGTAAAAAGTGGGTAATTCGGAAGTTGAACGAAAGTGCAGACCTTTTTTTAGTCAACTCCACAAATTTTTCAGCAAAAACTAGCAAAATTGGCTGATTTCAGTGTTGATCAACTGACTTTTCTGATTTTGATTTTGATCCCGATTCCAAAATATGGTAACCCTAATATAGCTACGAAGATGCAAGTGGGAATATTATGTTAATTGCTTTTGCAGCGATCATGGGATATGATTTGGAAGCAGACAACCATAATTATAACCCAATATCTTTGTGGAATCACCAGGGTTGTAACCAAGTCACAAGGCTCCGAGTCACAAGTCAATCTCACTTTTATAGTTTTGACTCGAGTCAAGTCGAGTCATTTCAACTCACCACCGAGTCAAGTCCGAGTCCAAGTCAGTGAGCAGAGGGTCGAGTCCGAGTCATGGAATTATGACTCGAGTCCGAGTCCAAGTCTTCGTGTTCATTGCTCAGCTTCCAGATAAAGTATTGGTAAACCCACTTATTATAACTCTGTTTGGTGATATCGAACGATTCGCTTTTAAAATATACCAATTTTCCTCACTCTTAGCAGTTTCTGGTCGCATTTTCAAGTACCAGTACCAACAGACGAAATCCCAATAGTGTGTTGGCTTCGTAATTACAATGAAATGTCGGTCTTGGCCGTCTGAGTCTCGAGTCAATGACTTGGTTCGAGTCATGCGCAATGACTCGAGTCCAAGTCGAGTCAATACACAGATTGACTCGAGTCGAGTCGAGTCATTTCCGTATTTTGGAAAAATGACTCGAGTCAAGTCGAGTCATTAGAAAATCGTGACTCGAGTCGGACTCGAGTCGAGTCATGACTCGAGTCATTACAACCCTGGGAATCACGTATCGTAAATCAATTCCGAAATTTTGAGAGCAAGTGTAGATTTGCGAATTATTATTCGATATTCTGATGTCGGAAACATCCACTTTTCTCTTGCACCGTAGGACACCTGTCAACTTCACTACGATGGAGGAGGGGGAACGTTTCTGATACCTGTCGCGCTGATGCTTGAAGACCATCCATCGAGTACAATCACAACAAATGGAAATGTAACGCTGACGCCTTCCGACAATTTGAGTCAAATTCCATTGCAGTTTCTGGTTGACAGTAAGCAAAGCTGACACTTTTTATACATATTCCCTGAGATAGTCAGTAGCGATCTGTTTTACTTTGCCCGTTTGAGTAAGTTTAATCTTTAATTTAATTGAAATACTAACTCAAATGGTGCTGGTTTTAGAATAGTTCAACTTTAACAGTTTTTAGGCGAAATAAATAGATTATTCAACCTATTTTGGGAAACATCCGCGTATTCTTCTTGAATATGATCCCATTAGTATGATAAAAACAAAGGCAAAAAATCGCGAGAAAGTTGCACTTAATTTTAACAAAATTTGCAGTAAATAGTTGCATTTATAATTTTTAAAAATGGTTAGTGTATGGGATTCTTGAAAGGTCTGTTCTATTACCCATCAGTTTAAGATGTGCACGGTTTTTGCTTGTTCCGTTTCTTTCTTCGCTATCCAATCCATCATGAATACATTTCTATATTCTTTAAGATTGAAACATAAATGACCGCAATTCGCTGCCAGCTCCCATAGAGCTCTTAAATTTGGTACTTTCCGTTTTCACGGATGGCCGGTGAGATCGCTACAAGTTGCATTTTTTGCCAGCCTGTAATTTTCCGAAAAAGCCAAACAGTGCAGCGATAATCCATAATACAAGTCAACTACCACACCCCGAACCCCCGAGGTCTGCAAAGTTGGCCCAAGGCATTACAGCCAAACTCGGCATTGGCGACTTCAACAAAATCAATAGCATGAAAAGGTGACCCAGTGATAATGTAATTTTCCACGGTCGCCTGGACGTACGTCAAATGGGTAAGGACCACAAATTTGAACGATAATGAATCAATCGAGCGATCTATTGACATGTAGTTCATGCACCATCGTGCTTGACTGAGACTATTGAACTTCTAGCTGGCATGCCATTGCATCACAGAGATCATAGATATCATTGACTTGCAGCTAGTCAATCATATAGCTCTTTGTTAAGCAAATCAAAGAGAGAACCATACTAGAAATAGTTTTATAGCATGACTGTTACATCTTTCCTTTATATTTTGCGCAATAGGCTACTTGATAAAAGTTGCAGTTAAATGTAGCACGAAAAAATAGAAAAAGTTGCAAAAAGTTGCACAATGAAATTTCTTCAAACAGCTTAAAACATCATACTACATATCTTCTGGGCATTTCGGAAGCTCCCGAAAATTGTAAAATAAAGTTGAAAAAACTTGCCCTAATGATAATATAATTTTGTAATAGGCCTACCAGTTATTCATGGCTTCATTGTTCGTCCTTCGTTACTCGAGGAGATGTTCCTGCCAAAGTTACCTGCGATTGACCATGCAAAAACATTTTTCAAATTTTATTTTCATGCTTCTGTCCTCCTAACATAGGATGGAATATCTATGCCTGTATTCTTGAGAAATAATGTAAGGAATTACCTCAACGAGGACGTTGACTATTTATTGAATAACTAATGAAGTTACGTACTTCGTATTATTATATTTTATCAGTTAGTTCTACGGTGACATGCAACGACGCACCAAGCTACCCAGAAGAAACCATTGCAGAAAATGAAACTATAAGCGTTTCGGAAGACGGGGGCATCCTCGATGAAATTCTATATGCATATCCAAGCGACCCGAACGCAATGTAAGTTGAAGAAACTAAATTGTATCTATTGTAGCCTATATATATTGTAGGCGAGGCGGTGATGGTTACAATTCCAAACAAATTTGGATTTATTTTGCTAGGGAAAAATATCCGTGATGCAAACATGAAATACAGTCAATAAATTAGAACTTCAAACAGCATATGTCATATTGCATTGACAACTTGCTTGTGTCGCGATTTCTAGTGCAGTATCTCCTAACAATATTCAATTCAGAATCATTCAGTTCGTGGTATTGGGTCCTGTTGGCGCACAATCATCGCCCCCTATCTATATCAATGCCACCGGAGCTTACGCATCGAACATCACGTGGCACCCTGATCCTAGTCAGGCAGGGCGGCATATTATTTGCTATTATGCGTTGGACTCACTAGGGTAAGTACTTCATCCTGCGAGAATAATTTGTGCACTCACAATTTACTTTTCATTGACTTTTAAAGTGATGAATAATGATTTATCAAATTCGAAGATGAAATCATCTCTTTGGTGATAATCGCAGAACCGATGAACGATTGCAAATTTCGTTCGGTGCATATGTGTTAACAACGTAGGCGTGTCGTCGCAACAGTGGGTGTTTTTTTTCCTGATGTCTCGTTTGGTTTTCAGAAAATCAGGTCAGCAGGTCTGCTTCACGGTGGACGTAACAGGTACTGCACAGTACAGCGCAGCCGACCGTACATTCAGCCATATTGACCTTTAATCCTTGATTCATGCAGGCTTATCAAACCCGTGCGATGTTGACAACGGCGGATGCAATGACGTATGTCTACCGCAAGGAGCAGTGCGGAGTTGCGATTGCTCGCTTGGTTGCTGGAATCTCTTGGATAACATGAGAACGTGTGCTCGTAAGTTGACCATGCGTTATTGTAGCCAGACTCAATAATTAATCGGATGTGTACTCAGGCAAAGGTATTTATCACCATTTTAATTTGCAGCTCCTGTGGATGTCACTTGCGATGGATTGGGCATGCAAATATCATTGCCTTCGTGTTCTTCGAACAGAACAATTGTGGTCGGATCGAGCGATCAATTCTTTTCAAGCGCGAGCTGCCAATCAACGTTTGACGGAGTGAATCACAATCTTCGATTCTCACGACACGAGTGCGGTGTTACCGAATGGGTGAGATTGTTACACACTGAAGCCACTCGCAAAGATTTCAGATACATAAGCACTGGATGTTGTATAGGCCTACCATAAGGGTTGCATTTAGTACAAATGGTTGTTTAAGACACTTTGTTTAAAACATGCTTTAGTTAAGACAGTGTTGTAAACAAAGGTCCTTTCTTAAAAAAGTTTTTTTTTAAGTTGTAAAATCATGCCGTGATTGTGTATATACCTTCCAAAAAACATGTTGTATGAGCCTACGGACAATTACGACCCGCTGCAGCCGACGTATGCGATATGGGATGGTTGGAACCCTCAAAATAGTCGGTTCAACAGCTAAAGTACGTAGATATTTCGTCAAAGGAGCTATACTTACCCCATATTTTCAATTGTCAATGTCAGTCCACTATGACGTCACAATTGAATATTCGTGACGTCGTAACTTTAAAACAACTACGAAAAAGACAATAAAAAACACGTTTTAAACAATGTCCTTGTTTAAAACATGTTTGTTTTAAATTGATTTTTGTTTTAAATGCAACCCCACCTACCATATTAAATAAAATACAACACCTCTTTAATTTAATATTCTTGTAATCAGAGCCACATATATTCTTCTGATAACCTTAAATCAAGTGTATACTTGTTTCGTGTTGGCAGGGGAATACCCAGCAAGTTTTTAAATCGTTTCCCGTCCGCAATTCAGTTCGCCATCTCGTTATGGTGTGTATTCCCCACGAATTGACCAATTTTCAATTACAGTCAAACTCTTACCTGTTGCGATACAACGCCGACTTGTGGATTTGGCACGAAGAACAGCGAGTTCCGTCGATCATAACCCGTGGAGAATGGAAACGTATCCCGGTCACGTGTTCCCTGTCTACATCCAGCGGATCCGTCAACGGTTCTTTCGTTCCACAACTGCCGTTCGACTCGGACTTCTTTCCAACTGATGTTACGATTGACGGGATAGGGGAATATTCGTTCTTTTTCGAATTCTACTATTCAGGAAGTTTTTCTGTACGTAAATTTAATGATTTGGAATTCATGTGTGGTTTTACCATATTAGTGGCCTATTAACTGTTGAAACTTACAGACTGCAGTTGCTCCAGTGGATTATCCGCTACAAGTCAGCGTGCAAGACCGAATGTACTTTTCTCTTGGTGCCGTCGGTCAAGGACAAGCTGGGTTGGTTTTCTTCACGGAAGAATGCACGGCGAGCTCGACAGATACTTCTGGCACTGCAGCATTGACCTACACTTTCATCAAAGATGGGTATGCGCCATGTAACCGTCTTGATTTGTGAATTGTTCTAGCACGCCCAAACTGAGTTTTGTACTCGCTACCGATACCGAATGAATTTTTGAAACCAGTGAGCCTATGTGCCTCTCTGCAACTACGAAAGTGTCCACATTACGTACTAAAGATCCCATAGTATATAGTTAGTGTGGCCTCTGATATTGCTAAAAATGCTATAGCAAGCAAATCTACAAAAAAT